>NC_060897.1:8603435-8940935 GCF_014805685.1 Silurus meridionalis
TTTAAAAAATCACAATTACAAATACAAACTAATGTTTTAATTACTATAACTCTCATACACTTATAATTAATTAAATAAATAAGTAATTCCGATTGGGTTTTTAATTATTTTACAACTACACACCTGCTTGACGTTGCTCGTGAAATTTTGGCATTTTGATGCGGATCGAAAATTCAGATTTTAAGAATAAAAGATAAATAAATACAAACCTATTGGGACACTTTTCCAGTCATATGTGTTTTTTCCCAAAACTATTATTGCAAAGCTGAAGGCACACAATTGTACAGGATGACTTAAACCGGTTCCAGCATGACTATACCCCTGTGCTTAAAGCAAACTCCATGGAGATATGATTTGCATGGGTTGGAGTAAACGATCTCCTTCTACAGATCTCTGACCTCAACCCTATTGAACACCTTTGGAATGAATTGGAGCACTGACTGCACCCCAGACCTCCTCACCTCACCTACATCAGTACCTGAATTTACTAACAGCCTTGTGTCTGAATGAGCACAAATGTCCACAAGCACACTCCAAAATCTAGTGGAACATCTACCCAGAACGGTGAAGGTACATACAAGAGCAAATTGGGACTAAATGTGGAAAGTGATGCTCAAAAAGCATATACCATTTTTAAAACCAGGTGTCCACAAACGTTTGACAATATTTGTATTTTATCATTTTAGTAATCAACACTAATTATTAACTCTTAGTTGCTAATGTTTACAGCTGCTTTGGAATATTTCTCAGATCAGAAATAAAATTCCCGAAACTACTTGTTCAACCTCCTCATGTTTCTCATTGCTTTGAACAAATTGCGAATGCTTTGGTACATCCATTTTTTTTTCTTCTCAGCTGCTTTAACAACTGATAATTTGGAAACAGCAGACTGTTGTACACAATCAATTAATGTACTAAACCATTCACAATTTGATCAAAGCAACAAGAAATGCTTTTATGATGTGCACAAGTGACTCCAAGATGTGCAGTTTAAACAAGTAGTTCAGAGAATTTCATTTCTGATCTGAGAAACGCTCCAAAGCAACTGAGAAAACCTGGAAATGAAATACAATACACTTTTATGAAAATGCTGATAATATTCTATTTTTTACAAAGTATTTGAGTATCGTGGTTTTACAAATAGTTAAAATATGTGTTTTTGCACCAAATGTTTTGTACTTTATACATACATACAATTACATACATGTTTATGTATAATTATCAGACTTTAAATATAAACCTTATGATGCATGTAACCTTGTACCACCAGTAAACACTATTTTTCTTCTTCTTGCACCTATGAGAGTCCAGAATCCAGAAAACATAATGTGTGCAGAGAGTTAAGAGCATTGAGCCACATTTGACTGTTAAATACAAAGTCAAATAGGTTATATGCTACGTAGACACCTTAATATAGAA
Organism: Silurus meridionalis; assembly: GCF_014805685.1. Classification (NCBI taxonomy): domain Eukaryota; kingdom Metazoa; phylum Chordata; class Actinopteri; order Siluriformes; family Siluridae; genus Silurus; species Silurus meridionalis. The sequence continues at coordinate 8,604,855 of NC_060897.1, forward strand.
GGTTAGGAGAAAGGCGTTGTCGCTCCTGGCTATGCAAAATCCATTTGTGTTTTACAGCATATAGATTTTAAGTGAAAAATATACAGTGACGTTATCTGTGTGAACAATTTCACAGATTTACTAACATAACTCCCAGTCCTGCAAATCTTACAGTCAAGAAATGTAACAGTCAGAAGTGGTGAAAGATACAAAGTGTGTGTACTTGTTTTTACAGTTTTTTGGAGCATTTCTCAAATTATCCTTAATATTTGCAAACCAGTAAATGCATTCTCAAAACAATTTGTACAAACAGCACAGCACATTTGATTTCTTGCAAAAGCCTGTACTTATCTCAAAATTCTTAGTTCATACCTCAAAAGTAAGTATTTGTGTCAATAACAAATCATTGCCATCAGAAGTCCTTTTGTTATTGTTTACAAACAAGATTTTCAGTCACATGGTCAGTAAGCACAGTATTAGTTATTTCTGATATAAACTATTTGGATTACAATGATTGAAAATACACGAGGCTGAACTTCTGCTGTATGGTATATATGAATTTTTATATGAATCTGCACAGATTGATGTATTTGACTGCATATTTGATGTCTAGATTTGATAAATGTTCCAAAGCATCTGAGGAATCTGAGAAACTGTAAAGTAAATGTATTCATTTTTAAATATATTAAAATGTATTATTCGAAGATTAATCTATTTTATTATTTATGTCTCTGTATCTATCTTCTTATTAGTTTTGCACTTAAATAGATGATTGGTTGATTTTGTTTATCAAGTTAGTTGTTTAAGCACATGTAGGACATTTTTTAATAATAAGAAAAGGTTTTTAAAAGCTCACCCGTGCGCACACAGCTCTCCACCTCTCTACTTCACTAAATGACTCTCTGAGCTTCATTTAACTTTTAAATCTCTGCTGTAGGAGCCGGTACGAGAGCAGTGATTGGCTCCATCTGCCCGCTTGCCCCTGTTCTATAGGAGAATTTATTTGACTGAAAGGAGGTTAAGCCAATTACAGATCGAAATAAAGTGAGCTGATGATATCGTGTAAGTGTATGTTAGCCATTTGTACCATCCATGCAGGTACCTAACATTTTACTTAAAAGAACAGATGCAATATTTTATCACTGCTATATAACCTATCAAAAATATTAGACACGTTATTCATTTATATTGATACATTCTGAATAAACCCACCCACCCATATCTTCTCAAGGGACAATACTATAGAAATTAAACATGGATATATTTTAGAGTGGTCAATGTGCAGCTTGTATAGCAGTACAGATTTACTGTCCTCTGAAAATAACTCAACATACAGACATTATTATCAAAATAACTGGCAACAAATGTGAGAACGCCCGAAGTGAACATGTCAAAACTGTGTCCAAAGTGTGAATATTTTGTGGAAGCACCATTGTTATTTAGCACTGCCTTAATCCTCCTGCACATGGAATTCACCAGAGCTGCACAGGTTGTTGCCGGAATCCTTTTTCACTCTGCCATAATGACATCACGGAGCTGCTGGATGTTAGACACATTGCGCTGCTCCACTTTCCTCATGAGGATCCCTCATAGGTGCTCAATAGGGTTCACGTCTGGAGAAATACTTGGCCACTCCATCACCTTCACGTTGAGCTTTCTCAGCAAGGCAGTGTTTGTGTTTGGGACTGTTATTATGTTGGAAAACTGCTGTTCGGCCCAGTTTGTGAAGGAAGGGCATCATGTTTTATATATATATATATATATATATATATATATATATATATATATATATATATATATATATATATATACACTGACAGAACACATGAGGTCCAAGTGGATTCTATATTGGCTGACATATATCAATATGTATTTTTAGTTTAGGGTTTCAAGCAAATGACAAGGCATTGTTGTATAGTTATTTTCTCAATCAGTTTTGCACCTAAATGAATCTTTTTAAAATTCACTCATTTCCATTCCTAACTGCTTTATCCTGGTCATGCTTGTGATAGTCTAGATAGCATTTAAAACCCACACACAAGGCACAAAGAGGTAATACAGGACATTTCCACTATCCAGTACTGTGTCATAAATACTGTACATTTTCATTCATCTTTATTTACCTTAAATAGATATTAGACAGACTCATAACCATTATTAAATGTCTTTGATATCTTGAATGTCATTTATGAGGAAAGGGTTATTTAAATGTGTTATCATTAGAGAAAACAAACACAATCAGGCTAAATTTTACCAGCTGAAAGAGGGACAGTCTTGGAGGAACATGACCTAGTTAGTCTAATTTTATTGCTATTAATTTTTTAAACCTATTAAAATTTAATCGCAGAGATTTTAACACAGCAGTACAAGATCATGCCATACTGGGGAATATGTCAGACATTTTATATTTTGTGGCTATGTTTATTCTCATTCTGCATTCTGCTTGTTAGACAGTTGAAGACATTCATGGCTTTAACGAACTGTTAATAGCAGGTTACCTATAAGCAGCATTTACATCAGTGTAATCAAGAGGTGGCAAAAGTACACATGTTCTTAAGTAACTTAAGTAGCAATACAGAAACAGACAGGTACAGAATCATGTTTTAAAATACTTGGGTAACGCACTGCGTTTTGTTGTTATTTTGAGTGTGTATGAATAAAAGTAGACCCTTTTCAGATTTGAATGATGTATTGCTCTTATTTGAACGATCAAAAAAGAGTAAGATAAGTTCGTTTCACTGTTATAAGGAACAAGTGCTACAAAAGAAATGCATGTTTGTCGACACCAGAGGGTAAATTGATTTGTGCATCATGTCGGATTTTGGTGGTGATTTGAGACTTGAGTAAAAACAAATGTTTACTGATTAAAATAATTTTTTCGGTGGAGTTAATTTATTTATGATATATGAGAACATAGTGATTAACGTGTGATGCGCTGAAGGTTTAAATCTTGCCTTTTTTTATATGTATTTATATAAGATCAGATCAGATCAGATAAGACCAGATCAGATCAAATAAGATCAGATAAGATAAGATATACCTTTATTCGTCCCACAGTGGGGCAATTTCTCTGTTACAGCAGCAAAGAAAAAGAAATGCAATATATAAAAGAATAGACATAATATAGTATACAGTATATACACAACACAATGTATAAATACAAAAGAAGAAAAAAAGAGACCACGAGTAAGTAGTTACGCTATCAGACATATTGAACACAGGTAATGTTGCACGGTTTTAAAATTTCTGTTATTGCACGTGTTGTTTAAAATACTTTGTTAATGTTATTATTGCAGTTAAACAGTAATAACAGTGACTATGGTGACTGGTTATATATTTTTGTTATATATTTAAATTTGTATTTCTTTTTAGGAAACATGAATAGTTCCACACAATGACACACACATTTTGTTGGTCTTTTTTTAGGATCAGATCAATGTAACATACTACACTGCTGAGACATTGTAAGTTTAAAGGCTTTGATTGACATATGGGCTATTGATTGACCCTCAACTGACCTCTGGTGTGTGACCTGCTGGTCTCCCCTCTGTATTCTATTGATTTGGCATCACAAGTACCAGTGTTTGTCATGTATAGCAGCTGGAGTTTTTTTTAACACCTTTCTGACTTGTGTTCTAGTATGCTGCAGGTTAAAATGTAGACTATATAAATAAAAGTTTGTGGACATTCCACATTTAGTCCCCGATTTGCTGTTATTATAACCTCCATGCTTCTGGGAAGATTTTCAACTAGATTTGAAGTGTGCTTGAAATTTTGGCTCATTTAACCACAAGAGTGTTAGTAAAGTCAGGTACTGATGTAGGGAGAGGAGTCCTGGGGTACAGTCAGTATTTCATTTTATTTCAAAGGTGTTCAGTATGGTTGAGGTCAGAGCAATTTCAAAGGCCACTCAAGTGTGCAGAGGCGTATCACCATGCGAGTTTAAGTCTTCAACTCCAAGTAAATGGAAAATTTAAGGCTACCGCATCCAATGCCACCCTATACAATTGTGCGCCTCCATCTGTGTGTTAACAGTTTGAAAGAGAACCACATATAGCTGGAAAAGTCAGATGTCCCAGTCCATATATTGTAGCAGCACAACTTAGATAAGCACGTCTGACACTTTTCCTTATCTCACTCCTGATAACTGATTGCATGCAACTTATAACCAAGATGTTCAACATGTTTCTGAGTACTGAGCAAAAGAGCTGAATTTATATATTTGTCATGAATCAACCAAAATCCCCCGGCTATATTTAAAAAAAAAAAAAAAAAAAAAAGACAGTGTAATACAGAATAATTAGCAAATGCATATTTGTTTTCTGCTCAGGAGTATCATACTATATAGGAATGTCTGTTATGCTGCTGCAGAGTCACAATCCTGACATTAATATAGCTAAAAATATTATAAAGATTGCAAAGAATAAAAGTATTTTATTAATTTTATACAGTATTTTATTCAGATTAATATTTATATCAAGAGTAAAAGATAGGATGGATGGGGTTGTATGGACACTCTGTAGTGTAGACTGACAATCCATGTAGATTGGATAGCATACTATATCCATGTGCTCTATTAATATGTGTAAATATGAGCAAATAATGCCTTTTGTACAACCTTTTGTTGAAAAAAATTACAAAAAATATTCTAATCTTAAACAATTTCAAAAAATTGTACTTACAATATCGTCTTAATATGTATGTGTGGCACAAATACGGCAAATGTTAGTTTAAAAGATAAAGAGGTTAATAAATAAAAATAAATATTTTTAGAAATAAATCTGGTGAAATAAATCTGGCTTAACTTTTGTTAAACTTCAGCATTTGATTAGCTGCAAGTTTTGTCACTTTTACATTTTTAGCTGTATTTATATTTGATTTTGTAACTGCTATTAGTTTTTGCCCCAATATTATTTGTCTATTTTAATATTGTTATTGCTTCACACTGTTAAGCACTTCCAATGTATGAAAATAAGGAGTAAATAAAATGTATTATTGGTGTATTGTTTATTAATGTAAGTCAAAAAATGCCCTTCAGCAATCATTTGAACCAAATGTTTCTGTACACATTTCACACGTACACTAGATGGAAATTGGTTAGTTTATGCGGTCACATAAACAGCACGCAACTCTTCTCTTTATCGACCTACAGTCTTCCAATAATCTACAGACGCTTACCTTAAACACTTCTTAGAAGACTGTTTTTTCAGTAATAGTAGCACAAACAAACCCCTGTTCAATTCTTTAGAATCCTGTTGCAATCTTCAAAATGCATCTCGAATCTCTGACAGATCGTCTGCTCTTTGTTTCATGTTGCCCTGAATGACAATGTGACTAAAAAGTTGTGCTTGAACATTTGCTAGCTCTCATCTTGTATGTTTAAATCCATAGCTCTGGAGTTGTGTCACTAATCCCCTACAGCTGTTTTCTATTATTCTATTAGCATGAATGGAAAATGTTTGTTTCTTCTAGCTGGATTGTGGAAGTTCCCTAAATGAAAAAAAGTCTATAAAATAATAATTCTTGAAAATTATATAAAAATATATAAACTTGCAAATTAAGCAAAAGTTTTGAATTGGCCATTCACCTTAAGGGAAAAAAAAGAAAAAGGACAGACCCCTATCTATCGAGTTGACGTGGCACTTTGTCTCCAGTGTTCGCTCTTTATTGACAGGTTCACCATAAACCGCTTTTTTCCTTAAAAATTTCAAGCATCTGTTGTAAACACAAACCAAAAAAAAAAAAAAAAAAAAAAAAAAATTTTCAATAAAATGACAAAATAAAATATAAATAACAAAAAAAAAACAGCCATCATTTTTTTTTTTAAAACAAGCTTTTGATATTACTAACCATAATAGTCATCAACACAAATATCAAGTTTTCTTTTTTTTCGATCATAAAACGTCTAACTATGAGCTCATGACTAATGCAAATCTCACCATTAATTAAAACATCCTCACGTTGTAATTAGCGGTCGATACGAGAAAATCCTAGACCGACATAACGTTCTCTTCATATCACTACACTTCTAGTTCTTCTACCAACACAATAGCAAAGTGGTCAAACTACAAAACCTTAAGAATGAAAAAGAAAAAAGTATATTTAACGAAAGAAAGAAAAAAAAATTGGTCACAACACGTTGATATAAAAGGGGGAAAAAAAAACTTAATTTAAGAAAATCCTATGACCAAAAAAAAAAAAAAAAAAGGAAAAAAAAAAGCACAAGTTTTTTTTAGATCACTGGACTTCTGAAGTAGAGGTGAATCCCTAAACAAAGTCCTTTTCCATGTGCGGACCGGTTTCAGTGGACGTCCTTGAGAACTGTGTCTGTCCAGCAGCTTCGTGTGCTCGTCACCACCTAGTGGTGGCCAACAGGCACAAGTCTTGAGCTTGTAGAGCAAAAAAACAAAAAACAAAACAAAACCAAGGCCTTTACAGTTCACAGCACCAGGAACGGACCGCCGTGGCCCGGACAAGCGTCCCTGTGTGTTTACAGCAGAGTCTGCGATATGAAACCTGAGCTCAACACTAGTTATGACTGAAGTGAAAACGTCAATCAAATGAACAGCAGCATTTCCCTCCGAAAGCGATCTGAGACATGTGCATCAGCCAGAGCAAGGAAGGAGAGAGATACACACAGATAAAAAGGGAATTTGTAGGGATGAGTGGTTCAGTGATTAGCACAGATCCCTGTACAGTACGTGGTTAATAGTTGGGTTTAGTCTGAGCACACTCAGCCAGTGCACAGTGGGTTTATGTGAGGTAATGAATGTGAAAAAGCACAGCACTGCACATCCCCCTGAACGCTCTCCGCTCCTGAACAAAGCAAACACACACACACACACACACACCTCATGCATCACTCAAGTGTACATGTTCTAGCTTCGATTACAAAGTCAGTTCAAAAACAGTCTCCTAACTTTTAAAAAAAAAAAAAAAAAAGCTATCCAGCTCACAAAATGTAAATAAAAATTTAAATCCTTGCACATAACGCTTAGGAGAGGTTACATACACATACAAAAGCATCGACACATCTTTGTGATCTTAATCCCCACAGCATCTCAATTTACTATCCCGTGACAATAAGTCACACGAGGAAAACCGGTGGCATTTTAACTATAAAATCACTGCTTTCAGTGAAAGAATTTAAATTTTTTTTTAAATAGAAATTAAAAAGGCAACATAAATGTGTATGACACAATGCAATACTGGAAATATGCTTAAAGGAGAGTTACAGGAAATAAGTGATGAACAAGTGAGAAAAACCAAATTACCACAAGAACAGTTCAAGAACACAGTAAAAGACTTGACAGAACGTGACAAAAACAAATCTGAATGGCAGTTGAAGCCCAGAAATACTGAAACCTCCCCTAACATATTGGTATTGCACAACACACATGTATGTGCCATCATTATTCTAATAACCACTATGCTTGTGTATCTTCAATCCATAAAAAGGATGTCTTCACTTCTGAAACTCAGCATCCATAATCCTCAAGCTCAGTCAGTATAAAACGTTTGCAGCAGCATAGTTAGACTGTCACTATTGAAAGAATGTCTACAGAATTAGGTACTGTAGGATTTTCTTTTTTTTTTTGGGACGTTAGGACAATGTTCATCCTGTGCCAAAGTTAGCACCAAGCCTAGGCACTCAGACCTACATAATCTGACAAGAACCAAATGTAAACAGTCATTCATCTCAAGCACAAGCATGCTCCTATAGTCAACTACGTCTTCCATGACTCCTGTTTTGACAAACTCATCTTTCTTCTTTTCTTGATACTTTCGAGGAATGCCAAGCCGTGGACCTGAAAAAGTTCATGAGAAAAGAATTTAGATTGGTGTGCAAAGTGGGGAAAAAAAAAAAATCTTCATAATTGAAATGATATATCTATAAATCTATATATCCACACACACACACACACACACACACACACACCCCCATACACACACACACCCCCATACACACACACACACCCCACACACACCCCCATACACACACCCCACACACACACACACACACACACACACACACACCCCACACACCCCACCCCACACACACCCCACCCCACACACACACACACACACACACACACACACACACACACACACACACACACACACACACACACGAGTGGCTCGAAGGTTTGGAGTAAGCTTTTAAAACAGAGTTTGTACTTAAAGGACAAATGTTTGCAAAACTATTCTATTATTGTATTATTAATTTAAAGTAGTAAAGAAAACATTTATGACGAGCAATTCACATTTTTGGTTGAGTTTACAGTACATGTACAATTTCCCTTGGAAAAGGAACCATCAAAATGAGAGAGTCAACTGCTGATGAACAGCCTGTTTGAGTTTAAATGCAGTTTTCCATAAATCACCAATAAATCACCAATATCTGGTTTTTTTTTTTGTCTCATGCTTCTTTTTCTTCTTTTGCCATTTTGAAGCAGTTTTTACAACTAGGTAATGATCCACCAGCACAAAATGCCAATATTTGGAATGTTTCCCCCCCCCCGGTCTTAAGATTTTTATATAAAATGAATATTACACACACACACACACACACACACACACACACACACACACACACACACACACACACACACACACACACACACACAGTATCTCAAAAGTTTGTAGTGAATCTTCTCAGAGCACAACACTATAGAAATGAAATTTGACTGTACAGCTGTTATCAATTGGGGTATGTTGAGTTATTTTCAGAGGACAGTAAATCTGTGCTGCTGTACATTCACTACTCTAAAATATATCCAAGTTTCATTTCCATAGTATTGTCCCTGGAGACGATTATACTAAAATGGCTGCTGAAATGTGAGAGGTGTAGTCACTTCTGTAAAATAATGTAATACACACACACACACACACACACACCATTCAAAAGGTCCCTCCACAGCAGCCGTGTAGAGTCCCACATGTGTGGAGATAGATAAATAAGGGGTGCAGTGGATCACAGTTAATATAAGATAAGACTCACGGTTCGGCACGCACATGAACCACGGATTAATCGCAATCTTTTTTTCCGCAGACCGAAACAGTTTCTTGATGCCGATATTGCTTTACAAGCAATTTCGTAACTTTACAGCGCAGCCATGTGTTCATGTGAATTTGACGTGTTAATCAGTCAACAATTCTTAGAAGAGGAGCCAAAGACCTTGAAAAGCCTTTTGCATAATTTAAAGCGCAAATATGCAAGCATTTCCATGCTGCAACTTTTCTTGTAATCAATGGAAAGCACATTATTTTTGTCTCCTCCCCTTTTTGCTGATCCGAAAAAAATGATCTGATCTGCGATTTGAAAACCGTAATCAGATCTGAACCGTGAGTTTGTGATCCGTTGCAACTCCCACTTTGTAAAATGCCTTGCTCTCTGTCAACAGAGTTCAGTTTTCTCTGTGTTAGAAAGTATATTTTTCTGAGATTTTTGTGTTTCTAAGCCCAATTTTACTCTCTCCATATTATTGGTGCTGCTGGACCCTGAAACAGAATGTGTCTGGTTCCACCCTCTATTCACAAACCACTGCTCGTCCACGCACCCGCTGCCACATCTATATATTGTAAAGTTGATAAATTACGATAGTGTAAATTGCTGGGTGGGCTAGACTATGTCTCAACTTACGACATTTTCAAGTTATGATGGGGTTATTGAAACACATCTCCCGTGTAAGACCTGTGTGTGTGTGTGTGTGTGTGTTATATATATATAATTTTTTTTTTTCCTACTTTACCTTATAAAACTCTTGAAGGCTGCACTCTGGGGGTTGATGCACAAAGGCACTCTCTTTCCCTGCTGGTGCTCAGTGATGAACCGATGAATGAGCTCTGATGGAAAAGAAAAATACATTTTTGAGAAGGCTCAATTGTATAAAACCACAAACAATAACCAGTTCTGTGTTGCTCTGTTTACTTAAGTTCTTAAGCTTATTTGCTTGAAAGCACAATCAACAAAATGTAATAAAATACACTTTACCATTACAATATGTGGTTCTTCCCTAAAATGTTGTCACAAATTTAGAAGATTAAACAGGTTACTAAGAGGTTGAGCCTAAACCTGTTCCAGCATTATAGTTTCCCTAATAAAAGCTTTCTGAAGCTCTAGTGTAACATGATTGGAGCAAAAGAAACTTGAGCACTCAACCTCACTGAACACCTTGGCCATGATTTGAAACATTGATCTATCAATTTGTAAGCTGTAAAGTAATTTTAATGACTCATCTGGACAATTATACACCTCTATTTTAAACTAATCTAAACAATAGTCTAAGCATATAATGCAGATATGGAACAAAGACAAAAACACAACACGGGTTATTCACCTTTGCCCTGCCAGACAGAAAGCATGCTCTCCTCATAACTGTGGCTAAAGGGCCTCTCTGCAGCAGGTTCAAAGTCCCGGGTGTACACTCTCCCGCTGGGTACTGAGTAGCAGCACTTACACATGCAGGTGTGGTACCGCAAGCGGCCCTCGTCTAGATATGGGTGAGAGAGCGCGTCGCTGCCGGAGATCCGCTTAGCCTACACACAAACACCTTACATGTGCTTACAAGACACCATAACATCTCTGCTGCTTGTTATAGGATGCTATATTAACATTTATAATAAGTTTATAGAACAATATAAATGTACTGTAATGTGTGTATGTACTCACTGGATCAAAAACTAGCATGCGGCACAGAAGATGAACGGCCTCGTGGGTGGCTCCATCTGACAGCATATACAGAACAGACAGTGATGGCTAGTGAAAGAAAAAAAAAAAAAACACAAAAAACAACAAAAAAGGCAGAGAGATAATGAGAGAAAGAATAACAATGTCAGCAAATGTTACGTCTAAATAAACTGGGGCACCGACTCAGCAATGCTCAGACAGAAAACTCTGAACAATGTGAACATGCTGCAAAAATGCCATGTTTGAGCAAACAGAAGAGCAAAATCTGGTACCTATTTGAGAGAATGTAATAGCAGTGGGCTGGGCTGTTCTGTTCTAATAATTCAAGACTAGTCTGGATTTTTCTTGCCCTTACACTTTGGGGTGCCCTTTCAGATGACAATTTACTCATTTTTCATTGTGTTTATATCAGCGATACAAAAACATTTGTAGATTTGAAGTTTTGCATGTCATTAAAACTAGAGGTCGACTGATAGTAGATTTTACCGATACCCAAGTTGGATCACAATGGCTGAAAACTGATTAAAATCATCAAATAGTTTTTTTTTAATGGATACTTGATATATATATATATATATATATATATATATATATATATATAAAAAATTCCATGTAAAAAGTTGTATGAAATGTATTACAAAACAGTACTGAATGATGAAAATGTGCTGAATAAAATATGTATGTATAAAAATAATATAATAATATAATAGTATTTATAATAATAGAATATAGTTTATTATTATAAATAATAAATATAATATAGCATGGCTGCAGTGATTCAACTCTTGAGGCTTCTCCAGTAATAACTGCAGACCAGAAGCTGGAAAAACTATCGGTATGGATATGTGCCAATAGTTTCAGCAATCAACCATTAGTGCCGATTAATTGGCAAAACAGATTAATGAGGAGACAATCACTTATTAAAACTTTCATTAACTAGTAACAAACTATTTAGTAACAAGTAACAACAAAGTAGCTTGTAACAAAATATTTTGTATTTGTTACTAGTGCAATTAAACACTCAATGAACTTTTTTTTTTTTCTTTTTCTTTTCTATTTTTTGAATTGCATCAGTAAGAGAAAGCACTTCATTTTACTGAACTTTTATAATACCATTGGTAAAGTGATAAGAAGTCACTTTTAATTGTACCATTATGATCACCCCAACATTATTAAACAGTTCCTTCCTGGTCTTCTAAACAAATGATTAATCTATTATTAAGTACATTATTAACAAAGACATATTACCGGTTTGTGAGGTCCGCGTAGGATGTGTGCTCGAGCACCCTCGCATGCGGATGCCATAGCTGACAATGGAGGAGTTCCCAATAAATCAGTTATGAGATCCAACTGCACACAAAAAGAGACAACACGAACAATTCGACATGTACTTTTGCATGTCATCCCTTGTCAATTCCCTCCTACAAGTTATCGCTCCCATATCACACATCTTTCAACTAGGGAAGGTGAAGTCCATCACATGCGTTCTTAGAGACGCAGTGACTAAGGCCACATCCACACTAATAGATTTCCGTTTAAAAGCGCCAATCAGTCAACGAAAACATTGCTTTTTGAAAACGCTCTAAGTGGAACGCAGTTTTTGCTTTGTAGTGTGCACTGCGAAAACGGAGGCTTTCAAAAACAATTTCTGGTCATTTTAAAGTAAAATTATAAGGTAAATCAACGGTGGGACAATACAGGGACATAAGCATTTGAGGGGTTTTAGTGTGGATGAGCAACTTTTGGGAAACTATTGAAAACATAAGTGTCGACGCGGAGTGTTTTTATACGAAAGCACCGTTTTCAAATTTATCCGGATTAGTGTGAACATACGCTAAAGCACAAGCAGTTTTGATCCCACGGCTCTCGGACAAAAACACCGAGCAAAATCATTGGGATTCTGACATGCAATTTCCCAGTGACAGTGCAAGTGCTTTTCTGCTTTGTTGGACATAAACTTTGTTCCTAAAAATTACAGGGATATATTTATACCCAGAATTTATGCAGTTATATAAAGCTGCTCCATTACAATGTCCATTGTTTAAAGTGCTATACAAATGAAAATGAATTGCAATGGCCAGTGCATATAGTGCATTGGTGTACATATCTTCCAGTAGTTTCACAGGTCAATAAAATGAGTAAGAGATACAGACTATAGGTAATATGCTGATTATAAACCAATACATTTTGTGTTGAAATACTCTGAGGAATGTTACGGATTGTCAACTCATACCCCCAGCTAGTGCAACACACAAACCCCAGTTCTGATTTTAAAATAAGGTTTTATGAAATATACTCATATATTAGAAAACTAAATACATCCTAACCATCTCCACAATGCATGTTTCATTAAAGTCATGTAGAAAATAAGAGCAATCTGTAATGCATTTGCGAGTCAGTACCTGCTGAATAGGACTCTGGGCCTGAAAGAGGATTCGGCGACCCAGTAACTCAGCGAAGATGCAGCCCACAGACCAGATGTCTATGGCTGATCCGTAATGCCGTGAGCCCATCAGAACCTCAGGGGCCCTGTAGTACTGAGTCACCACTTCTTGAGTCATGTGACGTGAGGAGTCGGGCTCTTCAACTCGAGCCAATCCAAAGTCACAAATCTGATCAAACAAGAAAATTGTGTGTTGTCACAAACGGGTGCATGTATCTACAGCAGCCCCAGCACTGAAATTTCTCAAAACACATTACATCATTTTAACCAAAATACTCATTCTACTTCATCATTATACTACATAGCCAAAAAGGTTTGTGGATACCCGATTGTCAAACTGAAATGTGGGACTGATTTCCCAAGAACTGTATCACTGAATGCTGCAGAATTATAATTTTTAAAATACTCGAACAAAGAGGCCCAAATGTTGCCTAGTTTGACAAGACTCCTTTGCGTAAATCAAGCTTTATCTGACAATCTGTGAAAGCTGTTGTTGAAGAACTTGTAGTCTGCATGGACCTTCTGACCTTAACCTCAATAAATACCTATGAGACAAACTGGCCCCATGAATCTTTGCCCAACATCAATACATGCTCTCACAAATGCTCTTGTGGCCAACTGATCAAATACCCAAATCTAAACTCGGAAATCTAGTGGAAAGTCTTCCCAGAAGAGTTGAGGTTACTTTAACAAGAGAATAATGTACAAAATGAAATAAAAACAACATTGTCCACAAAATTTCAATGATATATTGTATTTGAACAGCTATGTCTAATTTAATTAGTCATATACCTTGAGGAGACAGTTGCTGTTGACTAGCAGGTTCCCTGGTTTTATGTCTCTGTGCAGAATTCCAGCAGAATGCAGGTATTTCAGGCCTGAGGGAAAGAAAGGAAAAAAATCTATACATAATCACACCATGATCAAACGCAATTTACACATGGGTGGTGTGTACATTCTTATATTCATCTAATCCACAATATTAAGCATATCCATTCAGCAAAGTATGAACACAGTGCATAGTATGGGGGAAATATCAAAGAGTAATGTGGATCAAATCACCACAAGACCTGGACATGTTTCCGGGAATACAGGTTTGCTACCAGAGCAACTATTTAAACATTTCCCAACATTAAATATTTTGCAAAGATTATACAAAAAGCACCATGACAGCTTTTATACTGAACTTGTTTTCCAGTTAGAAAACTGAAGTACAGAAGTGATGAGTGCTTTCAATTGTTAATGTGACCAGAAAGTGTACACAAGCTGTGAGGCGCTTTGTAAGCCTGGGCGGAGTGTCTGAGAACGAGACTATAAAACCACTGATAGCTAGGTTACCTTCAGACATTGTCCACTGTTCTTCTAATTGCCAGGCACTACCGACTACACAGTTTTACTCTATATTATAATCTTTTACCTGTCTCTCTGAGAGCTTTGAGAAAGAAATAGGCTCAGAATACTAAATGATATATACTCAGCCCCACACAGGTTTCCCATAATAACTTACCCCTGAGTATCTGGTAGAGGAACACTTTTATGTGGTCGGTGGTGAGAGGCTGAGGAGACACTATGACTTTGTGCAGGTCACTCTGCATCAGCTCGGTGATCACATATCTATGGCACAATTCAAATCAAGGCATATACTCTGATAAAATATAATCGTTTCATTAATCTGGCCACACTGTAAAAAGAAAAGCATGTTTAAAGGAACTATTATCAGTCTATTATTAAGTTACAGCTGTTGAGACAGGAAAGGATACATCTCTTCAAAGCAGTCAATCTGTGGAGGCTGAAGAATATCCAGAGCAGACAACACCTGCAAACATAAATCACGATAAATCAAGTCAAACTTCAACCCCCTTTCAAACCAATCAACTTATAAACCTTTCATCCTACAATGGTTCTATAAATAACCAGATTTAACCATTTTTTCTCGCTCAGTGCATAAATATCCCCTACCACAGCAGGCTTTGGCACTAATGCTCGTCATAGTTTTCAAGATGATCCTGTTAAAATCCTGGCCGACATTTCATAACAGACTGTGTAATAAAGTGTTCTACATGTCAGATGACTCGGTGAAGACTAACAATAAAAATGAGGTTAAAAAAAAAAAAAAATCAGCACCATCTGGGCTCTTGTAGAAAATAAGGCCATAAACAGCAACAAAATGTTTTGCTACTGCCACTACCATATTTGTAACTGCTGCCAGAGTGTCTCGAAGCAGCAGACCCATTTAGATATTAATTAAAAGAAACACTGCCAGAACTTTTTCACTGATTGGTTTCTGGTTTTACTAAAAATCAGCCATCAGCGAGCATTATGCATTTAAAGACTGCACTAATATCTACTCCTGTTTGTTCAGCCACAAACCTAAAATGCAACCCTAATCAAACAGCTGCTTCCATCAAATGAAATGGTTCACACACTATTAAAAGGTGGTATTTTGGAATTGGTTCGGCACTAAAGTCTTGGGAATAAAAAAAAATTACAGCTGTAATGAATGCGATCCAATAATTTGGAGGCGGTGCAACGTTGTTCTATCGAGCCACTTTTCAAGCTTTAAAAAACGTCTCACATTGTCGTGTTTGAAGAAGCACAACATGCGGAGCTCCCTGAACACGCGCTTACAAGAGACCAGGTTCTGGAAGACGTTGGGCATTTTCTTCAGAGCAACTTTCCGCCCGTCCCGGGGGTCCGTCACTGACCTGAAGAGGTTGCAACACACACAAACACATTACACAGATCAAATCAAGTGGCTTTTTATAGTCATTTAAACCATATACACTTGCTATAACAGCACTAAAAGGGAACAATGCTGCTCCATTACCTACAGAAACAAAGTAAAACAAAAACTGACCAGAAAACACAGACTTATACACAGGAATACATACAGTCAAGTGTGCAAATACAACACACCACAGAACAGTTACAATAAACACTTATCATTATAACTACATATAATTGCAAATTCATAGATCCTAAATTGTCTTCTACACATCATCTGTATACAGTGTAGAACTTTTGTACAGATGTTTATACAATAAACAAGAATATTGTCATATTGTACATTTATATAACCTATATCTTCTACATATATTGTGCCTTTATGTATATATTCTTAGTGTAATTGTATAGCTTCGGCACATTTTTCACTGCCCAGAGCCTTATATTTGTGTGTTGTAAATATATTTATTTGATACATTAATGTGCTTATTATATTTTACATATTTATATTGCACTTGTCTGTTTGCACTTTTGGTAGACGCTAAATTGCATGTCTGTCTGTCAATCTATCTATCTGTGTTCCTCGACGGCAGGGACAAAATAGTGCAGTCCTATAATGACAGATCAAGTCCACAAATGTCCTACTTTAGCCCTAGAGATGGCCGCACTCACCACACAACACCAAACGCTCCGTATCCGATTGGCCTGTCGGGCTCCATCTCAGCCGGGCACGGCACCTCACTGGCCGGGCTGCTGTGCGGCTGGGGCACCGCTGCTCCTCCGCCTGTGCTCGCTCCGACGGTAGCCGGGTGTCGTGGGGCCTCTGCCGGCTGTCCGGGTCCGAGTGGCTTCTGTGCGCCGTTTAACCCGCTGCAGGCTGCGGTGCTTCCTGAACTGTTCACGCAGAAATATTTGGGGCCCAAATCCGAAGCTGGGAACAAGTTTCCACATACGGCGGGCCGAGCGGAGCCATGGAAGGCCATTTCTGTTAGGTCCAAGAGGATTCCGCCACGCTGTCTAATCCCATTAAAACATTATTAAAATGCGGATAATTCGAATTAAAAGGGGTTTGACACTAAAACACCATATTTCCACTCGGGCTCGATAGAAAGAAACGCACCGAAATAGTCTCGGAGTTCCTCATAGTCCCACACACTCTCACAAACACACACTTGTGTTAGCTAGCTGAAGGCTCGGTGAGGTAGTTACGGTTAGATTAGAGTCAGATAAGACCCTACAAAGGGCACAGCATGTAGAATTGCCCTTAAAGCCTGGGGATTTAATCACTGAGAGCCATTGGTCGGATCACACCGCTAGTCTGGGTAGCTAAAGCTAGTCTGCTAATCGACATACTACGAGCCAGGTCGAGGAACTGACCCGATTTTCACCTTCTTTCGCGCAAATAGTTATCAAATTGTCCACGCTTTTCGACAAAAGCGAACCTGCAGACACGAATGCTTTATTCGGATTAATATCGACTACATGTCTGCTAACCGATTTCTAGCTAAGCATCTTTGTTTGCTAGTTAACCTCAGCCTGCTCTGGTTAACCGGCTAACAGTTAGGATTATAAACAAAGCGTGTGTTATTATCCTGTGTATTAATACAGAGCGGAAATTAAATCACGCCATTAGAAAAGCGATGTCGGAGCGACTAAAGAGAGAGAGAGAGAGAGAGAGCTAACCGGCTACGCGTCTTCTCTGTGGACGGACGGAAAGTTAGCCGACGGTGTTGGTCGCGAGCTCCGCGCTTTAAACGGTCGAAACAAGCGGTATTTTGGAGGCGCGTGCGTGTGTCTCCGGAGTCCAGCGATGTTTTTTGGGGGGGTATTTCAACTCCTTTTTTCCCCCTTGGACTCCAGGCTTTTCTCTTTATCTGCAATCAGCTGTTGGAAACAGTGGCAGGATGAGGAAGGAGGAGTTGGGGGATGGAGCTGTAGTGAAGCATGGGGGAGGGTAGCACTGCCGGTGTAAACAAGGCTTGAGGAAAATTTTAACCATTTCACTACTCAAATTTAGGATTTTGTGTTGTTTTTTTTTTTGTTTTTTTTTAACTTTGATTACAATTTTAATAAAGTGCCTTTAACATTTTTTGCGAAAAACGCCAGCAATTGCAGGCTTCAGCCACAACACTATACTTTCATACTAAATAGTATGGTGTTATAGTACAGACCCATACTATGAACACTATACTCTGTAGTATGGTAGTACTCGTCCCGGATGAATCCGCTGACTATCTTAACAAAGACGCGTCCAAGGTGTGGATGTTTTAGGGGTGCATGAAAACTTAAAATAAAGTAATGCACAAAACATCTACACAAAAATGATGTCTATAATAAAAGACGTGATGCATCATTGTAGAACATGTAATTAATAATATAAGACAAGTGAGATCATTTTAATAGTAAATATTTGACAATTTCTCAGCCGTCACATGATTGATAGTTTTGAATGCACAAAGGGCCATACCATTTTTTTTTAACCCTATAATGTTGTCTTGTATCTTCAGTAAACGCGTTAACTTAAGTTGTATGAAATAAAATGTCTTTTTTTTCCTCCAAGATGATCTCTAATCCTTATGCGGGTGTAACATTTCTTCCTGACAAACACCCCTACCATGTTCAAGTGGTTTTGCCCCCATAATCTTAATTAGCACCAGAAATCAGCGTTCCCAAACTTTTTTTCCTCCCTCATGACTCAATATTAGTTTATTTTGTCTAAGAAAACCACTCAATTCACTGTTCCTCCTTATGCTCTAGGGTTAAGCTGTATTCTTGGGCCCTTTAGCAAGGCCCTTAAACCCTCTATGCTCCAGAGGTGCTGTATTATCTCCAACCCCCACTTCTTATCATAGCTGGAATATGCAAAGAAAGAATTTCACTGTAATGATGTACAAGTGATATCACCCAAATAATATGATATAATCAGAATTGGAATAATTGCAGATCCTAAATACACTGTGCATTGTTCCTACACAGAATATAATTATCAAGCATCGTCCAGGTTTAGTTAAAGTAAGTATAATTAGGTGCACATTTGTCATTTGTACATTGATTAATTTCGATGTCACGGCGACAGCAACAAAGATTTGGTGTTCAACAAAGCTTCAAACACAAACATGATTCAATGGATAGAGCATTATGCAGCTTCTCAAGCAACAGCAAACGTCCACGTCCTTAGTCAAAAGCTTAAAGATAAATTAACATCAAATGAGATTTCTTGAAAGAAAAAGAAAAAAAAAAAAAGATATTTAACAATAGTTCATTATATCCACACAAAAAAACAATACAAGTGACTCCTATGTTGTACATTTAACTCTAAATGAATGGTTTACAGGCATCAGGAATTTATGGCAGGAAATGATATCACATCAAGCCTCTCTCTCTCTCACAGCTGCAGATCTTCTCTAAAGAGGCAGCTTCAACATCCTGGAATCTGAGGGAGTTACCTGATCCTATTTGGCTGTTTGGTTGAAATACTGAACATAAGTTATACTGGGATTCAATTGGATGGCTAAAATCATAGTCTCAACATTCTAGATTCCTGCCCACTAGAGACAGGTTATAAATAAAGTGGAACAACATTTGACAGCCTTCATTTTATCACAACTTCTCCCTCGGGAAACTAGTGACGTAACTTTGAGGCGTTGCAACACTTAATCCAGCTGTCTGTCTTCATCGAACAGTTACCAAAGTGGAGCAAACCAAGCAGATCCAGTGGGACTGGCAGGGAGTCTGTAAGCGCCTGAACCAAGTAAATGAATGTGTTTTCAGACTTGCTGTCAAGAAGTCAGTAGCTCATGCTGACTGCTTGCGAATTCAGAGACAGCACAGCTGGAGGAGGGTGCGAAATTTCCAAAGAAACTTTTTCAATTTAAAGTAACAGCCTATAGGAAAGAAAGAAATGTTACTAGATATAGGTCTCAAACACTTATTACATCCAGATTTCTTAATAAGGAGTATTATAATACAATACAAAACATTAGACAGTTCTTGCATACGGACATCACCTGTTCACATTCACTGCTGTGCCTTTCCCCCCCACTGCCCTTCCCCCCATCTATGCCCCTGCAGCCTGGGGTTAGCTATGGCTCTGGGCAGCGATGCTAGAGCAGTCAGTCACCAGCAGGCCCACAGTGGCTGCAGGGCTGGAGACAGGGGTTGCCGTGGAAACCGTGCCCACTAAAGTGCTGCCACTGCTGCTGATAGGGTCAGGTACCGTAGGATCTGCCTGGTTAGCGTGAGTAGCCATGTGCCCCTGGAGCTGGGTGGGAGTCTTGCAGTGGACCCCACAGAGTTGGCACAATAGAACCCCACCGGGCCCCGAACCACGGCCCATGCTGCTCTCTTTCCACTCCTGTCCATGGTGTTTCTGAGCATGGACGCGCAGGTACGTCAGTGTGGTAAAGCCTGGAGTGCAATAATAATAATAATAATAATAATAATAATAATAATAATAATAATAATAATAATATGAAATAATAACAATAATAATAATAGCTCAAAACAGTGAATTAATATGTATTTAGCATTTTACACATCAAATAAAACATTTTATTAATCCTGTTCACAAAGATCACACAACACCTGAAATATCAGCATATGTGAATAAATTCAGGTGGACTGACCTAAATCTGTGTGTATATGCCGAATAAAGGAAAAATATAGCAAAATATCTAAAAAAAAAAAAATCATAAGCCTCTTCAATATTTCTGGGATCCTCTGAACTATTCTTTTTGTGTAAAAAGGGGACTCCAGCGAATAGTAACCAACACATAAGGAAGGGAAACAATTCGATATTCTAAAAAACTAAAACTTACTGCGGTTGCACAAGTGGCACACGTGATGCTGGGATTGGTTGTGGACCCTCATATGATCCGTGATATAAGCGGGAGAGAGCAGTTTGCCGCAAATATGGCAGGGAACCTTGTCCTCGTGTCTGATCATATGAGCACGCAGCCGGTCCTTGGTGGCAAACGCGGACTCGCACGTCTGCAGAAAGCGATGAGGAGCGTGTTAACGTGTGAAATCGGCATCATCGTCTAGTTTTCTTCATCCGTCACATGCCTAAATACAGCTTACCTAAAATTCTATTTCATGTTACAGCAAATATGGCTCCTGTAAAATGGAGCAGTAACACTGCTTGAATGTTTGGCGTGAAGTGAAATGCTCCGTCTGCTTAATGCACTACCTGGTCATTTAGTAAACAGTGTTGTGCTGAAGAGGATGCAAAATAGGAATAAAAAATTTAAACCTGAACTTAATTTCGAACTGGAAAAGTAAGAAAAGTAACTATGAAAAGCAAGGTGTATGTGGGAGAAGAAAAAAAAAAAAAAAGAGACAGTGAAAAGAGAGAGGAGGGAGGAAGTGCTGACTTTACCGGACACTTGAAGGGTCTCTCTGTGGAGTGCACCTGCCGCACATGACTGTTAAGATGGTCAGGCCTGTCGAGGACAGAGAGAGCTTTAGAACATAACACACCACAATACACAAGGGACAAATAGGTGTGTGTGTAAATGTGTCTGTGTTCATCTCTGTGCAACCAACAGTATTTTTTACTCGCGAGTACAATCTATGTATATCAATGTACATCCATGTATGAATGAGTTTCTAAATGTGAGGGGATATATTCAGCTTGAAGGTCGTTTTTCTCTTGTCACATTGACCCATTTTCCATCTTAAATTAGTAATCAGGACATATCGCGCTGTCTTTGGGTAAAACAGCAGTATTTTAGGCGACAGTGAACAGTACAGTAACCTCTGATAGGGACTCGTGTGTAGGTGTGTGTATTAGATGCACCATATAGGTCACACTGTAGATGATGTATTACTTTACTGACTGTAGCCCATCTGTTGCGATCTGTTACTAAGCCCCATCTGTGAACATATGAAAAACACTGACCAGATATTATCTGGGCCGTGGATCAATCTCAGCACAGCAGTGACTTTGACATGATAATGTGTTTGGCACTGGTACAAGTGTATCAGGTTTTAAAACTGCTGGGTTTAGAAACAGTCCATTAATCAAATATCCGGCTAGGACAAGTGAGAAAAAAGTGCGATGGTGAAAGAAACGATGATGAGAGAAAGTGTGAACAGAAAGAGGGCCTCAGATTTATAGATTAACCAGGTATTAACTGGTTATAAAGGAAAAAACTGACTGTTTTGCAATTATTTTGCAAACTTTTTGTTTGTATGTTTTCAGTCCACTCGTTTTATTTTCCAATAAAGGGCCAAAAATCGAAGTTGATTGAGGGCCAAAAGTAAATGTTGCATGAAAGTAAATGTTCTCGCCGCCATACTCTGGAAAAGCTGAAAAATGTTAAGTTTTATATTAACGACAAATACTGTATCTTTGAAAACAGCAGTTTCCTCTTGTTTGTGTGCCACTACTTAAATCTCTCCAAGACTAGATGTTTATTGAGCGTCACAAAGCATGCTGTACCTGCATTTTGAAGTATGCATGTACATTAAATATAATAATTGAAATAATTAACATTCTATATATTTAATTATAATTTAGGTTTTTGCAGCTTAAAAAAAAAATGTTATGTTAAATGAAAATTCATTTAAAAAAGTCATTTTTTACCCACTTTTTGGCAAACCAAGTTAAAGGTCACCATTGGCCAACATTGGCCCTGGTTGGGGCATCTCTGCCATCACTCTACCCCCATCAAGATGGCACAAGGCTCACTGAATATCCAAATACATGAATAAAATTTAAAAAGTTGAGGGAATCTCTTTTAAAATACCAGTGTTAAACACATCTAGTACTTTTCCAGAGACCTGTAGAAACCAAAGTTCATGTTAACGCAACAACACGTTATGTAGAGCCACAGTCATGTTTTGATGTGTTCATGTGACCTCTCACCGTGAGAAACCCTTGGCACAATGAGGACACACATACGGTTTCTCCACTCCGCCCTGATGAGATCTGACGTGGTAGCTCATCCGGTCCTTCCTCTTAAAACGCTGCTGGCAGATGGGACAAGAGTACGGCTTCTCGTCTGAGTGGGACAACCGATGGCGATTTAGATGGTACACGTCCCGGAAAGCCTTCCCGCATGCCTCACATGCATGGTTCTTCCGTACCGGGTTAGGGTTAGGGCTAGGATTGGGGTTGGGACTTTGTGTAGGAATAGGGTGTGGATTTGTGATAGGGATGGAGATCTGAATCGGGCTGGGAAGACTGGGGTTCTCGCCGGCGTTGTTGGGTGGCGCCGCCTAGAAGGGATCATAGAACAGATTTATGTTTTATATTTTCAGGATTTTTGACAGCATTTGAATTTCGAGAAGAAACTAAATCTCTCATAAGTGAACATAATCTACTTTTAACTTTAAACACACATCATCATTAGACACCAGTGTCTGTAAATATTAAATTTATAAAATAAGGCTTTTTTTTTATCTTTAATGCATTGATATTATGGGTTCTGGGGCTTTTGATACAACCCTGTTGTAACAGATGTTATTTTGCACTGAGCATGAAATGGGTAAAACAAAGGTAAAGAGATATTAAAATCGAGAGTTAGAAGGTGGAGGAAAAAGTGTGTATGGAAAAATAATGATAAAGAAGACACAAACCAAGCCAACCTGCACCATTGTCCCAGTAACCACTACGGCAGCAGAAGAGGTTGGGCTGCTGTCATGGCAACCGTTGCTGGCGTGATGGATACAGCGACTGTCTCCACCTGTTGGTTAGTGATGGGGGATGGGTGGATCATGGGATCTGTAGCCACTGTGATTGGAGTAGGGATGGAAAGCTGGAGAAGGGAGAGAGGAATGGTTTGCCTCTCCACTCGCTGAGCCGCCTTCGTTGCGTCCACCTTCTCTCGAGCTGCTCGGTCTTTCATTTTCACGCCGGTGTGAACCGACTGGTGGCGACGCAAATTATAGCTGTTCTTGAACTGCTTGTTGCATATGGAGCAGATGTGAGCAGGCCGGGCAGGCCGAGACACGGGCTTAACTGAGAGAGAGAGAGAGAGAGAGAGAGAGAGAGAGAGAGAGAGAGAGAGAGAGAGAGAGAGAGAGAGAGAGAGAGAGAGAGAGAGAGAGAGAGAGAGAGAGAGAGAGAGAAAGAGAGAGTTAATAGTTACTGCCATAATACAGTAACTGCCATAACTACAGTACGCTCCTGGGCCACTGAACAAGGCCTTTAATGCCATAGCTGCTCAGTTATATGAATAATATACAGGTAAATTGCTCTGTATAAGGGAATCATCCAAATGTGATAAATGAAAATGAGACTAAATCATAGTTTTCCATTTGTCTACCAACTTTTGACTATATGGACTAAATAAAAGATCTGACATCAAAAGGCAATCTTGATACCTAATCCATGATGTATTCTTAGATTTATAGTCCCACCAGAGCTGATTTTAGGTTTAAAAATGCAACATCTTTTCCTCAAAAGCATGACATCCAGATTGTGGTAAAAACAAGGTGCATGTTGTAAATGTAAGGATATTTTTTGTATGTATTTTATTTTTTTGTATGTATTTTAACTGGATCCAAAAAAAAAAGGAGTTATTGTAATGCAGACTGTAATAAGTCATGACCTGGTCATGTCCCTCCCTCACCTGGCTCTGGCTCCGGCTCCTCATTCAATGCCGCCGTGTCCACTGTAGACGGGGGCGTGGCTATGTGCTCGGTGGGCGGGTCTGGAGGTGCGTCCGTGAGCTCCGGCAGAAGATCTGATTGGAGGGTGCTGTCAGTCTGAGACTGTGAAGGCGTGGCCTGAAATTAGCAGACATATTAACAATAGATTTAAAGTCTTTATCCCTTTCTTTTTTTTTTTTTTTGAAAACCGAATACAAATAGCGACCCTGTCACATTCTCAGACACTCCTGCAGCATTTTACCTGAAAGAGGAAATTACTCCAAGCAGCGTCCATCTTTGAAGAATCGACGACGGAAGTGACGTGGGCGTGACGACTCTCTGAACAGTGACGTCAGATAGACCGATTTCCCTCTCGATCCTTTGGAAGTTAATTCTCGACAAAGGTTTTCCCCTAATTTGTGCTTTATAAGGGGGAGAAGTAACCCAGTAGCAAGAGCAAGGACGGTGTATGGTTTTAAAAAACGTTCACAGATTAGTGAGTTTAGATATTTACAAATACTGGATTTTTAAAATGACAAAAAAAAAAAAAAACAAGATTAAGAAAAACCTAGATCATATTAACAGTTGCATCTCCACAAAAAAAATAAAAAATAAAAACTCCTACACGAACAAATTCGCCGTTTAAAAATAAGTCATAATTTGTCATGCTTTATATAATTTACATTACATTTAATGCAATGCATGTCATCTATTTGTTGCTGGAATAGTGGCTTATAAATAAAGACAGCCATGTGCAAATAATTCATGCAAAACAAATCCAACGTTAAAAAAAAAAAAAAATGAGTTTGACGTTGACTTTATGCTCAGCAGTCGCTCGGGATAAGGGAAATAATAATAAAAAAATAATAAAACAAATCAACCTATTTTATTGGAGCTAAGGTTTTCGCCTTCTGGGCCTGTGAGCGAGCCGCGGTCTTGCGTTAAATCTCATCCCTGTCTGGTGAGTCGCTTCGTCGGTCGCGGTCCATGACTCCGCCTCGGCATTTCAATCGGGAGGATGACATCTTTCCTTTTTTTTCTCTCTCACTCCCTCGCTCTCTCTCTCCCTTGTAACACGCTCCCTCCCGCCCTCGCTCTTTCTTCCCTTTTCTTTTTTTATCCCGTCTTTCTCCGCGCCGCTATCGCTCTCTTCCCCCACCGCCGTGTCCCCCTTGTTTTAAAGGGATAGCATTTGGAGTGAACTCCCCCCTCGCTGTCCTCGTCCCCTCCTCCGGCCCGACGCGTGTGAGAGTCTATGTGTGGGCTTTTTTCCCTCCTGAGCGCCGCCGTCGTTCTCTCTCCTTTCCCTTCTCTCTCTCTCTCTCTCTCTCTTTCTACTTCGCCCTCCCCCTTGCGCCGACCAGACAAGTTTTATTTGGCCGACGCAAAATCCCAAAATGAAATCACGCAGGCTAAATATTAAACTTGGGCTTCCTGTTTGGTAAAGAATAATAATAATAAAAAATAATAAAAATAATCTAAAAACTCAGTCGCTCTGCACAGGACGCACCGGCGGCTAGCAGTCGGACACTGGATTGCGCAAAAAAAAAAAAAATGAATAGAAAAAAAAAAGTCGCACGTCCTTAAAGGTAACGATGCACGCAGACGCAGCTGATGTCCACAAAGTCCTCATAATACCGCACTCATCGGTTTTCCTGGGTTTCTGGGGTTCGGTTCAGGAAGGACGCTCGTATGTTATGAAAGAAACGACGGGATTTACAATGACGTGGGGTGTCAGGAAAGAAAAAGTGACCTCTGACCATGTTTATTGACAAATGTTTGCGGACACTTAACCATTATAATAATATGGCAATATTGGGCATCCTGTAATAGTGTTTTTGCCAAAAGGCTTTCCATTTGGTTTAAGGGTGTAGCTGTGGATATTACTGATCATTCACACAAAATTGTGAGGTCAGAGTCTCATAAGGTCAGGCACTAGTGATTTCAGGTACTAGTGAGGGCGAGGACTAATGAGGGAAGGGACTAGTGAGGTCAGAGACCAATGATGACGGGGACTAATAAATAATAACTAACGATGTTAAGAACTAATGAGGTCAAAGTCTAGTGATGTCAGAGACAAATGATGTCAAAAGTCTAGTGATGTCAGGGACAGATGATGTCAAACATCTAGTGATTGCAGGGACAGATGATGGCAGGGACTAATGGTGTTTAAGGAGGCCTGGAGTGAGATTAGTATTACAGTTCATCCCAAAGGTGTTTGTTTAGGTTGAGGTCATTGCTCTGTGCAGGACACTCAAGTTCTTTTACTACAACTTGGGCAAACAATGACTTTATGGTGTTTGCTTTATGCACAGGGACATCGTCATGCTAGAACAGGTTTAGGCCTTTTAGCACCAGTTAAGGAAATAAAATCAAAGCTACAGCATACAGACGTCTTGTACATAGGTGCCTCTTCAACTTTGTGTCAACAAGTAAAAGGGATTTCTTTTTTTGTTGTAATAGTCAGGTACGCGTTTTTGCTATTATTCAGGCTTGGCATTTATTATACCCAGGCCAGAGATAAAAACCCGTATTTAACTTGCAAATCTTGATGATCTGCACCTGAGCTCAGGACAACCTTCCGCTTTCCACTTTTCTAACAACAAGGTGTAAAATTATCAATTTGGTCATCTACCACTAGCCAGAGAAAGAGAATCCAAAGAGCATCCAAATCAAACCTCATATATACACTTCAAAACAGAACAAAACAGGGTTCAGGGTGACTGGTGCACATTCAAAACCTAATGGAATAATAAACCATCAGAAAGGTTTTGCATAATGGTGTGTATGAGTGCCCTGCAATGGACACAAATCCCATCTTACACCTAGTATTAATAGAACAAACTACAGATTCGCCCAGCCGTGTCCACCATACAGTATTACTGAGGACAAATTATTTCCAGGATTTAAAGAAAACTTGTGCATTTCTCTTTCAAATATTTGGGTCTCTTTTGCTTACTTGGTGTTTCTGAATACAAAACTGCACAAAAAACTGGTAATATTCTCTAGAAGGTGCAGGAAATAACTCAATCAGAAAGAGTCTTGCTATGATTGACCATCTCTGACTATATTTGTAGAAAAAGAGGAGCAAATGAGGTTGTGCCTATAGTAAGACAGGTCATATTTGTTGACCTTGAAAGCAGTAACCCATAATGTTCTTGGATTTTCATTTAGAAAATAAAAGAAAAAAAAAAGAGGCAGAATAGCAGTACAAATAGAGGAACAAATTGGACTCATACAATATCAAGTCCAGCTGTGAAAAGATGTCTTTATTGCCCTAAAACCAAGTACAGTACAGAGAGTACATCCATACACAAGAATACTCTTACCATGACCCACTAATACAGGATAAAGATGATATAGAGGAATATCTGTGTAAAACGGTACTCGCATATCAACAATTCTTATTCGGATATATAAGGAATGGTACTTGTGTAGAAACAGCATTAATAATAATAAAACATCACATGTAAAAAAAAAATGAAACAGAAAGCATGTGTGTGTGTGTGTGTGTGTGTGTGTGTGTGTGTTGGGGTTGTAAGGGGTCACTGGTTGGCTTATACTATCTCACAATTTAAATAAGCACTGCACATACACAAACACACACACACACACACACACACACACACACACACACACACACACACACACACACACACACACCCCAAAACCAAATAACTAAGGGGATGAGGTAAGGGACAAAAGCAAACAATATTTAATATATGATATTTAGATTAAAACAACAGCATTCTGCTATATAGATAACAATCTCTAGTCATCTACAAATAAATAAATCTGTCATCAGTGCCAAAATGGTATCACAATCCATTTCTATAAATCCACTTTAACATTTCCATCTGTAAATATCTCCCTTTATGTGATCAACCTGTTTGTTTGTCAGTCTTCCTTTCCCAAATAAAGCCACACCCCTCTATTTCTACCCTCATTTGGTCTTACTCCTCTCACTTTCCCGGTCGGCCAGGTCGATTGCAGCCATGTTACGGGAGGCGGTGATCAGGTGGAGGACGCTGATGCCCGACTTCAAGAAAGAGACCACTGCGCACACTCCCAGCAGCCACTGCAGCCACACTACAAACACAGAGATGTGTTCGATATCATGCAAAAGGCAAGAATCCGAATTATGTACGTTATGTCATCAGGGGTGTAAAGAAATATCCCTTGAATCTATGTGAAATCCACATTACAGTGGCACTCATTCAAAATGTGCATCATGTAGAGTTAAAGAAGTGTAAACTGATATATATTTAAACAGAGGTGCCATGTCATCTTCATTGAGACTGTAAAGCAAAATGGCCACACCTTCTTCACTGCTACTGATGATAGTAATGGTGCTTATCAGACTCTTAGAAGAATGTGTGGCCTCTACATTCCCCACCCCATATTTTTCTAGAGTTTGGATCAGTTACCAAATACATTTTTCCACCCAGTTTTTCTCCCCCTCACTGTACAGCTACCAACGCTGTAGGTAAAACTATTTGTCACATCTTTTCAAACATCAAACAACTGTGTAAGTTGGAGGAAAGTACTACCTTTCACCTTCTGCATACATTAACTTACAGCATTCCTACCGCCAAATAGCCTCAATGAGAAATCCGGCCCATGAGCCACCAGACCCTGTATTAGAGTCACATTGACTCACAGGGGAACCTCTCTAGACTCACAGCTTCTCAATCACACAACCTAACACCTTTTTAGAATAACATCTAAGTATTGCCACAATACTGATGCACACTGTACTGGTGTATTTTCATCAGAAGTTGACTGAAAATATTGATGCATGGTGACCATACTGGAAAGTAATATTTACTTTAAATAGTACTTTCAATATTTTCACTTTGACACCCAGCATATCAGTAATAAAAACTATAGGGGGCACACACGCACACACACACACACACACACACACACACACACACACACACACACACACACACACACACACACTGCAGAAAAGAAAAAAAAAGAAACAGTGGAAACACGAAGAAAACGTCAGTCTTTTCCCGAGACTCACCCTGTGGCTCTTCGATGTAGTACATCACGTAGAGGAGACAGTAAAACAGCTCATTCCCCATGCACATGAAAAACAGCACCAGCTACGGGGAAGATTATAATTATATTATATATTATAGATTATATTAATTACATGGGCACAGTAGTGTGTTTCTGTTTCTGTATTTGTCTATTAGAATGTTAAATGTGAATCTTTGTCTCTGAAGCTGAATGCTGATCACTTTGGTATAAGGACTTTACTACACATGTTCAGCTCTTACCCTGGATGTATAATAGATCCTGAGAATGGGGTTGCCAGATAGATCAATGGCCTTGTGACTTGTTGCACCTTTAATCACAGAACTGAGAAACAGACAGACAGAGGGGGAAAAAAAAAAGACACATTATTGATTGTATCTAATCCTTGTATTGTTTGAACACAATAACCAAACATCTGTGTCACACTACAAGTGTCAAATGATTTACCTGTGCAGGTGCAGCCAGTGGCTGGATATATCCAAGCACATGCTTAACTGGAAGAGGAAGGTGTAGGATGGGTACAGAAGTGACAGATTCACCAGCAAGCACATAGTGGCACAGCGGTCTGTTAACATGTCCAGCATGGCACCAAACTTAGTGCCTGGATTGAGATACGAGAGGGAGAGGAAAAAAATGAGTGTACTGCATTATGCCACAGAGCTGTTCTCAAATCTGATTGGTCACTTTGCAGCAACTTTGAGGAGAAAGTCATGTCAAGTGTAATTTCTATAAGAACAACTCCAGAGACTTCACAAGGGCAGTCAGTCAATGCAATCAAAGCATAAAAATAGACATGTCTATAATGGGCTGATAGTTAACAGTAAGTGTACAGCATTTTATGATTAATATATAATACATTTTATGATGTAAATTCTCAATATACAGAAAGACAGGTATGAAGTGTTCAGTATCAGCACTTTAAATAGTAGTTCAGTACGTCTTCTGCCATGTGAAAATTCAACTATTTGCTTTCTGTTTTCTCTGCTACGCTGTGTAATTACTGTCTTATTGGCATCTTATTATATTAAAGAGGCAAAAAAAAAAAACTTAAAAACTTAAAAAACAAAAACAAAAAAAACCCTGTTTTGCATGTGATTTAATTACGCTAAATTCCTCTCAACTGTGCATTCCTGCCTCAAGCTCAGTGTTCCTGAGATATGCTCTGGATCCACCACAACCCAATCAAAGACAGAGCGGTTACTGATTATGATAAATGTAAAATCAATGTGAAATCATTGTCAAATTACTCTGGTATAGACGGAATAACAAACTTCAGGACGTGCTTTGGAAGGAAAATATTCAACCTCAGGATGTCACACAAGACGTTTTGGATTTTTTTTTTTTTTAACATTAAGCCTCCAAGTGGTTTATTTCATACATAGAAACAAATTATGGTCACAGCAGTGTTGACAGATTGTCATGTTTGACACGCATAGATATGAAAGAAAAATAAATGGTATTAAAATAGAAAAAAAGGAATAAGAATGAGGGGAAATGTCACTGACTCAGATCTTACTTTCCAATTTAACAAATGTTTTAAGCTGCAAAACATGTAAATTAAAATATAATGTAAATTGTAAATGATGAATTGTAAGTAAACATGAATAAAAATTGATCATGACTGTGAATGAATGTGAAATGAAAGTCGGATAATGAATCGTATGGATCCGGGGGTGGTGTTTCAGTCGTGACAAGATGCAAATCTGGCAACCCTACATAGTGCATGGAAAAAGGGGCTGTAATTGCCTTGATTAAGGGCTCGCGCTGCGTGTCCATCAAAGGCATCGAGCAGTGCGCTTAGTAGATAACAAAACACAGCAGGAGCAGGACAGCACTGCATCAGATAGAAGGACAACAAACCCAGGATGATCCGAGCATAACCTGTGGAGGAGTACGAGAAAATAAATTAAGCCAAACATGTTTAAACATCAAGTCGTGCAAAATGCAGAACCACCCCACACATCATTGGCACCCAACTGCCTGCTACTAAGCACCAAAACCACAGTAGATGCCTGCACAGCAAACACATCATCATCAATATTAACCGCCTTCAATCCAGAAGAACATACACAAGCATATGCAGCAGAACCATCAGGTTCAGGGTCTGCTCTTTACGATCTACCATCACCATACTGAACCCAGATTATCTTCTACATATCTGTAAATCATCTGTATATACACCATGTACAACCTTTCTACATTTGTACACACAATGTACATTTATATTTCCCATATTCTCTACATACATTGTGCCTTACACACATTTTGCTCTTATTAATTTTCCTTAAATAAATAAATAAATAAATAAATAAATATATAAATAAATACACACACACACACACACACACACACACACACACACACACACACACAGACAAGGCATAACATTATGACAGGTAAAGTGAATAACACTCATCATGGCACTGTGGGTCGGATATATTAGAAAGCAAGTGAACAGTTTGTCCTCAAAGTTGACATGTTAGAAGTTGGAAAAATGGGCAAGTGTAAGGATTTGATTGAGTTTGACCTAATTGTAATGGATAGACGACTCGGTCTGCTTCAAAACTGCAGCTCTTGTTGGATGTTTCCCATCTGCAGGGTCCAAGTGGTCCAAGGAAGAAACAGTGGTGAACCGAGCCAAGGCTCATTGATGCACGTGAAGAGTGAAGGCTGACCATGTGGTCCGATCTAACAGACGAGCTTTTGATTGTCATGAGTTAACTGTTTTTTTATCTGTTCAAAATGTACCTTAAATTAATAGTTTTTATTCCCTTAGTTTATTTCTGCACATTTTTACACTAGCAGAGCCTTTTTTTTGTTTGTCTGCACGTCAGTTTGCACAACTGCTACTATTTGCACTTCTTGTACTATACACAGGCAATTCAGTCTTTCTTTCATCCATCCATCCATCCATCCATCCATCCATCCAATCCATCAGTAGAACTAACAGTTGAGAGCTGCTGGGGTTATTAGCAAAACCAGACTGAACAGGTGAACTAGCTCGTTTCCTTCATCTCTTCCGATTTGCAACATCCGGTCGGTCTTCAGGTCCTCATGAACCTCACGGATACCGATTTCCTCTTGTAGTTGTGTGTAACAATAATACATTCAAGCAACAGCTACAACTTTTCCCTTCACTACAATTCACTTTATCTCACTTCACTTCACTTCACATCACATCAACAATACAGATGAATGCTAACGCTTTAGCTACAAACGCTGTTAACTCGTTACTTACCGATTAAATTCGGGACAAACAGAAATATATTCTCCTCGGCCATCGTACTGGCCGTGATTTGTGTCCAGTTTGGTGCTACTGTGATAATCAGTGACTCCCAGACTCTCTCTTTCTTTCTTTCTTTCTCTCTCTCTCTCTCTCTCTCTCTCTCTCTGCGTGTCTCCTCTCCGCGTTTCCTCCGCTCGGAGATTGTGAAAGCCCTGCGTCACACTTCCGGCTCAGTGACGCTCGCGCGCTTAAAGAGAACGCGCACTGTAGCGCCGGCGCGTACTCGCGTACTCGCGTACTGCACAATGTAGGGTAAATGCACGCAGCCGAGCGCCTAGGCATACTCTTTAGTACGCTAGTGCGCAGTGGTGAACGTCCCCTTTAATCAGCAGCCACTGCGCGCTCAGGAAGCACGACGCGCTGCAGAATCACAGCTGTGCACATCTGTAATAACCGCTGGGGGCTCAGTATTTGCTAAATAAATCTCCTATTTATATGTTTATGCAACACTATATATTCTAATATTCTTGAGTTTAACCGTCCACAGTAACCTTAATTCAATTCAGTTTAGTATTTCTCTGGTACGTCTCTGGAATAAATGACTGTAATTAAGTGTATATTCACAGCTGGGTAAAAGAATTAACCCCAGACTGCAAGACAGGGAGTCTGTAGAGAACCAATCATTAAGGCTGAACATCCTTCAGTCATCATGGATGTTTCAGGGTTAGTCTTGCAGTTTCTGGAACAATCTCAAGGTTACTCGAAGAGTGAATTAATTAAATATTAAACCATATTATACAACATGTCCAAAATGCTTTTATTGACTCAGATCTTCATTTCCAATTTAACAAATGTTTTAAGCTGCAAAACATGTAAATTGAGATTAAATGTAGAGAATACAATGTAAGTTGTAAGTAAACATGAATGAAAATTGATCATGAATGTGATAAATGTGAATGTGAAAACACTATACCAGAACAGAACACTGTGCGCATATAATCTTAACTATTATTTCATTCTACAATAGGCCAAATATAAAATAGACGTCACCAAATCTCATATTTTGGGTGCTGTACGATAATTTTATACTTGCTGAGCAGTGTATAATTGTTTTGTTTGATGGTTCCTTATTTTGTTGTTGGAGCCGCAATTACTGTTAAAGATTGTGCGTTCTATTAATAAATACAAATATTGTCTTGTAGACAGTAATTGGTTGATTCCGCAGTCACTTCCACATTATTGTTTTCTCTTTATTGCAAACAAGAATTTAATAAACAACCACAAAACAGATATAAAAAAAAAAAGAGAGAGCAAGAGATTGTGTGTGTTGGGGGGGGGGCTTTTCATACAAACACTACAAAAATATAGAAAAGCATTACATTTGTCACCGTAAAACATTAAAGGTTTATAACAATGGGTTTAAGAATAGTATAAGTTTTTGAGGCCTTTGAGTTTAAAAGTTTTGTTTTATGTACTTAAAAGTAGTAAGAGGACCTAATATCACAACACTTTGCTTTATAATGAATAGCTCTGGCATTGTGAATATGAAATTTATCCAGAAGACAAAGTAACAAAACCGTATAATCAAAATTATACGGTTATATAATCTAAGAAAACATTCTTAGAGTAAGTGATATATATAACAAATTTTACAATTTACAGAAGCTATTTTTTTGTAAAAATGTATATATATATATATATTTTTTTTATTATTATCAGATTTGTACAAGAGAAGGTTATCTGTGACTTATTTTGAAGTAGAGTTGTAAAACATACTTCACCACTCAATCACCTTCAGCAATGTACTTGTCATCTTGGCAGTGTGTTTGGGATCGTTTTCATGATGGAAAACTGCAGTTCTGCCCAGTTTCTGAAGAGAGGGCCTAATGTTCTGCTTCAGAATGTCACAGTACATGTCAAAATCCATGTTATCCTCAATGGACCACAGTTTTCCAGTACCAGCAGCACTTATGCTTCCCCAGACCATGATGCTACCACCACCATGCTTTACTGTGGGCAAGACACAATTTTCTTGGCACTCGTCACCTGGGCACCGCCTCTCATCCTCTGAGAGTTCTTTCAGTGAGGTACGATGTTAAACATCCAGTGGTCAGTATGAGAAGATCAAAGCACCAAATTTTAACTGCTCTAATACACACATTTGTATGGTCCTGTCAAGCAGACAAATCCATGAACATGAATAGGACATGTGGCTTTGCACGGTTGGAAAGCATACAGCAGTGATCACTTAGGGTGTACTCACTTTTGTTGCCAGTTATTTAGACAGTAATGGCTCTATGTCAAGTTTTTTCAGGCAGTAAATCTGAACTGCTATTTATTTAATAACTAATTCAGGCTCTACAGTAACAGTGAATATGTATGCCCCCTCAGACCCCCCCCCAGCCAACCCACACTTCAGTATGATCAATTATGCTCGGTAAATTTTTGTGATTATCTGCAATCATTTTTCATGAGTATGTAATGTTGATAAAAATAACTATATGCATTTATAATGTACATTTCAGGTAGATAACTAAACACATTTAAGTGTAGTCATTGATGTGCAGCCTCCCAGGTCTTGAAATACACTTTAAACTTTTAGTTTGTAATAATTTTATATTAAAAAGTTTTCTGTTGTAATACCAGGACCCATCGTTACACACTACACAGCACATAACATAATGAGAAATGAAACAAATGACAAAGATGAATTTTACATTTTGAACCTTTTTAATTACTTGTTAATGAATTCTGTACAAGTTCTATAACCCATTTCTTGAAAGTTCCTGCTTTTGTGATACCTGAACATAGTTTGGCCTCTTTTTGTGTAGCACTTCTTTGAGAAACACTTCTCTCTCTAAACATGCCTCTACATACAAACACCCTTGAGGACATACTCCACCGTGTAAGTATACACACACACACATTGGTCTTGGATATGTCCCAATTTCTTTTACAACAGTAGAATTGGGCAATTTTAGCATGTGCTCTTCTGACCAGTTCCACCTCTCAAGCTCACACCTAGGATTGGAAAAACCACCTTCAGTTGACACCATTATGAATCCAGCATGTTTTGCTGTAACACAAAAGAAAAAAAGAAAGCAGGCAAAAGCTAGACACAGAGATTCAGAGGTGTTTTCTCCTCCTTTTTGCAAGGGTAAACACACTGCGATATGAAGCGCAAAACGTAAAGAAATACACACTCAACAAACTAAGATGTCATGAATGAGAAACAAGAAAATGCGAGCAAAAAAAAAATATATAAAAAAAAAAAAAAAGCAAAAAAATGGAAGCCAGTCACACACTGCATTTGTGGTATTGCACCTTAAAAATCAAGAAACACATTCAAGTAAACACTGGTGCCTGTAAGAAGCTGGCAGTGTAGAGTCTGCTTCAGTTTACTGTGAACACAACTTTTACATTTTATTTTTTCATTGAGGGGGTAAAATTGTAAACAGCTCAGTTTGTCCAGAAATTGATAAAAAAAAAAAAAAAAAAAAATGAAATAAAAATAAATACCAAATAAAAATGTTTAAAAAAAAAAAAAAAATCCCAGCGCAAAATGGTGTAACAAAACATGCTGGATGTGGTGTAAACATACAATTATCTAGAAACTTTCTATACACTAAAATTCTCTTAAAATGTCCTGTACACATTTAATACTGGCTCTAAAATACTACAGTTCCACCAATCCACTGTTCAACAGACTCCTACCCTGAGACATAATAAGGAATGCTGGGATAGGTAGTCTTTCCTTTTTTCCCCCCCCATTGCCCTTTCCCTATAAAAAACAAAAAACAAAAAACAAAAAAAAAAATAAAATGAGACTTGTCTCAAGTTCTCCATCACAGTAATATTACGTGCGTTCTCCAACTAGTGGTCAACATTGGCAAGAAATTGTTTAAAATAATAATAAAAAACAATGTAATAAAAAAACAAAAGAATTAGTTTTGAATAACAAATATTACAACTGCAGTAGTTGAAATAACAGTATTCTTCCATTTCTTACGTTCCAATTACTAGTTTCCATAGCAAAACTATGATTATCCTATACAAGAGTTCTGAGTTAGTGCTTTTCTGTACACACGCATTATATAAGTACAATATAAGTCAAAAGTGTAACAGTGAACTTAAACCTTGCTGTCAAACCTTTGACAGGTATAATACACATATATACTCACTCATATATAAATGTGCAGTGTGTACGTTTGTATACAAATGGCCTCTGTACATTAGTGTTTGATGCACTGAACTGCAATCAGCTCTCATGTACGTCACATATGACATGTACGTCACATATACATTTAATTTTGTAAACAGAGACAAGGGGATGCACCAACTTATATACTTATACACTGCTCGTTGCAATATACTCAAACACCTCAGGGTGTGCGATACTACGTAACCACAAAAAAAAGATGGTCCATGAATTATTGCTCAGCCAGAGCTAATGAAACTGGCAGCATGCCCATATAAGGACAGTGGGCGGAGTTACTGTAGGTTGATCAGGCCTCTGGGTGGCAGTGTGCGAGTTAAATGAGCACGTAAAAAAAAAAAAAAAAAAAAAAAGGTTTTACCAAAAAGCAAAAATCTCCTTGTCCCTAATACAAATGTGCATTTTAATGACCAGTATGTTTTAATATAGTTTTAGTATCGTTTTATTATATACATAACTACATGGAATTCTTTTAAAGCATCCTCCCAGTTTTAGTTTAATGTCTTTAAACCAACACCATGCTAATTCGGACACTATTGCCTCTCCTTTAATAGTAAAGCTCACATTGAACAGTTTTGTTACAAATTCTTGGACCATAAAGTCTCCAAGCAGGAACTGCTGAAACAGCACCATCACAGAACCAGAATGGGCTCTGTAGTGTTAAGTGGTGTAGTGTCTAAAGTTGCAGTACCAAAAGCCGGTGTCGCAGCAATTCCTGCCTGGATAATTCATTGCTGACGGAGCCTAGTAAGCAATCTCCATCTGCTCAATTGTGAAGAAAAGTCAGTTCTAATAGAATGTAACGGCTACCTTTGTATGGATCCTATGGATCTTGACAGTTTGTTACTAGCGTAGTGTTAGTTGTGTGTGCTAGCACTCCACAGTAAGGAAATCAAGCACTGCTCTTTCAAAAAAAATAGAGTAAAAGTTGGAGGTAGTGTGTTGAAATTTCTGATTTCAAAACTACAAACTTGTCTTCCAGCAGAGCTCCTGAATGAATACCCAGCCAACTTAGTCACTTTACATCTCCAATTCTTAAGCACCTACCGTTTCTCTCACCGTTTGCCACACTTAGCTCTCTAGCCAATCCCTAACCCCTCCCTTGGTAGCCCTGAGATCTACCAATCTACCAAGAGAGTATAAGTGATGTCTGCCGTTTGCCGTACGTAACACTACTCAGAGTCCAAGTCACAGCATCGGCTACAGCCGTCTGATTATCGTTAAAGGTGTGGAATAAAGATCACTAATTCCACACAAAACACTACTACTCAAAGGAGGAATCAGTCATCTAAATACTAAAAAAAAACACGTATCCACTATGTCTCCTGTTGATTACGGTGAATGCTTCGTGATGACACACTTTAAGAGTAGGAGAGATGGGAGCCATTGGAGATGTGGGAGGTGACTGAGGTGCTGCGGCTCAACCCTCCATCCCCAGCTGCTCCACCAGGCCCCCCTCCTGACGCAGTCCTCCTTAGTGGCCCGGGGCTGTTCCTCAGAGCCATTAAACTGGGGCCCCTGACTACCAGACCCTCGCTCCTCCCCCCATAGCCGCCCTGAGATGAAGAGGAGGAAGATGATGATGGTGGGGACGAAGGTGAAAAAGAGACTGGTGGTGGCGGTGGAGGAGGGGGGAGCAATGCCAGAGACTGCGAAGATGAGTGGCTGGAGAGATGGCGTGAGTGACCATGAGCATATGAGGATGAGCGGTGGCTTCCTCCACCGTTGCCCCCCCATTCTCTTTCACGCTCTCGCTCTCGCTCCCTTTCTCTCTCCCGCTCCCTCTCCCTTTCTCTCTCTCGGTATAGGTGAGGTGTGCTCTGATGGTGGTACTGCTGTGCCAAGTAATGCAGGCGGTGATGAGATGAGGAGGAGGAGGAGGATGAAGAAGAGGCAGATGAAAGAGAACTGGGCAGGCCACGTGATATTGGAGTGTCAAAATCCCTATCTACGTCCCTTTCACGCTCACGGCTGGAAATGGAGATAGATTCTCCTCGGCTGAACGCAGGGGTACTGTTCTGGCTCCTCCAGGACGGCGGTGCTGCAGAGTTCTGGACACCGTGGGTCCAGTGGCTGCCTGAGCGGGGGACAGGGCGTGACGGCCAACCACCAGAACCTGAAGAGGGTGGGTTAGAGTAACCCTGGCTGTAAGCCTCAGCTGGGATTCCTGTTAGTGCCATGTTGCTGAAGCCCAGTCGCATACTCTCAGAGTCAAAGGCTTCGATCTCTCGAGCCTGGCGCTCTAACAGGGTTCGGATTCGCTCTGATCGATCGTTCTGCAGGGACAGCATCTCCTCCTCGATCTAGAAAAAGGTTGAGATGATTTTACAACATGACAATAACCCCACCCACATGCACTGGTATTAAAGATGTAACGT
This sequence comes from Silurus meridionalis, assembly GCF_014805685.1. Taxonomy (NCBI): domain Eukaryota; kingdom Metazoa; phylum Chordata; class Actinopteri; order Siluriformes; family Siluridae; genus Silurus; species Silurus meridionalis. The sequence goes on from NC_060897.1 coordinate 8,644,155, forward strand.
TTAATGGAATTTTATAGTAGTGGTCTACCGATTCAACGGTTATGCTGATTAATCAGCACTGATAGTTGATTGCTGGAGCTATCTGCAAAAAAACCTAAAAAAAAAAAAAAACCTAAAAAAAAAAAAATTATAAATAAAAAGATTTTTCCAGGTAGCGCCTGTTGCTGGAGCAACTGAGAAGGTCTGCTGTCATTATGAGAGCTGCCCTCTAGAGGCGAATCACTGACACTACATACTGTTTTTTTTGTACACTTGAAACTGCGCGGTGCACAGAGCGCGTTATATTTATTAATTACAATTTATGATATATTAATTAATACAGTCATAATTGAATTAAGCAGATTTTTATAATTCAGTTCTTTTTTATAATAAAGTTCAGTACTTCAGTATTTTACATAGTGTTTATTTTTTTTTTTAATCCAGTTTCCATTTTAAGGACTATTGGTTGATTAATCGGTCCTCGGCAAGCGCGATCCAGCCTAGCTATCAGTAAAATTCAGTTATCAGTAATCGATTGTCCTCTATTAAATAAGTTATTAACGTTACTACTAGCTATATAATTTATTCCTGAATTTGGAAACAACACAAATACACTATTGCATGCATATCAGTGGCCCTCACCCTCTGCTCAAGCAGTGCTCTGCGAATAGATACTCTTTGCTCCAGGTCTTTGATTTCCCTCTCGTGCTGTGTGTCCGTGTGCATTTTAATCTTGCTCTGGTATGCATTCAGTAGTTCCAGCTCTTGCTGCAGCTGCATTCTCAGCACCTGGTACTCTGCCTCCTGTGTCTCATCCAGTCGCAGCTGCAAGAGTGAACCCAACAGTCGGATGTCAGTAGAGACACATTCTGAAGCAAGGTGAGAAAATTAAATCTCTGCCAATCAATCAGTGCTGAGTAGATCAATCTGGGACATGTATGTTGTATGTTGTGTTATGTCATATGTTAAAAGGTGGTCTCTCCTTGCCTTACTCACAGCCTGTGTGGACAGCATGTCATTTATGGAGTGGTCATACTGCTCAGCGAGGATGGCTAACTTTCGCGTCTGCTCCTCTTTCAGCCTTTTCAGTACGGCCTTGTGGTCCGATTTGGGTGTGGTCTCCAGCAAATGGTTCCTCAGGGCCTTGTACTGCCGCGTCTGAATTTTACACGTGTCCTGAAACTGCCTCTTGATCTGGAGCTCCTTAGTCTGGAAAAGTAAACGCAAAGGCATGAGAAAAAAAAGTGAAGGGAGAATAAGGATGAAAGAACCTAATCTGCAAAAAAAAAAAAAAAAAAAAAAAAAAAAAAAGAAAAACAAAAACTTGTACCAGAAAAAAATATATAATACACAAAATAAAACACATACTACCCCTCCACCTGGGCAAACATAATTTGCACATTTAGAGATAACAAGCTTTTGCATTTTATGAAGAAACAACATGTGCCAGATTACATCAGATTTCCTAAACAAATGAAACAAAATATGCAGCAAAATGCGTCAGGTGGGTCTAAGTGTGGACTCAAAAGGGCCATCTTTCTCCTACCTTTAGGCTCTTAGGCTGCTGACGGACCTCCATGCTGTGTTTCTGTCGGAGTTCCTGTTCACGCCGCTTGTTGTAGTCCATCTGATTGGTCAGCTCACTCTGGTGCTGGGTGCGGATGAGGTCGGCCCGTGTGTGCTGAACCAGGCCCAGCTGACGAAACTCCAGCTCCTGAGTGGACTCGTGATGCCGCAGCAACATGGCACACTCCAGATCCTTTTGAGTCTGCCTTTTATTCAGCTCCTACAGGGAGATACAAGGTGAAGGACATATAAAGGCAGCGAACAAGGTCTACATGCAAATTATCCATTAAAAATGTCCAATGTACTTTTTTGCACAAAAATTGTCTTAAAAGATATATATAAATCCCCCTATGAACGTAAATGCAGCCTTGTGATTTGAGCCATGTCTCACCTCTCTGAGAAGATCCTGCTCCAGGTTGTGTCGTGCTAGCAGCATCTTTCTCTTATACTGTCGGCACTGGAGCTCATAATACTGTCTCTGGCGCCGCAGTAAACCAGCCTCCTCTTCTGCCTGGAACTGCTGGAGACACTCCTTCTGCCTCACTAGCCATTCTTGCTTCTCCCTTTTAGGGGTGGACTGGTTCTCATTCAGCTCCTGTATACACAGCAAAGGTTGCATGTTAGTATCAGCTGATACCCAAAAGCTTCTCCATGTTTCTTCTTAATCATACAAGCAAACACTAAACAGCACAAAAATGCAAAAGATCAGTGAGAAGGCATGTAGAGTAAACCCCACCTCTTTGAGCTGCTCCTTACGCTGCCTGTACTGGCGTTTCTGTGACTCTAGGAGATTGGTGAGCTCTTTCTTTTGCTGGCCCAAAATGTGCTGCTGGAACTTTTTTTCCTCAGTTTGTGCAGCTTTGGTCTAAGGGGAAAAAAAAACACCACAAACGTTATCTTTATTTCTGATCATCTTTATCCTCGTTCCTGTCTAATATGTGAAGCCATTCTCTAAAGATCTCTTCTCCATCATGCACCACCTCTCACCTCTTTCTCCAGGATAGCCTGGTGCTTCTTAGATAGCTTGTCAGCCTCACTGCTGAAACTGTTCCTCTGGCTCTCCAGCTCTTTGTCCAGCCTCAGCTGATGCTCATCCATCTCAGTCTTGAGTTTGTTTTCTAGTGCCAGCAGCTGCTTCTGGTGCTGTCGCCTCATGCGCTTGTAGCCGGTCATCTGCTCGCGAAGTGCTGAGCCTTGTTCATGCTCCTGGATCTGTCTTGTCACCTGAGCGAGAAACAGGAAACGTGAGCATTTGCAAATCACTAAAAAAAAACGTATTGGATTATGTGGGAGGTGACCAACAAGTTTCACCAATTTACCAGTATATTAACCATATACTTTTACATTAAAGCATTAATTATCTGCAGCTGCTGAAACATCTAATGTTAGGTAGCAGTTCTGCGTGTATGTGATCGTTCTCACCAGCGAAGCTGTGCGAATGGTAGCAAAGTGGTCACGGTTGCGGTAATGCGCTCTCCTGCGAGCTCCTGATGTTGCCTGCTGTTGCTGTGGCTGTTGAGAGTCGATTTCCGGCTGGTAGGGGTCATCGTAGATATTGTCAGGACCCTGCCAATAATATGCACCCAGGAAGAAAATGTACACATTAAAAAAATTTAAAAAATGAAAAAGGATCTTGTGATTGGACGTTCAAAAACATAAAAATAAATTAAAAAAAACTAAACAAAACAAAAAAACAAGCATTCGATTAGTAAACATGTGTATGTGCAAAAACAACCCACACCATTCAGAAACAGGCATGCACTCAGTCCACATGCCTACAGACACAAACAACAGACACCCTACTGTATAAATGAACACACAGACACACTCACAGAAGGCCGGTGTATGATAGAGCTGTTAGAAGTGACCGTGTGTTCTCCTTCTCCCATCATAGCCATTTCAGTGCTGTCATCCGAGCCGTCAGCCAGGCTGTTAACTGACGAGCTTTGGGAGCTGGCGCTGATGGACATGGAGGGCACAGACTGAGAGCTCTCCATGCTGTTGACTGTGCCCATCCGCAACAAGTACTGATCCACTTCCTGAACACATACGGCAGAAAAGTAACCACACCGAGCTCTCACCGCACACGAGAAAAGACCGGAATAGCAAAAGTATGTATTATAAGACTATCAAAATATTTATGTATGCAAGACGTGCCTCTTCCTCTTCTGCTCCATCCTGAGCGGGGCCATTGTGCGTCTCTTGGAAAAGGATCTTCTTCATCTTTCTGTACTGCAGGTTATCTAGTTCCCTTACAGCATCTTTCGTCCTCACTATCAGGTCCATCACCACAGACAGGGGGCGTTCTCTGCACAGGAACCGATGCTACAAACACAGAGCAAGGTGGAACAGTAAACCAGTTTGTCTAATCACTAATTGACAGAGGTGGCAAAAGTAAACACATCCTTTACTTAAGTAGAAGTACAGATACTCATGTTTTAAAATACTCAGGTAAAAGTTGAAAGTAAAGAAGTTACTTCTACCTGTTTTAGTGTCACGTTGGTAACTGGACCTCACATATTAATATTAGAGCTGTCAATCAAAGTAAATATTTAATCTGTCCTAAAATGTGCCATATATTAATACTTCCTATTTTTAATACTTTAAGCAACATGGACATTAAGAAATATGGATGCAACATAAAACATGAAAACAAAAAATTCTTGTAAATGTTTTAAAGTAATAATGGTGGTTTAAATTACATAAATCTTCAGAACACCAAAGAGAACCTTTGCTATGTTTCCACACAGACAGTTAATAAGGTGATAGCAAGGAAAATGCACCTCTTCAAGTCAAGTCAGGAAGCTTTTATCATATTCATACCGATTTATAGGATTTATGGAATAAATCATCCCAATTAAATAATCAGAGAATATTTTTATTCGATGTGAATGTGGTTTATGTAAAAGACATTTCGAGCTTTCTATAAATGTATTTATTATGTCAGTGAGGCAAATATTTACTGATATTCAGGTTGTTTTATTTATGTGTTTGTGAAGGGAGATGACACGGCAGAGAGCGCACACTGTCTGTTCATTTTGTGGTTATTATTATTATTATTATTATGTGTATACAAATAAAATGTAACATTTTACAGATTTGAATGATGTATTGTTCTTATCTGTACGATCAAAAAAGACAGTATTTTCCGGACTATAAGCCGCTACCTTTTTCCCAATGCTTTGAACAATGAAGCGGCTAATTTATGGATTTTTCCGGGGTTTTTCACGGTTTCACAAGCTTTATGCCAAAAACTGAGCCCCATAACATTAAACCAATGAAATTGCCGAACGAGTTCAGGTGAACCAATAAAACTCTTTATATTAAATCGAGCGTGGCGCACCACATAAATATGGATGATGTTCCTCTGACGTTTGACCTGCCGCTCACTCGGACTGTCAACAGGAAACGCGAATCATTCGTCACGCTGAGAACAACCGGGCATGAAAACACACACTTCACCTGTGTTCTGAGCTGCACGGCATCGGGAGAAAAGCTTCATCGATGGTAATTTTTAAACGCACAACGATGCCAAAGATAAACTTTCAAGAGAAATTGTTGTGAAAGGAAGGAGGAAGACAGTGAACAATGACTTTCTTGTAGGCTACTGTTTAGATACAAGCCATGTAACAGGCACTGTCTTTTGTTAAAGCCTGTGTAAAGTTCTTTAGTTACAATGTAGACAGGTGCGGCTTATTTATGTTTAAAATAAAAATCTTTGTAAAATTCAGTAGGTGCGGCTTATATTTGGGTGTGCTTAATAGTCTGGAAATTACGTCATTTAAATTCGTTTCGCTATTATGAGGGAAAAACCCACAAAACGCCACCCAGAAGGTTAATTGTGTGCATCATGGCGGCCAGTCTACATCTGTGGTGAGTGAGAGCCAGGACATTATACACCAGTGGATTCAAAAAGACGTGCAATGACAGGAAATCGGTTGGTGGGCTGAAAATACACAGTACACAGTGAAAATAAAAAATAAAAAAAATTTACATTTCTCCAAATCAATGGATTAAAACTAAAGTAATGAGCCAGTTTTTAAAAAATTTAAGTAAAAAGTACAGATATCTGTGTAAAAATGTAATGAGTAAAAGTAAAAAAATTGTCTAAAAAAAAGAAAAAAAAAAAAAATAAGTGAAGTAAAGTACAGATATCAAAAATATCTACTTAAGTACAGTAACAAAGTATTTGTACTTCGTTACTTCCCACCTCTGCTAACTGATGTTACTGATTAGTATGTGCTAAACATTTTTAGGTTAAGATTAGAATCTAGTGGTCAAAAGTATATGGCAAACAATGATGTGTCACAGTCAGTTGTGAACATACCATTAACATGACAAGTTGTTAAAAAAAAAAAAAAAAATCAAATAGAGTGTGTAGATAAGAGCTTTCCGTGTGTGGAACAAACAAAAACAAAATATGTGTTACTGGAAACTGGTTATTGTAGGACATATTTAATCAATGATATGAAAGCAGATAAGTATTTTAAGGCATGTAGCTTACATTGAGCAGCACATCGGAGGTAGGCCTGTCCTGAGGAATCTTCTGTAGGCAGGAGTCTACAAAGTTACGGAAATAATCTGACCTGAAATGTAATAATGCATGGTGACAATTAGCCAGGAACTGGAATTTCTGGGTCCATGAGAGTTTTTTTTTTTTAATATATATAAATATATATATTTACTGCATTTGACAGACGTCCTTATCCAAAAAAGTCTCAACTGAGCATTTGAAGAATTTGGGTTTGCTCAAAGGACCAACAGTGCCAAATTGACGGTGCTGAGATTTGAATTTGTGACCTTCCAATCCAGAGCCCAATGCCTTAACCACTAAGCAACCACCTACCTCTGTTTTGAACAGTGTACTGTTTTAACATGGAATAACAGACAACAGGCAAGGACAAATGAAGCAATTGTATCATTTCAAACATTTTTATGACAGATGATAAAAAAATCCCAAATTCAAGTCAGGGTGTAAATATTCTAAAATGTGACAAAAAATACGACCAAGCCTGGTCTTCATTCACATTTATTGTGCAGACTGATTTGAATTACTAGAAGGTCAAAATAATAGCCTACTTTTACCAGTATGTGACAATTAATATTGTTATTATTTACAGTAAGTTATTATAGATAGTAAGCAAATTAAAGTTGAGCTGTGAAAGCATAGATATGAAGGGAGTGCTCACCAGTGATTTGACGCCAGGACGGGGCTCTCGTTTTGAGCAATGTGATATAAGGCACTCATAGCATTCATATTAAACAGAGGAGGCTTCCTCTCCGCTAGAGGGATTTAATCACAGGGGCAGAATTAATCAAATGAACAATAAAAAACAATGAGAAAAATTTGTAAACCGAATGAGAGAAAGTGGTCAAGGAGAGGTATACAGAAAGGAAGATGCCATTAGCTAAGCGGATTAACATCTAAACCCCAAAATCCTTCTCTGTAGGAGGCCTCTCAGACACTACAAAGTCGTGTGCACCACCCGACTGACCTAAATGAGCCACACCCACAATTTGTGTTGTTCAAGTTAAGTGTTACAGTGACTGCACTCACCCAGCTCTATACAGGTGATTCCTAGAGACCAGACATCAACCTTGCCATCATATTGACCCTCATCCATTGCTAGAATCACTTCAGGGGCCATCCTGTACATTAGAGTTCAAAGGAAAAACGTCAATCCGATGTTCGGTGGGAGATCGTGTGAGTTACAAAGCTGTAACGAGTGTATGAATATTAATAACGAACATAAATGATCATTAAATCTACAGTTGCCACTAAATTAATAACACAAAAAACACTGATAGCAAAGGCACTGGATATTTGCATGTCTGAGTAAAGACGCAATAAAAGGCAACACGAGTAGATGCCACGTTTTACCTATAGAATTGCTGTGGGAGAAAAAGCAGCAATTATTTGTGGGTGCTGCAGCATGGGACAGGGTGTGGACATCCCACTTCAAATTTATTTATAGGAGCCTAAAGCACCTCTTGGGCACACCTTCAAATCGCTACAAAGCCTCTCTGTTTCAAATAGAAATTTATAAGCATTCAGAGTGGTTTCCTTAACAGGGAGTTAAAAAATAAATAAATAAATTCCTGACTGTACAGACACTCCCAGAAACACAGATCACACTATACACAAGTATATAGTACAATGGATTTTGATCTAACAAATGCATATTTAACCCCAAACACCCCGCCCCACCACCACCGCTGCAGGAATGAAATTATGTTAGGTTCAAGAGAACGGCCAAAAATGTGCCTCACCAGTAGGGTGTGCCCACAAAAGAGTTGGCTGGAGCCATAATGGAGGCAGAGCCAAAATCTCCAAGCTTCACCTGACCAGGCTCAGTAAGCAAAATGTTCCCTGCTTTAACATCCCTGTGTGAGAGAGATTGACATCAACCAACCGGTTTAGCAAGGCACATTATTCAGATAAAATCTGTCTTGTGATTAAGAACAGCATGGCAAATATCAGTAAACGCACCTGTGGATCATATTATGGGAGTGAAGGTATGCCAGACCCTGCAGTGCACCATGGGTAATAGCAGCGATTTCCACTTCCTGTAAGGGCTTCTTATGGACTATGAATACAAACAAAATAAAAGAATGTTTAGATACAGAGCAAATAACTACCTAATTCTAAATGTCTCCAATAATTAATCAGAAAGAAGAAATCCTGATTTGTTTCCGCATGTTGACGTACTTCCTTTGGAAGCAGGAAGTCAGAGTTGATTTTCACAACAGCCAACACCCCTGGAAAATCTAAACAAACTTTATAGAAATCCTAATGGTGAAAAATTTACAGAGCCTTTTTCAACTGTGGAGTATTTCTCCATGTCCTTTTCACCAACAAGGACAGACATCCTAGATTAAAAAAAAATAGAAGAGTTTTGCTGGACTTGTTTAAGTAGATGTCATCCATTGGTGCTGAGGGAGAGTAGCAGGGCCCTCACTAAGAGGGAGCAGATGTGTCTGAAAAAACAGCTTATAAATAATTTAATTTGATCAAATGATATTTGATCCTTTATGAATTATGATAGAAAGTCCATATTAAACATAAAAAGGCTCCATATTCTCATATTGTTCAAGGTCGCATTGAACAGCCTTTTAAGTGTCTGCCAAATAACCTGGGAATTAGCACAAACCCCCCTCTCTTCCAATTGAATCAACTCCAAGCAGTATATTATCAAGCAAGAGACCACTGGAAAAGGGGGAAAGTGGACAGGAAGACACACATAACAAACCATATTTGCTTCTAACAAGCATCTTGTAGAGTAAAACCCCCACCCAGGGGTGGGACACATTCTAGAGTGCATTATGTTGATTGAAGATTAGTACAAGGCAAACTGTAAAAACATTGTGTGTTCCTGAAAGTGACAAATTATATAGATTAAAAGATGAATAGCTCAAAAACATATCGTGGTATTTTCTTGCTAGATAAACTCTCCTAGAAACAAAAACCTGAATCAACAATAAGAAAATGTTTTGTATTTATATAGCACTTTAACCAATTGTGTGACCAGAGGCAGTCACACAAGTGTCTCAGACTCGGGGCCAAGAAAGGAAATGGAACAGCGAGGCTTTGATGCATAATGAAATGTGGACGCATAGAATAAGATGGGAGAAAGAAGAGCGCTCTACTCACCCTCTAATAGATCAGATGCAGAACCCAAGCAGTACTCCATTACCAGCTATGAGGTGGGAAAAAGAAAGAGAAAGCAGATGAAAAATCGATTCTCTACACTGAATTGTACACAGTTGAAAAACATGTACCCTTACCCATGCTGTGTGCTCCCTCAGGTAGCAGCCTTTGTACTCAATAGTGTTGGGGTGCCTGAGTTTCTGGAGAAACTTCACCTCTTTAATGATGTCCTGCCATTTCTACACACAAATACAGTCAAAGTAAGAGCAATCGTGTAGAGAAGAAGGTTAAACAAAAATGCAATTTAAAAGGTGCTGAGGGTTTATCATGGTTATGTCTGTTAACAAATATTTGCACATTTCCTTCAGCTATAAAGCAATTGTCGGTTTCTTTTCCATCGAAGCTGCACGTTTACAGCAGATAATTACATTTTAAGATCATGAATTTATTCGCAGAACTCTACACTAAGGCCTATTCAGATACTGGAGTGTCAGGATTTGATAAAAAAATAATATTCTGATATATAACAAGTAGACAGAAGCGATAAAGAAGGCAGCCCTGGTGACTGTAAATGTCGAGAAACAGTCACTCACCTCGTTCGACTGTTTGCCGCTGTAAGACATTTTTTTGATTGCAACCACCTCGTTGGAGCGAACATCTCGTGCCTAGGACAGGGAAAAGTTCAGTGGGACTACATTACCAACACTTCCCCACTGAATTAATATCCCAGACCTTCTGTTAACAATTTTACATTTGTGTTTGAACTAAAAGAGTACAAACACATTTCACTACATTTCTGGCTCTTACAAAGTACACAGCTCCGAAGCTCCCGTGGCCGATCTCACGAAGGTCGGTGAAGAGCTTCTCGGGATCATCTTTGTAAAAGAGATCTGCTACCTCAGGGTCCTTCAGACTCCCGGCGCGGACACTCGCAGGCATGGCCAGCTCCTAAAACAATAGAAAAAGAGAATGTACAAAGCATTGTTATAATCTTATAAATCATCTGTGTATTTTACAACTTGCAGAATTCTGCATATATTATCTACGAATAAAAAAAAGAAATAAATCTTTTGACTGTTATATGACATTTCAGTGTCATTATATAAATATCTGCTCCATGGAAGAAAACAAACTCTTAGGTAATTATCAGCTGAGCTTTTTTTTATTTGTACAAGAGTAAAATCTGTTAAATATACATTTTATAGATCTGGCAATGGGCTGTAGATCGGTCAGATCTTTGGCCTGCACAGTTGAGGATGGAAGTACTGCCTAAGGCAAATCACATGGCCTGGGCAAGAACAAATGCCTTATTCAAAGAAACTGTTATGATGTTCTATTTTAGTGAAGCTGTTCCCATATTTGCCCATGTTTTTATAAGTTGTTGAAGTCATGCCCTCTTGAAATCTCATTTTTTAAATGCCATACACAGACACTGCCCTCTCTACAGACAACAAACCAAACTATTGCATATCTGAGGTGATATATAAACATGCATTCATAATGCTTTCATTTGACAAACAAAACAAAAACGATCTTGTTGCACCTGTGCTGCAAGACTGCATCACTTCTCGAAAAGTCATTTCTATTCTTTAGATAAAGTGAAAGTTGTGATTTTATCTACTGAACTAAAAGAACAAAAATTGCTGACTTTTTTTTTTTATTGTTGGACTTCTGCATGGATTGTCAGTTCGACTGCCAATTTAGTGTTTTGTCACCAATAACATATCAAACAACATTTCCATGATTTCCAATTCACTCCATCTTGTGCTGAAAATGTTCACTGTATCAGGCTGTTTCAAAGTTTTGCTTCCCAAACTGGAATCTCCTGTACAGACATGCCAAGAGATTTCAGCTCTTAACGTTTTGAAGAGCATGGCCAGAAAAGTGAACAAAAGAGATCAGAAACTCGTGGGCAGGTCCTTTGAGGATAAGATTACTCCTGAAATAATAAGATTAGCCCACTAAGGTAAAACTAATGCCCACAGGACTGGAGTCAAGTCAAGCAATGATTTAAAGTTCTTCTATTGACTATGCTTAGAATATACTTGCCTTCAAGTTGTCTTCCAATAAAATAAATAAACAAAGTGATGTAACCTTGTTAATCGTTTGTTACTAGAAAGGTCTTCAATGTCACAGTGAATTTCGATGTCTCAAACTTGATTAGATTCACACGGGATCGGGGGAATGGAATTATTACAGCGTATAGTAAATCAAGCCATTAAACCACATCACACCATGACAATGACAAAAAAAATACATTATATTCTTTTTCTATTCGATAATTACCTAGCAGCATTCAGATTGATGCAGAAGGCATCTTAACAACATTTTTCTCCAGTCTTTCAATTAGTCAATAGTAGTGGGCTAACGCCAAATTGGGTGTTTTTGCATTAACAGGTCATTTCTTGGCTTCATAGCTGTGTGTGGAAAATAAAGCACACACTCTGGCATCTTTTTCCAGCTTATTAAAAGGAGCCTTGGAAGTGTTTTTACAAAAATGATCAAAGTTGAGGTTTATTTTTCAGAACCTCCTGAAGACAGCAGGTGAAAAATGGGGCCTTTGTCGTTATAGTGGACAAGTAGGAAAGCAGAAGTGCCTTTTACACATTACTGTCTTACCGAGCTTGCACGCTATCTTCGGTCAACCTTATTCATCTTTACTATGGAAAACTGTTGCTCACATATGTAAGTGCTTTCAGTCATGGGGATGCAGGTTCAAAGTGTAGGCTTGTTAGGTAAGGGTGTGTGCAAAATGCCAAAATGCCATTGTCCTACAGTGTCCACTTTATTGACAATAGAACAGTCTGTGGCTGGTGGTTGGTAAAAAGGCGTGGCCAAGCATACACAACATGCCTTTTTAAGTGCAAGGACAGAAGTGCTTGCAAAACAAAGTAAGACAATAAATGTAAGGTAATAAATGTGTAATTAGCTGCAACTATGCTCATCATTACACAAGAATGTGCTCAGTATTGAACTGCTTTGTCAGATGGTTTGAAGTCAGGCAGCAGCTTATTAAAGATTACATAGAATACAAACAAAAAAATAACGTGAAAAGGAAACATGTAGAGAGTTTATTTTTGTGGAGAGAAAAAAAAAATCTGCAGACACCACATTTTCTGAAGGACTGTTTGCATCGCAGTCTATCGTCCAAGCCTATTTGCATTTCAGCAGGTAGTTTCAGGGTTAAGTATCGGTAAATGGTCATGACTAAAGCTTGTTCATTCCTGAAGTTCGAGTTTTACATGATGCATGTCTGTGTCATGCCTTTAAGCACTCAGCTGTGAAGTGTTGGTTTCCCAGGAGAAAGACTTTCTGCTGCCTAGGTCGCAAAAGCTAGGTAGCAGAAGGTCTTCTATCCTGCTCTGCACGTTTTTTTGACTCAGACACAGCAAAGTCTTTACAGTTTATTGTGCTCCAAAACAGCCGTCCTGTGTAACTACACCACCCTGCATACACAAGTTGACACTGATATAATGATGTCTAACTATCATTACACAATTCCATTCTATTATGCTACATTATACCCTTTCTGCAAAGTGTGGGCTCGTCACAATTTAACTTCACGCTAATAAAAGTCTTGAACAACATTTCAGCGACACAAGATTGGGATAAACTGCATAAGTGTTAAAGAGTTTTTTCATTATTAACGGACACTGAACATGTCATAAGATCCAGATCTACTTTGAAAAGGGAATTGCTTTTGTATCAGTGACACCATGGATCAGTAGCGAGAGAGTTGCGTGTGCGTTCACCCAAAATGAAAGCAAAACAAATCATGCATTTCGCTTTTCAATAATAGTATATACCTTGTGAAAATGAAGTAAACTCTTACATGACTAATGTTTTTGTAAGTATTTGGCCTCTGGTAAAGTACGACACGCTTAAATGATGCAACCGCTCATAAAATTCATCAAGGAGCAAACAATGAAAACATTGTGTAGCAGGCGATCAGAAATGCATCAGACTCTTTGTGGCACATTTAAACATACTATACTGACTCACCAGGTGGTTTCTCATTCTTCAATAATGTTTGGGTGGGGCCATTTTTTTAAATGCATCACACTACACAAAAGTCTAACTAGTTCTTTTATTTCCACTTCATTTTAACTGCTAGATGATTGCAAAGATTTATACAACTTTATTTTGATTTTATAGACTCTTCACTGGCCAATATAGATACTGGGATATTTATAAACATTGGAGTGTGCTCTAAAGGTAAGACATTTCCCAAACAAACAAAAATTCTAATGTCCCACCCTGACATTTAGCCATTAGAAACCTAATCTTGAAAACAATAATACTATCGTACCTGCTGCAACTTTAAATAAAACTCCACATCACATTTTAATAAAATTGTCTAATTGGATTTGCTGTGGCGCATATACTTTTTTTTTCTCAACTATTTTTATTTTTTTACAGGATACAACAACAGCACATGACAAAAGAAAAGACATGGAACTGCAAAGAAAGGCGTAAAAATAGCACGATCCCCACAACAGTGCATGAAACAGGAAGTGAGGCTAAATGAGCCAGTTCCAGGAGAGTCCATAGGGAAAGAAGTTCTACTGGAGGTTTCAAACATAACGACAGCAGAAACAGTCTGGGGAAGGCAATTGTACGACGCATTCCCACGAGAGCCGACGTTAAACGTTAAAGACTTTTGTGAAGACATTGAGTGCTTTTATGTTAACTGTGAGTGGGCCGTGAGACTGCGAGAGACAGCAGTGGGAGGAAAAAAAAAAAAGGCAAGCTAAAAATACAATCCCCTGAGATTTCTGATTTCATGCAATTTGTCTCCTGATATGGGAACAAGGGTTAATTTCAGAACAAGTAAATGAGCAGGGCTTGACTTTTTGATTTTTAAAGAGCAGTATTAAAAACAAATGATTAAGAAGCACGACATGCACATTCTGATCTCTGCAGTGGCCTGTTCAAATGTTTAAATTTTTTGTCAATTCAGCAAAACCAGAACTTTAAAATGTCTGTGTGCAAGAATATTACTTTTTCCTAGTAGCATGTGAATTTGACAGAAATACCACATCATAATTTGCCACTACACACTATGCACAATTATATTCATGTTTACCAACAAAAAGCCAGCAAAATGCCTACTTTTTAGCCCAAAAATCAATAGGTACTTTTGTAGGGGGAAAAAAAACCCATAGCAGTAAAAAGCAGCAAACCTTTTAATCAGATATCACAACACACACACATCATTAAACTTTGTATTGTGACATAACTTATCACCATACTGAGATTATTACCAAGCTTTCACTCATACATAAAAAAATAAACATTTGAAATACATTGAGGTATATATAATAACAATAAAAAAAAGTCCTGCATGTTATAGTCTTTTTTATTGGACATGATTGTGTTATATCCCGATAATACACTAATCATTCCCTTAACATAGAATGCGTTCTTCTTCAGGGGCTTTTTTGGCCATGTTTCATGTGAGTATAAATGGGTCAAGTGTGAATAGTCAGGATTGTGAAAAGCAGCTAAAAGTGCAGTCAATAGCATGGGGATGGGCCACTGTGATATAGTCCTCTATTCACATCTATTCACAGGATCTAAAGGCAGTTCACATGCAAATTTGGCCTCCTAAAGCTACAGCCAATACACATATCCAGGAAGACAACTTATCAGAATTTAAACAATGTGCCCCATCTACGAAAGAGCCACATTTATTAAGAGGCCTGTAATAACATACGAGAAGCAGTCACACATGGTAAATGCAAAAGGATGGACGTTATTTCCTGTACCGACAGGAGAGGGAAACTGTGCGAGAGGCCTACACAATAGGCCTGTTTTCAACCCTTACCATTACCTTCTCAATTCCTTGAGAGGGTCAGTACTCCATATTAACACTACCAGTTGAATCCCAAAGCACACTACATGACATAGTCGTCATAATTCATAGCCTACATTCCGCACATGTGCAATTAAGAGGCATAATTCCAGCTTCCCCCTGTTTTCCACTGACGTCTGGATCCACCGCAGGTCTTTTTTTTCCCCCCCTTGTGGGTTTGAAGCCAGTGGATCCTGATTGGCCCCAGACAATCTGACATGTGTTCATCTCTCTTGCTAGGGTTATTGGGACTTTAAAAATAACCTCTTCCTCCCTTAAAAACGGAAGGCTGGCACACTTCGTTGGCCTGCTCGGTCCTGCTCTGCCTATTTAGACTTTAAAAGCTCCTGGTAAAAACATCTGTAGAAGGCGACGCTGTAAAGAATAAAGCACATCTGGTCCTGCAGCAGAAGCAAGGCCTAGGACCACCGACTCTAAAAATCTAAGGCTTGGTTTTTTTCCCAAACTGTATCCGGGTAGATGATCTATTTAAAAAAAAAAAAAGTAATAAAGGTATCCATGGAAGTCCAAACTTCGTGACACCCAAAGGTTCACTTTAGTACCTTTTCTCTCTCAGAGCATTCCTGTTTAGACCTATGCCTTCTATAGTTTAATATAAATGTATGAAAATGGCAGAAACCAAAAGACAGACCTCATTGGCTTCAATAAAACAAGCACCATGGTGTCTCTGCACAAGTCTGAGTTAAATCTGTTGCTTACTGTATGGTATCGTGTCTCATCCAAACACATACGCAAAAAAAAAAAAAAAAAATCAGGAGAAAGCAAGAGATCAGATCGTTGGAATCAGGATAAAATTTAACAACGGGAATTGTCCAAAAAAAAAAAATCTTTACAAAGATAAAGAGGTTATAACATTGTATTTATATGTTAGTCCCTATAAGTTTATCCCTACTTAGTAAGTCAGTGGGAACAGTGGCAAATAAAACTCCGAGACGGGATGAGGAAAAAAAACAGCCACAAAAACGGAACCCATCCTTGTCTGGGTCTCACTTAGCGTCCATTCATTATAGTGTTCATAATTTTGTTCATCATTGAGGTGTATTGTTCAGTGATGGGCGCTTAAATTGCAAACATTAATTAGGATCCAAAACCATCCTCATAGTTCTTCAGTTGCTCTTCATGGCTCTTAAGGTTGTTCTTATGGATCCATTATCCAGTTATGGAACAAGACTGAGAGCTTGCGAGACACAGCTTTATTTGGACTTGGCAGTTATGGTAAAGAAAGATAATGGGTCAGATTAGATCAGAACTGAGTGGATCCAACTCTTATACAGCACGTTTAGCAAATGAATGGTCTTTGTGGGAAACTTTAACACATGGTGTATGTGTGACTTTCCTGACCTCGTGTTCTGTAAATTCAGTTTACTGGACGGACTGTCAACATGGTAAAAACACAATCTCTACTCATACATATACATACATAAATACATGCATACATAAAATGGCTTACCACGGCTTACAGTTGATCCCGTCGTGCAAAATAAATCCTTCTTGTTTTCCCTTCACAAACAGCAGCAGTGTTTCCGAGCTGTTTGGGATGATTCAGACCGAAATATGACCCATAATCTCGAATTAGTGAAGTGAAATGTGGGCTTCCTGATTCTCCCCCTCCTTGGCTAACGCCTTGTGTCCTGCTTTGGTGGTCCACACAAGCTAGCTCGTTAGCCAGCTAGCTAAGCTAATCCCGATCCCACCGTGACGTTAATGGACTGTCCGTTAGCTAGCCTAGCGACCGAGCGGCTTTACTTAGCTAGCTAACGGTCTCTCTGCTTAGCTAGCCAAGGCGGCGCGCGGCTGGTGTTCCTCTTCACACACTCCGGATCCTATCATATTGCGGAGGCCCATCGGTGTTCACGACTGCTCCGTGTCACGGGGGACGGAGAGACTCTCCGGCTGGCTGTCCTGTCCAATTTCTCCCCTTTTTTTGTTCAGGAAACGAAGATGGCTACGTGGGGCGGGAGGCAACCGGAAAAAGGGCGAGAGGTCACGCTCGCAAACATTCGCTTCCTGTGGGTGTGTTTGTGTGAGCGAGAGACTTAATTTTTTTAATTATTTTCTCTAGTTATTACTTTTTTTTTACTACAAAACTGTACCGAAGCATTGGCAATACGGATGTTAAAAATAGTTTAATATTTGTCATGACAATAAATCAACCTTTTCAATTGTGAATCTCTGATAGGCGGAATCCCAAACGGATATATAGTGCACTAGAAAGGGTGCGGAAAAAAGGCCGTGTCAGAGTATAAGTGGCTCCTTTGTAACAAAAGAAATGGGTGATTTGGGACGCGTCATAAAACACGCCTTTTGAGAAAGACAGAAAGAGACAGATTGTCTTTTATTATTATTATTATTATTATTATTATTATTATTATTATTATTATAATTGGCACGTAATACATACATTAAAATGTAAAAAAAATAAAAATACGCAATGACCACCGGAAATAACAGCAAAAAAAAAGCATTAAACAACAATAAAATAATAACAATAATTATATAAATAGTGTATATATATATATATATATATATATATATATATATATATATATATATATATATATATATATATATATATATATATATATATATGGGAACAGTGAAAATGCACATGGGCAGTCTTGGGGAACGATCTTGCACAAGCACCTACATACTCACACAACGCAGCAATTAAAGCAGGATTTCCGGGTAGTTCAGTGGGTTTGGCTCCTCTGAGCAAAGTGAGGACGGAGGATTGTGGGCTAGTGGTTCTGGAAACATTACTGAACCCTCATGTACATGGTCTTGTATACTGTAGTATGGATGTTGTACTGTATGATGTTACTGTATGTAATTTCCAACTTTCACTTTCAACTAAGTTTTAATTTGAGACTGCCACAGCCATTATACAGTAAATTAACAATTTACCTCTATTTCTCTGTGTCTATTAACTTCAGAGAGAGAGAGAAGAATATAACAGCTGTTTCATTGCAGGTTTTTGGTTTTGTTAAATACAATAATAGATGAACACCACATGTATTATATATATCTAGCATACACACACACACACACACACACACAAATACACTTTATACTAGCATGATTACAATTAATGAGCAATTAATACAATTAAACAATGTGCAATAACTTGTTGACAGGACATTACCAAACATAGTGATTTAAATATTTTGAGAAGTAATTCACGCATGTGCAGAAGTCCAGGACATCAACACTGTTTGTCTCCTCTGGCTGATCTCAAATCAAGTTTGGAAGTGAGAATTATTTGAGTTGTAGTGGGTGAGTGGGGAAACTGACATGTAACAGGTCACACAGGTTTAGTTTCCGTGTGCTTTGCTTATACTACAACAAAGACATTTACATTACATCAGGACCAGAGAGCATGAAAATGAATTTGTGGAAAGGCGTGTGTGTTTTATGTGGTCTACTCCTCAATTCTACAGGTAAGTGAAAAAGAAGTGATGGTTTTGTAGAATTATACATTTAGTCTGTCATCTATATAAAAGGTAACATGCTGTATATAACATTTAAGGCAAAAACTTACAGGTTGCAGTCTTTAAAAGAGTAAAAATTCCTAGCTTGTTGCTAAGATTCCTACAAGTGTATTGTATTATACATTTATCTAAGCAGATGATGCTTTATCTAATGAAACGTTGAGTTCTAATCTTGTAGGGACCACAATAAAATGAATAATAAGTGATACGTTCTATTGCGCCTTTACACCTTACACCTTTCAGACAGGACAGAAGTTATTGAAGAACATTTAGGCATTTCAGGCATTTGATGTTAATGAGATTTTGAAACTTTTACGTTCATTTGTTAACTACAATGACAACCCACACTGGAGATGTTATCATTCATCATACATGCGCAGTAAAAACCTGTATCTGTCAGGGTACAAAGAATGCATACATCAAAATCTTTCTCTGGTCTGACACGCAGGTAGTGGAATGAATTTGATACCTAAGCAGGTGAATCACCACCATGTGTGCTTTTACCAACAGAAATCAATAATGGGATCAGGGAGTATTTATTTAAAGAGCCCTTGAAGAAAACTAAAGTAGTTGCAGAACCATGTTAATAATAATACTTTTGATACGGTATGTTCACTTAATCAGTACATTTATGCATTGTGTATTTTCTATTTTCTATCTTTTTATACTAACACTCACTAAAACTTTTCAGTCAGGTTTGAAAAACCTACCACTTCTAGAATTACCAAAATTAGTACTTTCTTGCTATAAGATCCAAAAAAGTCTTTGGTAATAATTGTTTTCTCAGTCAGTGACAGTAAACCAGTATCAGGATGTACATATTTTTAGAAACATAAAAAAAGCACTTCCGCATGACAACACAAGGTGTACTTTCATTGAAGCACTAAGAACAGAATGAAAGTTTTTCTTTACTGCCTTTCTCTTATGCCTTAATCCTGTTAAGATATACAGGTGCATTTACTGACTGTGTTGACTCACTCATTGGGAATCTTTTCCTTTTTTCCCCTTCTCTATATGTTTGTATACTATATTTAATTATTACTTTTTAATATACAAATCAAACTGCAAGCAGCATTTTGGTGTACATTTTAATTGAATTGTAATTAGTAAAATTCATTGTTATTGTTGAAATAATAATCTTATAATCTTATAATAATAATCCTCACTGACAGTTTGCAAACAAGAAATGTAATTGGCAATACTTTTCCTCTGACGCTAATGCATTGCACAGTACTCTCTATTCAAACTCTATGGGCAGTTATTCTCTTTTCATAGATTTATTTTTTTTAATACAGCTTTCTCTTTTAATAATGATAATCTGCATGTTGTATTATGCTATATTTGGAAACCAAAAGCACAAAAAAACAGTAGGAAAACTGTCTGACATGTCTGTTGATACTGGTTTGAGCATTGAGCTTCTCTTTTTCTCTTCCATTAGGATCATTCGCCCAGGTAGATGGTAAGTTCTTGATTCAATCAGCACAACACTTTTGCTTTATTAGAAATACATAGGATACATATGACATTAAGCAAATTTGTGAACATGTTTGCTTTAATGTGAGGTCTAAGAGAGCTTGTAAGAGAGTTCATTAGACTTGTTGAAATGTTATATTTTAGCGAATCAATAGATCAGTTATTTTCGTATCTAAAATATTACACAATGTGTTTTCAGTAGAAGTTGCAGCCAGTGTATAAAGTTTTATTTATGAATATTTGTATTTATTCTGGAATCTTTTGTTTATTCATAGAGCTAGCTAGATAATCCTGTCACTACAATATTCAGTGAAATTTAGTCATTTTAAAGCTTAGTTGATGTTAGCATGACATGGCAAACATTGCAAATCTGGTTTGGGAATCTCTTTTGGTGCTATTTGAGAGAAACTACGAATTAAGCGGGAGAGCAAAACCACAAAAGATAAAACAAATATATTTCATACATTCAATTTACAGCAAATTACAGTTTCCTCTCTTGTCAGTGTGTTTAAATATGAAGACCGTGATCAAACCAAGCTGATGCTTAAAAAAATCTGACAAAATTTATTGACCACTAATATCAGTGTCCTAAACATAATATTTTAGTAATAATTCTTGCATTTTAATCCAGTGTCTACAGTGGAATGTAGTAATGGATGTTCTTCTCTTAAGTGCAGTAATTTTCCAGGTAGTAAATGTATGACATCCCTCTTTTCTGCCAGGGTGTGGTCAAGCTCCACTTAACACCAAGATTATGGGTGGTGAAGATGCTGTTCCTGGGTCCTGGCCTTGGCAGGTCAGCATTCAAACAGGTGTCAGCCGTCTCTGTGGTGGCAGCTTGATCAATAAGAACTGGGTCTTATCAGCTGCTCATTGTTTCCAAAGGCATTTAAGGATAAATCTAAAATAACCAGAGAATTATAATATAGTATGTAGGTAACATTCGTGTTAATATTTTTTTCCCTTTATTTTTAGTGTTTCAGCAGGTTCTCTCACACTTTTTCTAGGAATGCAAAATTTGGATGGAAGTAATCCCAATATGCAGACAAAAAGCGTGACCAAATTTTTCATCCACCAGCAGTATAGCGCAGTCTCCAAAAACAATGATATTGCACTAGTCCAGCTCTCCACTCCAGTGACGATCAATGATTATGTCAGGCCGGTGTGCCTCGCAACAAGCAGCAGTTCTTTACCTGTTGGTACTAATGTCTGGGTCACAGGATTTGGTCGAATCTCTTCAAATGGTGAGTGACACCTAGATTTAAAAAAGTTGACTGCGTGTTTGATTAGTTTAATGTATCAGACTTATTTGAAATGTAAACCAGGAAGGAAATGAATCACTCCTTGCTGTGGAACATTCTTTCCTGCTAAAAAAATCCAGTTTGGTCTGACCAGCCAAAACCAAGCTAGCCAAACCAGTTAATCTTTGTGTGTTTTTTTAATCATTGCTACTAATGCAACATCATAGACAGAATTATAGAAAGTTATACAACAATGAAGCAAAAAAAAAAAAAAAAATCGTAGACATTAATTAGATTACTTATGTAAAATGTGAGCTGGAAAATACTTATGGGAAATGATTTGGCTTTTGTATTCATCGCTGGTAGCTCGTCATTCCCAGTTGGATATTTCAGCACGGTTCATTATGGGAAGTTATGTAGTACATCTTAAACTTGGGTCTCCACAGTAAATCTGCCATCTCCTCAAACCCTGCAGCAGGTGCAGCTGCCAATTGTCAATAACAGTAACTGTGCAAAGGCATTTGGAGCTGAAACTATCACAGACAATATGTTGTGTGCTGGCTTATATCAGGGAGGAAAAGACTCATGCCAGGTAAGAAATCTAACACCTGCCATATAAATGCCATATACATCTGTGATATTGGTACAGTTCATGGTACAAGAGCAGACATGTAGCTAACACTTGTTAATCGTGTAGGGTGATTCAGGAGGTCCACTGTTGTCCAAGTCCAGTGGCGCATGGACTCAGGCTGGGATTGTGAGCTTTGGCAATGGCTGCTCTTTACCTAGTTTTCCGGGTGTGTACACCAGAGTGTCTCAGTATCAAGACTGGATTAACAGCACCATCAACAGCACCATCAACAGCACCAGTGGCTCCACTAAACATCCCCTTTCTTTCTCCATCATCTCCTTTCTTCTCTTGCTCTATAGCTTCCGTTGATAATAGCCAAATTAAACAGGACAAGACATGATGTAATTTAACATGACTATCATATTCTGTATTTATTTTATATTCTATATTCTTCAATTTTATATGTAGCTTTCACTAACTAATGTTAAGTACTTACTTTGTAAATCAACAAATCAGCTTTTATTTGTGAAATGTGAAACAAGTAAAAAATTTGGCAATTTAAGGATTGGTTTCTCTGTCTTTTGGCATAATTATATCAATTAATGCATAAATTGCATAAAAAGCTACTTTTCCCCTTTGATTTGTAAACTGAATGATTATACAGCATAAGTTTTCTTTATTATTGTAGATCCAATAAATATGAACCTTATAAATGAAAAACATTTTTTGTCATTTTTTTGGGTTCTGTACTATAATAGATCTACTACATAGATAGATGTATCTGTGGATATAGATACATATACTGTTATAAATGCTTCTATATATAAATACATGTGCTATGTTCTACTGTTATATACAATATATACATATTAAATATGAAAAGCTTTTGTGATACAAAAAATAAATATCAAAATGGTTTCTTGACTTTGATCTGTTGATCAGTTTAATAACAATGCAATGAGGACACCAACAAGGAGCTCAGTTTATTAGCAATCAATTGAAGAGAGAGAGAGAAAAAAATGCACGTAATCCAAACTTGCAAAAGAGCACGTGAAAAAAAATAATAATCTAAACGTCTCTACAGGTCCAGTAGCAAAATTCACGACGTTCAATAAAAAAAACTGTCCCAGCAAAAACAAGCCAACTAATCCTGCCACCAGTTTAACACGAGTGGGGTTATACACAGCCTAGGCATAACCTTATGACATTATAACATTGTGTATAACAAAATGTATAACACTGATTATCTCTTCATTATTGCACCTGTTAGTGGGTGGGAAATATTGGGCAGCAAGTAAAAATTTTGTTTCTTGTAGTTGATGTGTTGGAAGCAGGAAAAATGGGCAAGCGTAAGAATTTAAGTGAGTTTGACAAGGACCAACTTGTGATGGCTAGAACACTGGGTCAGAGCATCTCCAAAACTGCAGCTCTTGTGGGGTGTTCCTGGGCTGCAGTGGTCAAATGTGGTCCAAAGAAGAAACAGTGCTGACCCAAAGACATGGCCGGTCAATTATACAGTTCTTACTCCATGTGCGTACATGGGGTCTTAGCTTCATTCTGGCGATGTTTTTTTTGTTTTTATTTTTTTAACACTGCAATGATGACACCAATAAGGAGCTCAAGAGATCACAACACAAGTTTATTACAGTGTAAGGTGAAAAATGCCTGCAGACTGTTCTTTCCCGAGATCCCAAATCACAAGGCACTGTTCTCACAATATTCTCTCCAGATCTTAAAGTTGTACAAAATTATTTATAACCTAATATTTCACTCCCTAAAATATATACAGTATAAACATATAGTCAAGTCAAGTCAAGTCAAGAGGCTTTTATTGTCATTTCTACTATACACAGTGGTACACAGTACACAGTAAAAATGAGACAACGTTTCTCCAGAACCCTGGTGCTACACTAAACAACAAACAACAAAACAACATTAAGCTAAAACACAAGTTACATAAAGTGCATCGAGTGCAACCTGGTGCAAACAGTGCAGACAGACAGTGCAGACAGACGACACAAGACAAGACACAAAACCTTATATAGCGCCGACCAGTAAACCTACTGTATACTAAATTATACAGTACTGTACAAGAAAACTGTAAAAACTATACAAAAATATAAACTATATCCCAGAAGTGAGTGTAAACAGTGTAGTGCAAAAAATACAGCAGCAGTCGAAGGTGCAAAAACAGCATGTAAACAGTATAATACAATGAAAATCCTAAATGTGCAAGAACAGCAGTTGAGAGTGGTACTGTTAAGAATAATAAATAATAAATAAATGAATGGTGGTGGAGTGGATTGAGATGAGTGATGAGTGTGTTAGGTGTTAAGGCCAGGAAAAAAAAATGTTTTCAGTTCGTTACACACATTTGAGTGAGTGTGTGTGTGTGAGAGAGTTCTGTTTCAGTTCTGTGTGTTGAGAAGCCTGATGGCTTGTGGGAAGAAACTGTTGCACAGTCTTGTTGTGGCGGCCCGAATGCTTCGGAACCGTTTTCCTGATGGTAGAAGTGTAAAAAGTGTGTGTGAGGGGTGTGTGTGGTCGTCCACAATGCTGTGTGCTTTGCGGATGCAGCGTGTAGTGTAAATGTCCATGATAGAGGGGAGAGAGATTCCGATGATCTTCTCAGCTGTCCTCACTATCCTCTGTAGGGACTGTAGAGACGGTGCAGTTCCCAAACCAGGCAGTGATGCAGCTGCTCAAGATGCTCTCAATGGTCCCTCTGTAGAACATGGACAGGATGGGGGGAGGGAGGTGGGTTTTCCTCAGCCTTCTCAGGAAGTAGAGACGCTGCTGGGCTTTCTTGGTGATGGAGCTGGTGTTAAGGGACCAGGTGAGGTTGTCTGCCAGATGAATACCAAGGAATTTGGTGCTCTTGACGATCTCCACTGAGGATCCATCAATAATCAGTGGAGATTGGTCGCTCTGTGCTCTCCTGAAGTCCACAACCATCTCTTTCGTTTTGTCCACGTTCAGAGACAGGTTGTTTGCTCCACACCAGGCAGTTAGCCGTTGCACCTCTTCTCTATATGCTGACTCGTCGTTCTTGCTGATTAGACCCACCACGGTCGTGTCATCAGCGAACTTGATGATGTGGTTCGAGCTGTGCATTGCTACACAGTCGTGAGTCAGCAGAGTGAACAGCAGTGGGCTGAGCACACAGCCCTGGGGGGCCCCAGTGCTCAGTGTGGTGGTGCTGGAGATGCTGTTCCCGATCCTGACTGACTGAGGTCTCTCAGTCAGGAAGTCCAGGATCCAGTTACAGAGGGAGGTGTTCAGGCCCAGAAGGTTCAACTTCTCGATCAGGTGCTGAGGAATGATTGTGTTGAATGCTGAGCTGAAGTCAATGAACAGCATTCGCACATAAGAGTCCTTGTTATCCAGGTGGGTGAGGGCCAGATGGAGGGTTGTGGAGATAGCATCGTCCGTGGAACGGTTTGGACGATACGCAAACTGCATGGGGTCCAGGGAGGGTGGAAGCTGTGTCTTAATGTGCCTCATGACGAGTCTCTCGAAGCACTTCATCACGATGGGTGTGAGCGCGACGGGACGATAGTCATTGAGGCAGGAGACAGAAGACTTCTTGACACGGGAACAATGGTTGTTGTCTTGAGGCACGTGGGAACAACGTTGCTGCTCAGGGAGATGTTGAAGATGTCAGTGAGGACATCTGCTAGCTGTTCTGCACATTCCTGAGCACTCTGCCAGGAATGTTGTCAGGTCCAGCAGACTTCCGTGGGTTAACTCTGCATAGAGTTTTCCTCACTTCAGCTGTGGTTAGACAGAGCACCTGGTCAGTGGGAGGAGGGATGGTCTTCCTCGCCACCACGTTGTTCTGCACCTCGAACCGGGTGTAGAAGTCGTTCAGCACATCTGGGAGGGAGGGGTCACGGTCACAAGCAGGTGATGTGGTCTTGTAATTCGTGATCACCTGGATGCCCTGCCACATGCGCCGGGTGTCTCCACTGTCCTGGAAGTGGTTGTGGATTTTCTTCGCGTGCGCGCGCTTCGCCTCTCTGATAGCACGAGACAGTTTGGCCCTTGCTGTTTTTAAGGCCGACTTGTCCCCTGTTCTGAAGGCAGAGTCTCTTTGTTTCAGCAGCGCACGCACATTTGCAGTCATCCACGGTTTCTGGTTGGAGCGTGTAGTGATGGTCTTGGAGATGGTCACGTCATCAACGCACTTGCTGATGTAGCTGGTCACTGATGATGTGTACTCCTCCAAGTTGATATACATCTCCAAGTTGATATACATCTGCTCAGTAGTACAGCCACTGTAACTAATCAGTAGTGTAAATATATAATGTATATATGAATACATAAGACTAATTACTACTGTTAGTGGTCAGTGCATTTAAATAACAGATTAAAGAGTATTTCTGCTTTTGATGGGTTGTATGCAGCAAATGGTTATGAACAGCACTGCAGTGTTAATACAGGTTCTTTCCGCTAGTTTCTCCGCCCTCTTTTCACAAACCGGTGCTCGGCTACGCCCCCCGATACTAAACATGTGCTTTACTGATGCCCCAAGTCTCAAATCAAGCACCAACATCTGCCATTATGCACATGTGAGAATTGACCCTAGGTACCTAAACTCCTCCACCTTCTCCACCTCTTCTCCCTGCAACACACTCTTCCACTGCCCTCCCTCTCATTCACACACATGTACTCTGTCTTACTCTTCTGACTTTTATTCCCCTTCTCTCCAGCGCATACCTCCAGCTCTCCAGGCTCTTCTCCACCTGCTCCCTACTCTCACCACAAATAACAACATCAAAACTGTAGCCTTTTGGTCTGTGTTAATCTGCATGTACCCCCTTAGGTGGTTCCTGTTTTTGTGGCTTTTTCTAACGTATAACATGACCCTAAATAGAGTTGTTATGGTATATCGTTGTGGTATATATTCATGTATGACACAATAAAACTTTGGAACCTCTCTATGAAAGGCTGACTCGTGAGTTTTATTGAGACTTCCCCGTGCACGTAGGAGAGCAGAGATCGAGAGGAAATGCTGAATTCAAGGGAATGTGTCCAGGCGGCAGAGAAATAATTCCTTACAGCACACATCTGGCAATTAAAACTGTCTGTGTGGAAATACGGAAGTTATGTTTGGTGTCCTGATGATTACATAATTGAAAGCACCAAATTACTTTTTAAACATTTACAATAATATTTTGTAGTCATGCTCTATGTTAAGTATGGTTTCACTAATAATAAACATACATTTCAAGTCAAGTTTATTTCTATAGCGCTTTTCACAATAGACATTGTCTCGAAGCATCTTTGCAGAATTAAACAGTTATGGTGAACGATGTGTATTTATCCCTGATGAGCAAGCTGTGGTGACTGTGGCAAGGAAAAACTCCCTTAGATGTTATGAGGAAGAAACCTTAAAAGGAACCAGACTCAAAAGTGGAAACCATCCTTAGTTGGGTGGTACGCAGAGTGTGATTATAATCTTTAAACAATACAAAACACTGGAGAGTGAGAACTAACATGAGCACTGGAATGTAAGATTATGAGTAATGTCCTTTCTACAGTCTTTTACAGTCATTTGAGTTTATGGATCCAGGAGCTACTTAGGAACTCATAAAATATCAAATTATTTGCTATCATCATAGATTGAACACCAGCTTCTCCATGCCAAAACTTTAAACACTCAAAGAGTGTGTTGGCCCTCTTTTTGCTGCCAAAACAGTCCTGACCTGTCAAGCATTACACTAACAGCATTAAGTCTTCAGCAATGTGAGCTACAGTAGTTTGTCTGTTGGATCGGACTACACGGGTCAGCCTTTGCTCTGCACATGCATCAATGAGCCCCTGACCCTGTTGCCGGTTCACCACTGTTCAAAATTGTTCAAAT
This sequence comes from Silurus meridionalis, assembly GCF_014805685.1. NCBI lineage: Eukaryota > Metazoa > Chordata > Actinopteri > Siluriformes > Siluridae > Silurus > Silurus meridionalis. The sequence continues at coordinate 8,671,862 of NC_060897.1, forward strand.
ACTTACACTTGCCCATTTTTCACATCAACTTTGAGGACAAAATGTTCACTTGCTGCCTCATATATCCCACCCTCTAACAGGTGTTGATATAATATAATGAAGATATAATCAGTGTTATTTACTTCACCGGTCATAATGTTATAATGTTATGCCTGCTCAGTGTGTGTGTGTATGTGTGTGTGTGTGTGTGTGTGTGTGTGTGTATATGTAAAATTGAAAATCTATACCTATTACACAGGTTTTTATAGTCAGTGTCTTTGTAAGATTTTGCAGCGAATAGCCTGTTATGCTCAGTAACATCAATTCAGAGATTAATTTTTGAAAACAGGAACAGAAGACAGATTTTACTGACCAACCCCAGCAAGTGAAACCTGAATGTCATTTTAATAAAGAGAACATGCAAGGACCTAATTTTTCCCATGAGCCCCGAAGGTACAAATGCCCCAAAGTTTAAGCCTCCCTATTTAGGGTGGCATTTTTATAAAATATATACATGTCTAAATATAAATATAAAGAAATTGCAGTTTCTGTACCTTTTAATATATATATATATATATATATATATATATATATATATATATATATATATATATATATATATATATATTATTATTATTATTATTATTATTATTATATATAATTATTATAAATTATTGGCCAGATCCTGCTGGAAAATGAAATCAGCATCTCCATAAAGCTGGTCAGCAGAGGGAAGCATGAAGTGCTCTAAAACTTCCAGGTAGATGGCTGTGCTGACCTTGGACTTTATAAAACACAGTGGACCAACACCAGCAGATGACATGACTCCCCAAACCACCACTTTGTGCAAACTTTACACTGGACCTCAAGCAACATGGATTCTGTGCCTCTCCTCACTTCTTTTAGATTCTGGGACCTTGATTTCCAAATGAAATGCAACATTTTCTTTCCTTTCATCTGAAAAGACAACTTTGGCCCACCAAGCAACAGTCCAGTCATTTTTGTCTTTTGCCTCTTTAGCGATGACCTTTTGTGTCTTACCCTCCATGTGCAGAGTGTCAATGATGGTCTTCTGGACAACTGTCAAGTCAGCAGTCTTCCCCCATGATTGTGTAGCCTGAACCAGACTGAGACACCATTTAAAGGCGCAGGAAACCTTTGCAGGTGTTTGGATTTAATGAGCTGATTAGAGTGTGACACCACGAATCTCAAATATTTAACTTCTTCACAATATTCAAATTTTCTGATATACTGAATTTTGTGTTTTCATTAGCTTGAAGCCATAATCATCAAAATAAAAAAAATAAACAAACAAATATATCAGTCTGTGTGTGATGAATCTATAAAATATATGAGTTTCACTTTTTGTATTGAATTACTAAAATAAATAAACTTTTTAATGATATTCTTATTCAGGGGTGGCCAACCAGTCAAGAGACCAAGAGCCACATTTTTTACTGTGTTACCGCAAAGAGCCACATCATACACATTGGCACACACGGACATTACCCATCCCTTCCTCTCACTCACACACACACACACACACACACACACACACACACACACACACACACACACCTCTGCTCAGCCAGATTTATTGTAAATGTCACACACCAACATGATAATGACAGAAATTGACTCCTACAGTACTAAGACCACAGGCCAGTCATTTTCAACAATGAACATTGTGTGCACTGTCTCACACACATACAAACTCTCAGTTCAACCAAGTCCACAAACAAAAATATAATAATTTACAATAGCATTTTTCTTTTACTATGCATGCTGCTTAGTGGGACTTCTGCCATTCCAGGTCAGAGTGCAACTGTGATTCAATAGCCATGTTAATGTCCTATATTCTGTGTTCAACATTGTGGTGGGACAGTTGGACGTCTGATACCATGCCGTTTAGTTTGTCGTTTTCAGAAGACAAGATTTCAACAACGTCACTGAGGTATTTTTTAATGAACTCCCCTTCATTGTATGGCTTTTTAGCTTGTGTAATGTTCCAAACCAGTTAAAACTGTATCTGCTTTTCTGCCTGAATTTCAAAGTGACCAAGTTCAGTCCCTTTTGGAAATTCCTGGTTGATGTTAGCATGGAGTGAGCTAAAGTGGCGCTGAAGATTTGAAACTTTGAATGACGCCTGACATAAGGCAGAATGACTTGTCATTACGTAGAACAAAAAATATAAACTCTCCCACTCTTAAAAACGTCCTGTGTTCATCTTCATATTTTCGTTTTGCTGTGCATTTTTCCCTGCCATTCTGAGAGCGAAATTGATACAAATTGTTTACTTAAAATTTTGTTAAACATTTTGCATATCGAAGTTTGTGTTTGTGTTTTTTTTATATGCGTGTTCGCTTCGCTTCAGTTCATTACGGTATTTTCGTCAAATGCGCATGTGCGTGAAATGAAAATGAAATGAAGTTTCCCAGTAGGGGCAAGAGCATTTAAGTCTTAAAATACCGTATTGAATTGAAGCGAAGCGAACACGCACATAAAAAAAAAACACAAACACAAACTTCTATATGAACGTAAGAGCCGCATGAAACCAGGCAAAGAGCCGCATGCGGTTCGAGAGCCGCAGTTTAGCCACCTGTATGGCATCTGCTATATATATATATATATATATATATATATATATATATATATATATATATATATATATATATATATATATATAGCAGATGCCATACAGGGTGGCCAAATTTATTCATTTTTTACAGATAAAAATGGAAGTTACAAGGTGATATATGACATCAAAAACAAAGTCATAATTCCTGGCTCTAAACATCTTGAAAAAATTCTGATGACTGATTATCCTTATTTTCTCGTCTTTATCGAGCACTGCCTAATGTATGTAACCACTGACCTTTATGAAACGACAAAATTACTTAGAAAAATTATTTTACAAATATTCTGACGACTTGACATTTATATCTCCAGATAAAGACAATTGATTAGTTGCTCTAATCAATTAAGTTAAGCTTATTATCACATTGCCACTTAATCGAATATACCGTAATTGAAAGTGTTAATACATATTGATATCCTATCCTAACACCTGTTATTTATCTATCCTGATAGCTGGAACCCAACGTCTTGTCTCACTCCAACAGAGGCTGTGAATCATCCATGGCTTTAACGTGACTGCTGAAGCACCAGTTCAGGAAGTCCAAAGAGATCCAGCTGAGTTTAGTGCATTTACTAAACCTTCCCTTTCTTGTAAACAAGGGACGCGTCATAAAACAAACGCGCACACACACACACACACACACACACACACACACATATTTGTTTACAAACGCGTGTGTGTGTGTGTGTGTGTGTGTGTGTGTGTATATATATATATATATATATATATATATATATATATATATATATATATATATATATATAAATGGGTGAAATGGGTGATTTGGGACGCGTTTGTAAACAAGGGACGCGTCATAAAACAAACACACACACACACACACACACACACACACAAACAGTGTGTGTGTGTGTGTGTGTGTGGTGCGCGTCCCAAATCACCCACTTCTTTTATGACTATATGACAAGTTTTATACACACACACACACACACACACACACACACACACACACATATATATATATATATATATATATATATATATATATATATATATATATATATATATGTATATATATATTGTGTGTGCGTGCGTGCGTGCGTGTGTGTGTGTGTCTGTGTATATAAAACTTGTTGTCATATAGTCTAGGTAGGTTTAAACAGATAATTCAGATACTCCTGCAGTTTCTGTGAATGGGTGTGGCAGACTGAACTACACAATTTACTGTAAACCTTTATTTGTATTTATCCTCTCTTTGAGCAGCAACAGAGAATGGGGCTTTTTCCAAAAAATTAAAATAAAAATACACTTAATACTAGCATGAATAAATAAAATTAAACAATGTGCAATAACTTGTTGACAGGACATTACCAAACATAGCAATTTAAATATTTAAAAAAGTAATTTATGCATGTGCAGAAGTCCAGGACATCAACACTGTTTGTCTCCTCTGGCTGATCTCAAATCAAGTTTGGAAGTGAGAATTATTTGAGTTGTAGCAGGTGAGTGGGGGAACTGACATGTAACAGGTCACACAGGTAGGGGAGGTTTAATTTCCGTGTGCTTTACTTATACTACAACAAAGACATTGAGAGACACATTACATCAGGACCAGAGAGCATGAAAATGAATTTGTGGAAAGGCGTGTGTGTTTTATGTGGTCTACTCCTCAATTCTACAGGTAAGTGAAAAAGAAGTGATGGTTTTGAAGAATATTACATTTAGTCTGTCATCTATATAAAAGGTAACATGCTGTATATAACATTTAAGGCAAAAACTTACAGGTGATTTTTGCAGTCTTTAAAAGAGTAAATATCACAATTCCTAGCTTGTTGCTAAGATTCCTACAAGTGTATTGTATTATACATTTATCTATGCAGATGATGCTTTATCTAATGAAATGTTAAGTGTTTAAATGTTGGCTGTTTTTTATTTGTTATTATAGAGATTAAATATTGATCTAAATTTAATTGACTCACATGACAGATTATTTTACAGATCAGTTCGTACAAAATGAAGTTAAATTGTTTATTCAAGAAAATGTCACAAATGCAATAACAATCAATATTCATCTGTAATTCTAATCTTGTAGGGACCACAATATAAAATGAATAATAAGTGATACGTTCTATTGCGCCTTTACACCTTACACCTTTCAGACAGGACAGAAGTTATTGAAGAACATTTAGGCATTTCAGGCATTTGATGTTGATGAGATTTTGAACCTTTTACGTGCATTTGTTGACTACAACTATGTTTAAAATATTTAACCACCCACACTGGAGATGTTATCATTTATCATACTATATTTATAATTAGTTCTGTTAGACTGGTTTGCCCATCTGTCAGGGTACAAGGAATGTATACATCAAAATATTTCTCTGTTCTGGCACGCAGGTAGTGGAATGAATTCAATAACTAAGCAGGTGAATCACCAGCATGTGTGCTTTTACCAACATAAATCAGTATTGGGATCAGGGTGTATTTATTTAAAGAGCCCTCAAAGAAATGCAAAGTAGTTGCAGAACCATGTTAATTATAAAACTTTTGAAAGATTGATATGTCCAAGATTGTCAATGTTACCAGCAATGTTTTAGACACAGTAGAAATCTTCACCTTTGGCTTAAACATTACAAATAATTACATTGTCTTTAATCTGTTTATATACGTAAAGCTGCTTTGTGTCCTTTGTTCAAAATGCTACATTGGAAGAACTAATAACAGAATGAAGGTGCTTCGTTACACTTTTATGTTTTGATTAGTTCTGTTGAGATATATGGAGTGTGTTTACTTAATCACAGAGGTGGGAAGTAATGAAGTACAAATACTTTGTTACTGTACTTGAGTAGATTTTTCTGGTATCAGTACTTTACTCCACTATTTATTATAGACAACTTTTTACTTTTACTCATTACATTTTTACACAAATATCTGTACTTTTTACTTCTTACATTTTCAAAACTGGCTCGTTACTTTTAATCCATTGAGAACAGATACTTTCCTGATCACGTGATCGTCATCGTCATCATCTTTTCCCTGCTTGTGTTCTATATGTGGATGTTCAGCATGGTAACAACGTTTTTAATTAGTTTTGCAAAATTCTTTTAAACGGCACTAAATTGTATTAACGCGCTATTAATTCAGCGTGCATTTCTGTTTTACCATTTTTATAAAAAATATAAATACATAAATAAATAACTAAATATAAAAGAGGCAAAATTAAAACCTCCAGCAAAACATACACTAATTTACGACGTCCTTTCTTTACTAAGATATGAAACAAATAAATAAAATCCACCGAAAATTATTTGTAATCAGTAAACTTTTGTTTTATTTTTGCGCCAAGTCTCAAATCAAACACCAAATCTGCCATGTTTTACACAATTAACCCTCTGGGTGGCGTTTTGTGGGTTTTTCCCTCATAATGGCGAACCGGACTTAAATTACTGTATTTACTGTATGTACTTTATTGAACAGATAAAAACAATACATCATTCAAACCTGTAAAATGTCTATGATTATATATATATATAAAAGCGTCTTGATTTGACTTGAAGAGGTGCAGTTTCTCCGGTATCACCTCATTAACTGTCCGTGTGGAAACATAGCAAAGGTTCCGTTTGGTGTCCTGATGATTTACGTCATTTAAATCACCATTATTACTTTAAAATATTGACAAGGATTTTTTGTGTTCATGCTCTATGTTGCATCCATATTTCTCAATGCAATCCATGTTGCTTAAAGTATTGAAAACAGGAAGTATTTATATATGGTACATTTAGAACAGATAGAAATGTGCGATTCAGTTGTCAAATATTGAATTTGATTGATAACCTCTGTACAATAATACAATGTACATATTACATAGTATATCTTTTTTACTCATTACATCTGCACTATTTTTTATCTATATGTATCTTTATATCTTTATATCCTTACTGTACATTCTGCCCAACATTTCACATCCATGTATATGTGTATATAATGTGTGCATATATATATATATATATATATATATATATATATATATATATATATATATATATATATATATATATATATATATATTTTTTTTTAGACTTGTTTATTCAGCTTGCACATCTGCACATTTCAATGCCATAGCCTTAGAACATCTATCTGTACTTCCTAATTATGTCCACACATCTCTGCACTGTTATAGCCTTTATATTTATTCACATGCTGTACATATGCTACATATTTTTCTTCACTATTTGCACAATCTATCTATCTATCTATCTATCTATCTATCTATCTATCTATCTATCTATCTATCTATCTATCTATCTATCTATCTATCTATCTATCTATCTATCGTTAATATCATGATATGTGACACTAAAACAGGTTAAAGTAATAACTACTTTTTACTTAAGTGCATGTCAGAGCCAACACTTGTTTACTTTCACTTGAGTAAAAAAGTATAATCAGTACTTCAACTTTTACTCGAGTATTTTAAAACATGAGTATCTGTACTTCTACTTAAGTAAAGGATGTGTGTACTTTTGCCACCTCTGCTTAATCAGTATATTTATGCGTTGTGTCCTTTCTATTTGCTATCTTTTTATACTAACTAACACTCACTAAAACTTTTCAGACAAGTTTGCAAAACCTACCACTTCTAGAATTACCAAAATGAGTACTTTCTTGCAATAAGCTTCAATCGAGTCTTTAGTAATAATTGTTTTCTTACTGAACCAGTATTACAATGTACTTATTTTTAGAAACATAAAAAAAGCACTTCTGCATGGCAACACAAGGTGGCTTTTTATTGAAGCACTAAGAACAGAATTAAGGTTTTTCTTTCCTGCCTTTCTCTTATGCCTTATTCTTGTTTAGATATAGAGCAGGGGTCACCAACCTTTATGAAACTTAGAGCTGCTTCTTGGGTACCGATTAATGTGAAGGGCTGCCAGCTTGATACACATTTCTGAAATAACACATTTGCTTAATTTATCATTTATCAATCATTCAAATAGTCACTTGTACAACATTTTCACTAGCCACTAACAATTTTTCACAAATCATGCACTACGCTGTATCATGTTTGTACAGATTATCAATTAAGTAACATACAAAAATCAACTTGGAGACCAGCTAGCTCTAATCTAATATGAAACATTTTTTAAAGATTTTTTTTAATATTGTCATTTTCAAATCCACACCAATGCAAGTGTGATTTATAAAAGAATAGCAACAAAAAAAAAATAGATGCATCTCACTGGTAAGTGGCGCTATGGTGAGCTATTTTTAGAAAAGGCACGCGGGCGACTCATGTGGTGACCCCTGATATACAGGTGCATTTACTTACTGTGTTGACTCAGTCATTGTGAATCTTTTTCTTTTTTCCCTACTCTTTTTGTTTGTATACTATATTTAATCATTAGTTTTTAATATACAAACCAAACTGCAAACAGCAATGTGGTATACATTTTAAATAAAATTGTAATAAAGTAAAATTTACTGTAATTGCTCTAATAAAAATCTTTTTTTTTACTCACTGACAGTTTGCAAAAAAAAGAACTTTTCATTGATTTTATTTTTTTTAAATACAGCTTTCTCTTTTAATAATTATAATCTGCATGTTGGATTATGCTATATTGAGAAAACAAAAACTGTCTGACATGTCTGTTGATAGTGGTTTGAGCATTGAGCTTCTCTTTTTCTTTTCCATTAGGATCATTCGCCCAAACAGATGGTAAGTTCTTGATTCAGTCAGCACAACACTTTTGCTTTATTTGAAATACATAGGATACATATCACATTAAGCAGATTTGTTTTGTTGGTATAGCACGTTTTGCTATAACGTGATGTCCAAGAGAACTCTCCAAAAGAGAAATGTTGAAATAAAATGTTATATTTTAGCGAAACAAACAATCAGTTATTTTCATATCTGAAATATCACACAATGGTCTCATTTCAAGAAGTGTTTTCAGTAGATGTTGCAGCCAGTGTATAAATTTTTATTTAGGAATATTTGCATTTATTCTGGATTAAAGCTTAGTTGATGTTAGCATGACATGGCAAACATTGCATTTTTTGTCAATCTGGTTTGGGAATCTGTTTTGGTGCTATTTGGTAGAAACTAAGAATTAAGAGATAAAGATAAAAAAATATATTTCATACATTTAAACTTGAAAAAAAAAAACACATACAGCAAATAACAGTTTATAAATAGAAGACCATGAGCAAACCATGCTGATGCATAAAAAGATCTGACAAGATTTAATGACCCCTAATATCAGTGGCCTGAACATAGTATTTTAGTAAGAATTCTTGCATTTTAATCCAGTGTCTACAGTGGAATGTAGTAATGGATGTTCTTCTCTTAAGTGCAGTCATTTTCCAGGTAGTATATGTATGACATCCCTCTTTTCTGCCAGGGTGTGGTCAGGCTCCACTTAACACCAAGATTGTGGGTGGTCAAGATGCTGTTTCTGGGTCCTGGCCTTGGCAGGTCAGCCTTCAAACAGGTGGCAGCCATTTCTGTGGTGGCAGCTTGATCAATAAGAACTGGGTCTTATCAGCTGCTCATTGTTTCAAAAGGTAATTAATTTTAAAATAACCAGAGAATTATAATATAGTATGTAGGTAATATTTGTGTTAATATATTTTTCCTTTAATTTTTAGTGTTTCTGCAGGTTCTTTCACACTCGTACTGGGAATGCAAAATTTGGATGGAAGTAATCCCAATATGCAGACAAAAAGCGTGACTAAAATTTTCATGAACCAGCAGTATGACGCAAACACCAATGACAATGATATTGCACTAATCCAGCTCTCCAGTCCAGTGACGATCAATGATTATGTCAGGCCGGTGTGCCTCGCAACAAGCAGCAGTTCTTTACCTGCTGGTACTAATGTCTGGGTCACAGGATTTGGTCAAATCTCTTCAGGTGGTGAGTGACACCTAGATTTAAACAAGTTGACTGCATGTTAAATTAGTTTAATGTATCAGACTTATTTGAAATGTAAACCAGGAAGGAAATGAATCACTCCTTGCTGTGGAACATTCTTTTCTGCTAAAAAATCCAGTTTGGTCTGACCAGCCAAAACCAAGCTAGCCAAACCAGTTAATCTTTGTGTGTTTTTATAATCACTGCTACTGATGCAACATCATAGACAGAATTATAGAAAGTTGTACAACAATGAAAAAAATCGTAGAAATTAATTAGATTACTCATGTAAAACGTGAGCTGGAAAATACTTATGGGAAATGATTTGGCTTTTGTATTCATCGCTGGTAGCTCGTCATTCCCAGTTGGATATTTCAGCACGGTTCATTATGGGAGGTCATGTAGTAAATCTTAAACTTGGGTCTTCACAGTGAATCTGCCATCTCCTCAAACCCTGCAGGAGGTGCAGCTGCCAATTGTCAGTAACAGTGACTGTGCAAATACCTATGGAGCTGGTTCTATCACAGACAATATGTTGTGTGCTGGCTTAACTCAGGGAGGAAAAGACTCATGCCAGGTAAGAAATCTAACACCTGCCATATAAATGCTATATAAATTTGTGACATTGGTACAGTGTCATGGTAGAAGAGCAGACATGTAGCTAACACCTGTTAATCGTGTAGGGTGATTCAGGAGGTCCACTGGTGTCTACATCCAGTGGAAAATGGACTCAGGCTGGGATTGTGAGCTTTGGCAAGGGCTGCGGTTTGCCTAATTTTCCGGGTGTGTACACCAGAGTGTCTCAGTACCAAGACTGGATTAACAGCACCATCAACAGCACCAGCAGCACCAGTGGCTCCACTATACATCTTTCTTTCTCCATCATCTCCTTTCTCCTCTTGCTCTATATCTTCCTTTGATAGTAGCCAAATTAAACAGGACAAGACAAGACACATTTTAATTGTGAAATGTGAAACAAGTGAAAAAGAATTGGCAATTTAAGCATTGGTTTCTCTGTCTTTTGGCATAATTATAACAAATAATGCATTAATTGCATAAAAAGCAACTTTTCCCCTTTTATTTGTAAACTGTATGATTATAAGTTTTCTTTATTATTGTAGATCCAATGAATATGAACCTTGTCATTTTGTTGGGTTCTGTACTATAATAGATCTATTACATAGACAGATGCATCTGTGGATATAGATACATATACTGTTATAAATGCTTCTATATATAAATACATGTGCATGTACATGTACATGTTCTACTGTTTTATACAATAAAAAACTTTTTTACGGCTTCTCCCATTAGGGGTCGCCACAGCGGGACATCCGCATGTTTGATTTGGCACGTTTTTACGCTGGAAGCCCTTCGAAAAGCAACCCTCCCCATTTATCCGGGCTTGGGACCGGTGTTGTGCCTAATTCAGACCCTTCGCGTGCACGCGGACAGTACCGTCGTATTTCCTGTAGATGGCACTAAAAACACGGAAGATTGGGTCAAATGTTTTCCTGGTTCTAATACTACATTAAATCTAACAACATGGACAGCTGTATTATTTAGGGGTATTATTTAGGCAAGCCGAATGTAAACCCCCTGCCTGAATTCTACCCCCCTCTATTTCTTTTTCCTCCATACGCAGAGTTGCCAAACATGCTGTGATACACTTACACAAGTAATAATATTTAATGCACAAAGTTTTTGTTCGATTTATACAGACAGCTCTATTTTTCAAAATGTCCAAAAATCTTATGCATGTAAAACTTACAAAACCATACAAAATAAAAATAGAATAGAAGAGGTGTATAAAAAGTGTTACTCCTTTATTTCTTTTGACAGGCATGACAATAAGTGGGGACCATTGTTCTATAGGGTTTAAGTAAGGGCTCACGTGTTTAGTATCGGGGGCGTGGCCGAGCGCCGGTTTGTGAATGGAGGGCGGAGAAACGCGGATGAGCTGGCGAGCATGATCCGCGAGGAGCTGCAGTGGGCTTCCGGGGAAAACCCGAAGCGTAGTCGGACTGAGCGATTTCCAGGACAGAAATGGATGCTACAATACTGTCTTCATGAAGGCCCATTTTTACTTCCGTAAAAGAAATGTTATTGTTTATGAGCACCTGCGGTGAGTGCATTTCAGAAGAAAATATTTCAACCTACCAGTACACACTCACGCTCCACAATCTGTATTTGTGCCTATTCATGTACAAAATATATAAAATACTGTACTCTCATCTGGCACTATCAACTATGCCACAGTCATAGAGGTCACATTTTCCCCCATTTTGATGATTAATAGGAACATTAAATAAAGCTCTTGAATATGCATCTGAGTGATGTTTTGCATTGTGCTGATGCCACATGATTGGCGGATTGCATATAATGAATGAGTTTAAAAACTTTCTTTCGGCTTCTCCCGTTAGGGGTCGCCACAGCGGATCCTCCGCACGTTTGATTTGGCACATGTTTTACGCTGGATGCCCTTCCTAACACAACCCTCCCCAATTTATCCGGGCTTGGGACCGGCACTGAGAGTGGCTGGGGATGGCGCCCTGACCGGGAATCGAACCCGGGTGAATGGGTTTATTTGTACTTAATCAGGGACAATGCACAGAGAACATTAGTCTAAGAAAGAATAGATGTCATGTGCCAGGTTATAGCAAAAAAATGCTAATTTCCACCTGCAGTCCCTAGACAGATGTTACATTTGCAAAAGGTCATGAAATACATACAGTATCATACATGGAAACATTAATAGTAACAATAATAACATTAATAACATTAATAACAATAATAACATTTAGCATAATGCCAAAAATGAGTAGTTTTACAGACGATGATATTAAAGTGACCATTGACTGTCAACCTTTATGTCTTAGGTGACCAGATTATAAATCCAAATAGAAGATTGTCTGAAATGTGATATAAAATTATAATTTCAAGTGTACAAATCAGTTTTACATTTATAACAAAAAAAAAAAATCACTCTGATTTCAAACATTGTTCTTATTGGTTTTAATTTGCTTGTTTCTGTCCAATCAGAGCAAATTTAAATGAAGCAAAACTAGATCGAGAACACATCAAACTTGATTTGCGTCGCATTGCCAAAGATGTGGTCAAGTGCCTAAAGCTTCTAGAGAAAGAGAAAATTGTCCATGGTGACAAAACCTGTGAGTACATTTTTAAAGCCCTGCTAAGTTTGTAAACCAGCAGCACAGACTGGGTTTGATCAGTTTCAGATTGACTGTAATATGCTCATTGGGAGTGTTAATCTGTTAATTTCACAATGTTGTTTTGTCTATCAGTACATAGATCAGGAACCAAATGTGGCCTTCTAACCTTCTATTCTTTACATTTCTTTTCTTCAACATGTGTTGTTAATACACAAATCTTGTTAATACACAAATCTAAAGTGCTCCAGAGGCATTCATAAATAAACATTACTCAACTGCTATTGACATGTGAAGTCTGGGCTGTACCCTGGCCGAACTGCACACTGGCCAGTATCTCTTTAATGGACAGAACATATACTATCAAATAGGCATTATCGTGGAGGTATAATTAGCAGAATAACACATTCTTCTCCATAGCCATATCTTTATTATTGCTAATATTGGAAGGCCTCCAATTGAATTTATCCTGGAGGAGAATGGTTGCCATTTTTTGATATAGTAAATGCTTCTAATGAAAAAAACTACAGTATACTGCAAAACAACAAAATACACTCAAGTCAAGTCAAGTCAGGTTTATTTGTATAGCGCTTTTCACAACAGACATTGTCTCAAAGCAGCTTTACAGAAATCAACAGTTAAGGTGAATGGTGTGAATTTGTCCCTGATGAGCAGCCGTGACGACTGTGGCAAGGAAAAACTCCCTTAGATGTTATAAGGAAGAAACCTTGAGAGGAACCAGACTCAAAAGGGGATCCCATCCTCATTTGGGTGACATCAAGAGTTTGATAATAAATCTTTCAACAATACAGAACACTGGAGAGTGAGAACTAACATGATTACTGGAGTATAAGATTATAAGTAATGTTCTTTCTGCAGTCTTAAACAGTCTATATGGTTAGTAGCTCCTAGTTTTATAAGCTCAGCATTTGTGATCATCACAGATCCAGCATCAGCTTCTCCATGCCAGAGCCTTTAAACACTACAGGAGGTCCAATGTCAAAACTCCACACATGAAGCGGGATCCAAATGGCACTGGTACGTCTCTAGATGGTTCGGGATGTTTGCGAGTTCGGCATCTACTTCTTCAAAGGTCCGTAATTATCAAGATGGTGGGAGGTGACTGGAGCTGGCCAAACCTCAGGGTGTCTCGGGATGGGGAGAGAAAGAGAAGCAGTGGAGAGGAATTAGCATAGCTGCTGTTCATGATATTAACAGCACAAGTTGATAATGTGATGTGATCAGATGTTCTGGAGCACAAGGTTATGATATGTGATGTGTGTTATGTGTAGGCATTGCTAAAAAGATATGTTTTTAATCTACACTTAAACTGGATAAGTGTGTCTGAGCCCCGAACACTGTCAGGAAGACTATTCCAGAGTTTAGGAGCTAAATGTGAAAATGCTCTACCGCCTTTAGTGGACTTTGCTATTCTACGAACTACTAGAAGCCCAGAGTTTTTAGATCTCAGGGAGCGTGATGGATTGTAGCGAGTTAAAAGACTGGATAGATACACGGGAGCCAAACCATTTAGTGCTTTATAAGTAAGAAGTAGTAGTTTGTAGTCTATTCGAAACTTAACAGGAAGCCAATGTAGGGACGATAAGATCGGGGTTATGTGATCATATTTTCTAACATCAGATTAGATATATATCTATTATATATCTAAATCAACCTTTTAAATTATGAATCTCTGATGGACAGAATCCCAAACGGATATCTAGTGTACTAGATAGGGAGCGGAAAAAAAGTCTGTGGCTCCTTTGTAACAAATTATTATTATTATTATTATTATTATTATTATTATTATTATTATTATTATTATTATTTTATTTATTTATTTATTTTTTTAATTATTATTGGCTCGTTATTACATACATTAAAATAAAAATATGCAATATATATATATATATATATATATATATATATATATATATATATATATATATATATATATATATATGTATATGTGTGTGTGTGTGTGTGTGTGTGTGTGTGTGTCTGTGTGTGTCTGTGTGTGTGTGCGTGTGTATTAAACTTGTTGTCATATAGTCTGCTTATTGGTAGGAGTGTGCTTGCATAAAAAAAAAAATGCAGTTTAAACAGATAATTCAGATATTCCTGCAGTTTCTGTGAATGGGTGTGGCAGACTGACTTACACAATTTACTGTAAACCTTTATTTGTATTTATCCTCTCTTTGAGCAGCAACAGAGAATGGGGCTTTTGCCAAAAAATAAAAATAAAAATACACTTAATACTAGCATGATTAAATAAAATTAAACAATGTGCAATAACTTGTTGACAGGACATTACCAAACATAGCAATTTAAATATTTAAAAAAGTAATTTATGCATGTGCAGAAGTCCAGGACATCAACACTATTTGTCTCCTCTGGCTGATCTCAAATCAAGTTTGGAAGTGAGAATTATTTGAGTTGTAGCAGGTGAGTGGGGGAACTGACATGTAACAAGTCACACAGGTAGGGGAGGTTTCATTTCCGTGTGCTTTACTTATACTACAACAAAGACATTTAGAGACACATTACATCAGGACCAGAGAGCATGAAAATGAATTTGTGGAAAGGCGTGTGTGTTTTATGTGGTCTACTCCTCAATTCTACAGGTAAGTGAAAAAGAAGTGATGGTTTTGAAGAATATTACATTTAGTCTGTCATCTATATAAAAGGTAACATGCTGTATATAACATTTAAGGCAAAAACTTACAGGTGATTTTTGCAGTCTTTAAAAGAGTAAATATCACAATTCCTAGCTTGTTGCTAAGATTCCTACAAGTGTATTGTATTATACATTTATCTATGCAGATGATGCTTTATCTAATGAAACATTGAGTATTTTAGTTTTTTGCTGGGTATTTTTTATTTTTGTTATTATAGAGATTATATATTATATATAATATAGATATTGATCTAAATTTAAATGACTCACATGACAGATTATTTTACAGATCAGTTGTACAAAATGAAGTTAAATTGTTTATTAAAGAAAATGTCACAAATGCAATAACAATCGATATTCATCTGTCATTCTAATCTTGTAGGGACCACAATATAAAATTAATAATAAGTGATACGTTCTATTGCGCCTTTACACCTTACACCTTTCAGACAGGACAGAAGTTATTGAAGAACATTTAGGCTTTTGATGTTGATGAGACTTTGAACCTTATACATGCATTTGTTGATTACAACTATGTTTAAAATATTTAACCACCCACACTGGAGATGTTATCATTTATCATACTATATTTATTATTAGTTCTGCTTGACTGGTTTGCCCATCTGTCAGGGTACAAGGAGAATGTATACGTCAAAATCTTTCTATGTTCTGGCACACAGGTAGTGGAATGAATTCGATACCTAAGCAGGTGAATCAGCAGCATGTGTGCTTTTACCAACAGAAATCAGTATTGGGATCAGGGTGTATTTATTCACAGAGCCCTCAAAGAAAAGCAAAGTAGTTGCAGAACCATTTTAATAATAAAATTTTGAAAGATTGATATGTCCAAGATTGTCATTCTTACCAGCAATGTTTTACTATAATCTGCCAACACACAGTAGAAATCATGATTACGGTGTCTTTAATCTGTTTATATACGTAAAGCTGCTTTGTGGCCTTTGTTTAAAATGCTATACTTTGGAAGAACTAAGAACAGAATGAAGGTGCTTCGTTACACTTTTCTGTTTTGATTAGTTCTGTTGAGATATACGGAGTGTGTTTACTTAATTAGTACATTTATGCATTGTGTAATTTCTATTTGCTATCTTTTTATACTAACACTCACCAAAACTTTTCAGTCAGGTTTGAAAAACCTACCACTTCTAGAATTACCAAAATTAGTACTTGCTATAAGATCCAAAAAAGTCTTTGGTAATAATTGTTTTCTTAGTCAGTGACAGTGAACCAGTATCAGGATGTACTTATTGTTAGAACATAAAAAAAAGCACTTCCGCTTGGCAACACAAGGTGTACTTTCATTGAAGCACTAAGAACAGAATGAAGGTTTTTCTTTATTGCCTTTCTCTTATGCCTTAATCCTGTTAAGATATACAGTGTGCATTTACTTTCCTTTTTTTCCCTTCTCTTTATGTTTGTATACTATATTTAATCATTAGTTTTAATATACAAACCAAACTGCAAGCAGCATTTTGGTATACATTTTAAATTAAATTGTAATTTAGTCAAATTTATTGTAATTGTTCTAATTAAAACCTTTTTTTTTTTTACTCAATGACAGTTTGCAAAAAATAACTTTTTATAGATTTTTTAATACAGCTTTCTTTTTTAATAATTATAATCTGCATGTTGGATTATGCTATATTTAAAAAACAAAAACTGTCTGACATGTCTGTTGATAGTGGTTTAAGCATTGAGCTTCTTTTTCTCTTCCATTAGGATCATTTGCCCAAACAGATGGTAAGTTCTTGATTCAATCAGCACAACACTTTTGCTTTATTTGAAATACATAGGATACATATGGTATTAAGCAGATTTGTTTTGTTGCTATAGCAAAACAGTTTTGCTATAATGTGACGTCCAAGACTTGTTGAAAGGTTATATTTTAGCGAAACAAACAATCAGTTATTTTCGTATCTGAAATATCACACAATGTTCATTTCAAGAAGTGTTTTCAGTAGATGTTGCAGCCAGTGTATAAAGTTTTATTTATGAATATTTGCATTTATTCTGGAATATTTTATTTATTCATAGATCTAGCTAGATAATCCTGTCACTGCATTCTTCAGTGAAATTTAGTCATTTTAAAGCTTAGTTGATGTTAGCATGACATCGCAAACATTGCAAATTCTGTCAATCTAGATTGGGAATTTCTTTTGGTGCTATTTGGGAGAAACTAAGAATTAAGCATGAGAGCAAACCCACAAAAGATAAAAAATATATTTCATACATTTAAACTAAAAAAAAATTAAATACAAAAATAACACAGACAGCAAATAACAGTTTATTAATAGAAGACCATGAGTAAACCAAACTAATGCATAAAAAGATTTAATGACCCCTAATATCAGTGGCCTAAACATAGAATTTTAGTAAGAATTCTTGCATTTTAATCCAGTGTCTACAGTGGAATGTAGTAATGGATGTTCTTCTCTTAAGTGCAGTCATTTTTCAGGTAGTATATGTATGTATATTCTGCCAGGGTGTGGTCAGGCTCCACTTAACACCAAGATTGTGGGTGGTCAGGATGCTGTTCCTGGGTCCTGGCCTTGGCAGGTCAGCATTCAAACAGGTGGCAGCCATTTCTGTGGTGGCAGCTTGATCAATAAGAACTGGGTCTTATCAGCTGCTCATTGTCTCCAAAGGTATTTAAGGATAAATCTAAAATAACCAGAGAATTATAATATAGTATGTAGGTAATATCCGTGTTAATATCCTTTTTTCCCCTTTATTTTTAGTGTTTCAGCAGGTTCTCTCACACTCTTACTAGGACTGCAAAATTTGAATGGGAGTAATCCCAATATGCAGACAAAAAGCGTGACTGAAATTTTCATCCACCAGCAGTATGACGCAACCACCCCCTACAATGATATTGCACTAGTCCAGCTCTCCACTCCAGTGACGATCAATGATTATGTCAGGCCGGTGTGCTTGGCAACAAACAACACTTCTTACCCTGCTGGTACTATTGTCTGGGTCACAGGATTTGGTCAAAGAACTTCAAATGGTGTTAATGGTGAGTGACACATAGATTTAAAAAAGTGGACATGTTTAATTAGTTTTATATATATTAGATTTATTTGAAATGTAAACCAGGAAGGAGATTAATCACTCCTTGCTGTGGAATATTCACAGCATCTTCATCTTTGTGTGTTAATTAATCATTGCTTCTAATGCAACATTATAGACAGATTTATGGAAAGTAATAAAACAATAAAAACAAAAAATAGAAATGCCATTAGTTAGATTACTCAAGGAAAAAACTGCCACTGGAAAATTATGATTTGGCTTCTGTATTTGTTGCTGGCGGCTCGTCAAACGCAGCTAGAAATTTTAGCAGGGTTCATTATGGGATGTCATGTAGTAAATCTTAAACATTGGTCTTCATAGTGAATCTGCCATATCCTCAAACCCTGCAGGAGGTGCAGTTGCCGATTGTCAATAACAGTGATTGTGCAAATGACTATGGAGCTGATTTTATCACAGACAATATGTTGTGTGCTGGATTTACTCAGGGAGGAAAAGACTCATGCCAGGTAAGAAATCTAACACCTGCCATATAAATGCCATATACATTTGTGACATTGGTACAGTGTCATGGTAGAAGAGCAGACATGTAGCTAACACCTGTTAATCGTGTAGGGTGATTCAGGAGGTCCACTGGTGTCCAGGTCCAGTGGAGCATGGACTCAGGCTGGGATTGTGAGCTTTGGCAATGGCTGCGGTTTACCTAATTTTCCGGGTGTGTACACCAGAGTGTCTCAGTACCAAGACTGGATTTACAGCACCATCAACAGCACCATCAACAGCACCATCAACAGCACCAGCAGCACCAGTGGCTCCACTATACATCTCCTTTCTTTCTCCATCATCTCCTTTTTCTTCTTGCTCTATATCTTCCTTTGATAATAGCCAAATTAAACAGGACAAGACAAGACACATTTTAATTGTGAAATGTGAAACAAGTGAAAAAGAATTGGCAATTTAAGCATTGATTTCTCTGTCTTTTGGCATAATTATAACAAATAATGCATTAATTGCATAAAAAGCTACTTTTCCCCTTTTATTTGTAAACTGAATTATTATACAGCATAAGTTTTCTTTATTATTGTAGATCCAATAAATATGAACCTTATTAAAAGAAACCATTTTTTGTCATTTTGTTGGGTTCTGTACTATAATAGATCTACTACATAGATCTGTGGATATAGATACATATACTGTTATAAATGCTTCTATATATAAATACATGTGCTATGTTCTACTGTTATATACAATATATAGGGTTATTAAATATGAAAAAACGTTTGTGATACAAAAAATAAATATCAAAATGGTTTCTTGACTTTGATCTGTTGATCAGTTTAATAACAATGCAATGGGGACACCAACAACGAGCTCAGTTTATTAGCAATCAATTGAAATTTGGGAAGTGAAAATTGATCCCAAATCGTGGGACACTGATCTCTGTTATCTCCTGATCTTATTCAAAGTTGTAGAACATTATTTATAATCTTTATAATCATACCTATGATATGAATACAAAAATGGCCAACAACAACAAAAAAATATGGTTAACAATAATGAACCATATAATAAATCAAATAGGCTCAATATATATATCAAAAGGTTAAATAGAAAAATAGGATCAGTATATATCAAGAAGATCTGAAGAAAGAGTGATATTGTTACATGTATTAACCTTGTACATAAACTAAATTATCATATTAATACAGAGAACATTTAACAAATTAGTACAGTGCAACGTCCCTCAAATGGTAAGACAATCAATGTGGGAAGCACATCCCAT
Source organism: Silurus meridionalis (assembly GCF_014805685.1). Taxonomy (NCBI): domain Eukaryota; kingdom Metazoa; phylum Chordata; class Actinopteri; order Siluriformes; family Siluridae; genus Silurus; species Silurus meridionalis. Next base: position 8,692,026 of record NC_060897.1, read on the forward strand.
TTCTGTCACTGTGCTATGATCATGGATTTTTTTGTGATCCACGATGTGATAGGTCTAAACCAGTCATAAATCTATAAAAAAGAAATTCATAATTCCTTTCTGCTGCATCATATTGAGGAAAGACTTCAGTCACTAGATCTGTGAGCTCAGCAGCATAGACTTCAAGAGGTTTTGTGGTTTACATGGACAAGCGTTCAAAAAGGTCAACATGTGTCAAAAACAACTCCATAAACAGTGCTCAAACTATGTTTATTTGAATTGTAGTCATTGTTGTCTTTCACAACAGGTGAGAGAGACAGCCAGTATGCAAATGCTGTACCAGTAAGCTTTACAGAAAGGAGTTTCTCTTTACCCAGTAGCGCAACTGAGACATTTTCAACTTTAAACCACTGTATCCATGCACTAAAAGTCTCTGTATTATCACAAGAAAAAGAATTAGGAAAGTCAATTTTAAATGGTAGATGTGGATTTGCTTTATCTACACTGTGTCTGTCTCTAGGCATTACAACTGCATTATGCTCATCATCCTCCATTTTGTGTGAGAGAAAAAAAATGCACGTAATTCAAACTTGCAAAAGAGCATGTGAAAAAAATACAAAATAATATAAATGTCTCTACAGGTTAAGTGGCAAAATTCATGTCTTTCAAAAAAAAAACACGTGTCCCAGCAAAAACAAGCAAACCAATCCTGCCACCAGTGTAACACAAGTGTTTTATACACAGACCAGGAATAACATTATAATATTATGTGTATAACAAAATTTATAACACTGATTATCTCATCATCATTGCACCTGTTAGTGGGTGGGAAATATTGGGCAGCAAGTAAAAATTTTGTTCTCAAAGGAAAGGAAAATGGGCAAGTGTAAGGATTTGAGTGAGTTTGACAAGGGCCAAATTGTGATGTCTAGATGACTGAGTCAGAGCATCTCCAAAACTGCAGCTCTTGTGGGGTAGTTAAATGTGGTCCTAAGGAAAAACAGTGGTGACCCGAAGACATGGCCGGTCAATTATACAGTTCTTACCTCATGTGCTTGGCTATGTTCTGGCGATGTTTTTTTTTTTTTTTTTTTACCACTGCAATGAGGACACCAATAAGGAGCTCAAGAGATCACAACACTTAGTTTATTACAGTGTAAGGTGCAAAATGCCTGCAGACCGTTATTTCCTGAGATCCCAAATCACAAGGCACTGTTCTCACAATATTCTCTCTAGATCTTAAAGTTGTAGAACATTATTCATAACCTCATTGTTTACTCTGTAAAAATATACAGTATAAACATATATATATTAGTTCAGTAGTACAGCCACTGTAACTAATCAGTAGTGTAAATATATAATGAATATATAAATACATAATTTACACCAACTACACTTGGTTGTAAAGACTGATTACTACTGCTGGTGGTCAGTGCATTAAAATAGCAGATTACAGAGTATTTCTGCTTTTGATCGGTTGTATGCAGTAAGTGGTTATGAACAGCACTGCAGTGTTAATACAGGTTCTCAGTGGAATGAAGGTTTATGAACAGCTCTACTGTGGCGCACAGTGTCTCAGTAAAGCTGTTTTTACTTTCACTGTTCAGAGGTCACGCACATTTCTACATATACACAGAGGTTCTTTTCTTTACCCTCTTTATTCTCTTTCACTAAGAACACTTTAGTATTATTGTGATTCCCAACAGGTGCGTGATTCTCTCGGCTAGTTTCTCCGCCCTCCATTCACAAACCAGCGTTCGGCCACACCCTCGATACTAAACATGTGCTTTACTGAGTCTCAAATCAAGCAACAAAATCTGCCATTATGCACACATCACATTACGGAAATTACGTTTGCCGTTGCAGTTGCTGATTGTCAATAACAGTGATTGTGCAAATGACTATGAAGCTGATATTATCACAGACAATATGTTGTGTGCTGGATTTACTCAGGGAGGAAAAGACTCATGCCAGGTAAGAAATCTAACACCTGCCATATAAATGCCACATACATTTGGGACATTGGTACAGTGTCATGGTAGAAGAGCAGACATGTAGCTAACACTTGTTAATCGTGTAGGGTGATTCAGGAGGTCCACTGGTGTCCAGGTCCAGTGGAGCATGGACTCAGGCTGGGATTGTGAGCTTTGGCAAGGGCTGCGTTTTACCTAATTTTCCGGGTGTGTACACCAGAGTGTCTCAGTACTAAGACTGGATTTACAGCACCATCAACAGCACCACCAGCACCAGTGGCTCCACTATACATCTCCTTTCTTTCTTCATCATCTCCTTTCTCTTCTTGCTCTATATCTTCCTTTGATAATAGCCAAATTAAACAGGACAAGACAAGACACATTTTAATTGTGAAATGTGAAACAAATGAAATAGAATTGGCAATTTAAGCATTGATTTCTCTGTCTTTTGGCATAATTATAACAATTAATGCATTAATTGCATAAAAAGCAACTTTTCCCCTTTGAATTGTAAACTGTATGATTATACAGCATAAGTTTTCTTTATTATTGTAGATCCAATATATATGAACCTTTTGTCATTTTGTTCTGTACTATAATAGATCTACTACATAGATAGATGTATCTGTGGATATAGATACATATACTGTTATAAATGCTTCTATATATAAATACATGTGCTATGTTCTACTGTTATATACAATATATAGGGTTATTAAATATGAAAAAACTATTGTGATACAAAAAATAAAAATAAAAATGGTTTCTTGACTTTGTTCTGTTGATCATTTTAATAACAATGCAATGGGGACACCAACAAGGAGCTCATTTACTATCAATCAATTGAAATTTGGGAAGTGAATATTGATCCCAAATAGTGGGACACTGATCTCTGTTATCTCCTGATCTTATTTAAAGTTGTAGAACATTATTTATAATCTTTATAATCATACCTACAATATGAATACAAAAATGGCCAAGAACAACAAAAAAATATGGTTAACAATAATGAACCATATAATACATTAAATAGGCTCAGTATATATATCAAGAGATTAAATAGAAAAATAGGATCAGTATATATCAAGAAGTTCTGAAGAAAGAGTGATATTGTTACATGTATTAACCTTGTACATCAAATTAATAAACATAGTAGTACAGAGAACATTTAACAAATTAGTACAGTGCAAAGACACTGGAGCCAAGTCGAGCGTTCTGAGGAGCCCAGGAGCTCTCAGGGAAGCTCTCAGGGAAACTCTGAAGTGGAGCGGGGCACTCCTGGAAACCCTGGGGCGGCGTGGCGCGTCCACGAGAACCCCGGAACAGGGCGGCGCGCTTGTGAAAACTCTGGGGTGGAGTGGCGTGCTCGTAGACGCTCGGAGATGGAGCGGCACACACACGGGAACCCCGGAACAGGGCGGCACACTCATGAAAACTCTGGAGAGGAGCGGAGCGGAGCGCTTGTCGAAACCCTGGGGTCGAGCGGAGCACTCGTGGAAACCCTGGGGCGAAGCGGAGCGCTCGTGGAATCCCTGAAGTGGAGCTGAGCTCTCCGGGAGGTCTTGGAGCAAAACTGAGCTCTCCTTGAAGCCCTGGAGCGGAGAGAAGCTCTCGGGCACACACTGGAGTGGAGAGGTGCTCTCAGAGACACACTGTGGTGGAGAGTTGCTCTCTGGGACCCACTGGAGCAGCGAGGTGCTCTCGGGGACACACTGGAATGGAGAGGTGCTCTCAGGGACACACTGGAGTGGAGAGGTGCTCTCGGGGACACACTGGAGCGGAGAGGTGCTCTTGGGGACATACTGGAGTGGAGAGGTGTTTTCTGGGACACACTGGATTGGAGGGGTGCTCTCGGGGACACACCGGAGCGGAGAGGAGCTCACCGGGACGCTCTGGGACAGAGAGGAGCTCACCTGGAGGACCTGGGGCAGAGCTGTGCTCTCTTGGAGGTCCTGGAGCAGGGTGAGGATCTCCTGAAGGCCCTGGGGCGGAGCGGAGCCGTCCTGGACGGCCTGGAGCAGGGCAGAGATCTCCTGGAGGTCCTGGGGCGGAGCGGTGCCATCCTGGAGGGCCTGAAGCAGGGTCTGGAGCAGGGTGGTGATCTCCCAAAGGTCCTGGGATGGAAATCTGGTGCGGAACAGAGCTCTCCGGGAAACACTAGAGCGGATCCGTGCTCTCGGGAGCGTGAGAGAGATGGTGGAGATCTGCGGTGACCATCCCAAGTTCCCTGGTAAGAAGCCGGATAAACCAGGCGCACGAGCCGAGTTCGCTTACAGTCGCGCTCCACAACTCACGGGCCAGAGAGAGAGATTCTCCAGACAGTAGAGAAATGTGGGGTACTTCAGTGGGGTAAGAGGATGAAAAAAAAGTCCATGTATTCACCGACGCTGCGTATAAATCCGCCCCACTCAGCCCTGTCGCCGGAGAAGCAAGCCGGGAAATCCATGACGTCATCAAGGGGGCGTGGCGCTGCCGAGCATGATCCGCGTGAAAGGCAGCGGACTTCCGGGCTTTCCCCGAGGCGAAGCTTGGCTGCCACTTTATCGCGCCAGAGCGAATCCTGCCTCCGAGGTTCGGTTCACGCCAGGACCACGACGGTAATCCGATCAATTTTTTTTTGTATATTCCTTTTCAGGGGTTCGTTATTCTGTCAGGGTGCGAGTAAAACAGGAGGCGGACGCCGGAATACAGCTCGCTCAGGTTTAATAATTAAATTGAGGGAGAGAGATACACACGAGCACACTCACTCACACACGCAGGCACACACACTCACTCATGCACACACACGGCAGTCCTTAGGTGAAAAGAGTCCAAGGTGCGCTTGCCGGATAGTAAAGTCCGAATGGAATGGACAGCATAGCGTACTGCGTGTGGCAGGGAAACCATACAGCAGTACGTAACACCTAACTGTCAGCCCGCTTGAGCACTTCAGGTATTACCGCCTCAACCACAGAGGAAACGCCCACTCCCAACCAGCTGCACGGATTTGGTGTATGATTTTCTGGCACTTATAAGGACGCCTGAATCCTTCAGTCAGTGCCAGATTGTCTTTAGGCTTGCCCTGAGCACTCTCCAGCGTATTCTGTTTTGTTTGTTTGTTCTTTTGTTTGTTTCGTTGTCTCTGACCTGAACATTCTGTCCTTCGGTTTCGGCTCGCGCTGAACGCGCCCGGTTTCCGGTTCGGCTCGGCTCTGCTCTGCTCTGCTCTGCTCGCGCTGAACGCGCTCTGGTTTCCGGCTCGGCTCGGCTCGGCTCTGCTCTGCTCTGCTCGCGCTGGGCGTGTTCGGTTTCGGCTCGGCTCTGCTCTGCTCGCGCTGAACGCGCCCGGTTTCCGGTTCGGCTCGCGCTGAACGCGCTCTGGTTTCCGGCTCGGAATCCTCACCCCTTCGCGCACATCGGCTCTCTGAATCGGCTCTCTGAATCGGCTCTCTGAATCGGCTCTCTGAATCGGCTCCCGGAATCGGCTCCGGAATCGACTCCTGAATCGACTCCTGAATCGGCTTCCGATTCAGCTCTGCACAGCCTTTCTCCCTGCTCCTTTTGCATCTGCCTTGGATCCTATAACCCTAACTTTCTGACAGAACAATCTGGCCAACATGGATCCCGTGGATGTACCTGCCTCTAGCGCCGCTTTAACGGCCTTGGCTCGCCAACAAGCGGCGCAGGAGCAACAAATCCAGAACCTCTCTACTGGCGTGCAGGAAATCATGGGATTTTTGCGCTGCGTTTTGGCGACCGGCTCACCACAGGTGCTTTGCCGCCATCATCATCTGCTGCTCCGGCCCGGCAGGCCCCTGCTCCTCCTATCGCCCCTTCAGCCATGCGTGAGCCTCAGCTCGCGCAGCCAGCCCGGTTTTCGGGCGACCCTGACTCCTGCCGTTCATTTATTATGCAGTGCGACCTGATTTTTAGCATGCAACCCTCTCAATTCGGTACAGAGCGCCCAAGGTGGCCTCGTCATTTCCCTCCTGTCAGGCCGAGCCCTAAGGTGGGCCACTGCGGAGTGGGAAAGCCGATCACCCAACTGCGGATCGTTCGCCGGCTTTTCTGCGGAACTCCGGAAGGTCTTCGGCACGTCTACGCCACGCCAAGATGCCGCCCGCTCCCTGGTCTCGGCCGCACAGGGGCAACGCTCTGTTGCGGAGTACGCGGCTGAGTTCGGACCCAGGCCACTGACAGCGGATGGGATCGCATCGCGCTTATGACACTTTCCTCCAGGGCCTCTCCTCTGCTGTTGGGGCGAACTTGCCGCTCGTGATCCACCCGGGATCTGGACTCGCTGATCTCCCTGGCTACACGCATCGATCGGCGCATAAGGGAACGCCGCCGGGAGCGTGGTTACCCAACTCAGAGCCTAGGTCCTCACAGTCCTTTAACTGCGAGCGGTTCCCCTCCTCGTGTTTGGGTTCTGGCACCCGTTCTTTCTCTCCGCCACAGGCCATGGAGATAGGGCGCCACCACCTGACCCCGCTGAGAAGGAAAAACGTCGGTCTCTGGGTCTTTGCCTCTACTGCGGAGGTAAAGGGCACATGGCCGCATCCTGCCCAGTAAAGGCAAGGCTCGTCGGTAATGGAGGGAGCACCCACGAGCCGCGCTTCCCCGCTCCTCAAACCCACTATCTTGGTCCACCTCCAGGTTGGCCCCGATGGCACGGAGTTGGCTGCCTTCGTCGACTCGGGGCTGATGCCGAGTTCATCGACCTCAAGCTTGCCCAGCAGCTGCTGGTTCCCATGGAGCCCCTGCCTGAAGCTCTGCTGATCAGAGCCCTGGACGGCAGCCTTTTGGGCCGGGCCACGCACCGCACTAGGCCTCTGCTCATGTCAGTGGGGGAACAACATCGGGAGTGGCTTTCCTTCCTGGTCATCTCCTCTCCCAAGCCCCCATTATGCTCGGGTTCCCTTGGCTTCGGAAACACAACCCACGTGTTGATTGGATGACAGGCGTATTCTTGATTGGGGTGTGCATTGCTTGACCACTGTCTTGCTCTTCCTCCACCCAAGCCACTGCTGGCTGTCACTCCCGAGCACTCCGATATGGCGTCGGTTCCTGAGGTCTATCATGGCCTTGCGCGCGTGTTCAGTAAGGCCTTGGCTACCTCCCTGCCTCCCCACCGGCACTCGACTGTGCCATCGACCTGCATCCCGGAGCCAGTCCCCTAGGGGCGCCTGTATCAGTTATCGGCCCGGAGAGGACTAGCATGAACCAGTATATCCAGGAGTCTCTGGCAGCAGGGATCATCCGACCATCCTCCTCCCGGCTGGTGCGGGTTTCTTCTTTGTCGAAAAGAAGGATAAGTCCCTACGCCCATGTATTGACTACCGGGTCTTAATGCGATCACTATCCGGAACCGTTACCCTTGCCGCTTATGGCCTCGGCGTTCGAACTCCTGCATGGTGCCACGATCTTCACTAAGCTGGATCTACGCAACGCATACCACCTGGTGCGTATCAGGGAGGGATGAATGGAAGACCGCCTTCAATACCCCAGCTGGTCATTACGAGTACCTCGTCATGCCGTTCGGCCTAACCAACGCTCCGGCCGTCTTTCAGGCTCTGGTCAGCGAGGTCCTCCGTGACATGCTTAATACGTTTGTGTTTGTCTACCTGGATGATATCCTGATCTTCTCCCGTTCCATGGGCGAACACATCCGGCAGGTGCGTCAGGTCTTGGAGACTTCTCAAGAACGGGCTTTATGTTAAACCTGAGAAATGTGAGTTCCACACCTCACAAACCTCGTTCCTGGGATACCTGCTTTCCGCGGTAATATCCGGATGGACCCTGCCAGGGTCCAGGCTATCGGGACTGGCCGACCCCACCTCCGCCGCCATTTACAAAGGTTCTTGGGCTTCGCCAATTTTTATCGCCGCTTCGTAAGGGCTATAGTTCGTGGCGGCGCCTCCACCTCCTGGCGTCTTCCCTCCGCTCGTTCTTCTGGGGCCCTGAGGCTGAGGAGGCTTTTCTGGAGCTTAGCGGCGATTCACGGGCGCCCATCCTCATCTTTCCTGACCCGGCTCGGCAGTTCGTGGTTGAAGTTGGCGCCTCCGGTGTGGGGGTGGGGCAGTGCTCTCCCAGGTCTGCCCTGAGGATAACCGCCTGCATCCTTGCGCTTTTTTCCAGGCGCCTTAGCTCCTCTGAGCGTAACTACCGGTGGGTGAGAGGAGCTCCTGGCTGTCAAACTGGCCTTGGAGGAATGGCGCCATTGGTTGGAGGTGCGGAGGTCCCCTTTCTGGTCTGGACGGATCATCGCAACCTTGAGTACCTCCAATCGGCTAACGACTCAACCCCGACAGGCTAGATGGGGCCTTTTCTTTGGCCGCTTCGGTTCTCTCTTCGTACCGGCCTGGGAGCCGGAATGTCAAGCCTGATGCGCTCTCTAGGGTTCATGCCCTGGAGGAGGAGGAGCCATGCCCAGAGACCATCCTTGCCAAGTCTGTGTCGGTCCACACCCTTAGTCTCGCTTTGGAGGCGGGTCAAGAATGCCCAAGACAGGGGCCCTGTCCCTGAGGGTTGCCCTACTGGTCTCCTGTTCGTCCCCGAGGGTCTCCGCCTGGAGTTCTTCAGTGGTGTCACAACTCCCTGTTCTTCTGTCACCCCGGTCAGCCTCGCACCTTGTCTCTGGTCAAGGCACGCTTCTGGTGGCCTTCTGTAGTAAGGACACCGGGACTTTGTCGCGGCCTGCCCGACTGTGCCCAACACAAGAACCCTCGTGGCCGCCCCATGGTCTTCTTCGGCCCCTTCCTATCCCGAAACGCCCGTGGTCGCACATCGCCATGGACTTCGTTACCGGGCTGCCCATTTCCAGTGGCAACACGGTTGTCATGACGGTCATTGATCGATTTTCTAAGATGGGCCACTTCATCGCTCTGCCCAAGCTGCCGTCTGCCAAGGAAACCGCCAAGCTGGCCCTCCAGCACATATTCCGCCTCCATGGTTTCCCCAGAGATATCGTCTCGGACCGCGGACCCCAATTCTCGGCGCAGTTTTGGAGGAGTTCTGCCGCCTCCTGGGCATCTCGACCAGCCTCTCATCTGGGTTTCACCCCAGGCGAGCGGACAGACCGAGAGGCTCAACCAGGATCTTGAGACCGGTCTCCGTCTCCTTTGCAGTCGGGAACCCTCCTCCTGGTCGGACAAACTTTTATGGATTGAGTATGCCCATAACACTCTTCCCACTGCTGCCACAGGACTTGCGCCCTTCCAGGTGGTCCACGGTTTTCTGCCGCCGATTTTCTCCAACCAGGAACCCCGGTCCGCCGTTCCTTCTGCCGCCCTTTTCTTTCGTCGCTGCCGTCGAGGCTGGAGGACGGCCCGAGCAGCCCTGCTCAAGAATGGCATAAGGCTTTGCCAGGGGGCCAACCGTGGCGGTGCCTAGCCCCCGCTACCGTGCCGGGCAACGTGTGTGGCTCTCTACTGGGACCTTCCCCTTAAGGCCACCTGTCGGAAGCTCGCCCCGCGCTTTATCGGCCCCTTCCCCATTTCCAAGGTTATTAATCCCGTGGCCCTCCGGCTCAGGCTCCCCAGGCGCTCGGGTCCACCCTCGTTTCATGTGTCTAGGGTTCGACCCGTTCAGGCCTGCTCCCTGGTGCCCTCCGCCAGGCCCCCTCCGCCCGCCCGGGTCATTGCTGGGGGTCCTGCCTACACCGTCGCCGCCTGCTCCGCTCCCGTCGTCGTGGCGGGGCCTTCAGTACCTTGTGGATTGGGAGGCTATGGTCCTGAGGCGCTCCTGGGTCCCCTCCGCTTTATCCTGGACCCTGACCTGATTGCTGGCTTTCATCAGGCCCACCCGGGGCAGCCTGTTGGGGCGTCCGGGGCCGCCCTGGGCGGGGGGGTACTGTCAGCCCGCTTGAGCACTTCAGGTATTACCGCCTCAACCACAGAGGAAACGCCCACTCCCAACCAGCTGCACGGATTTGGTGTATGATTTTCTGGCACTTATAAGGACGCCTGAATCCTCCAGTCAGTGCCAGATTGTCTTTAGGCTTGCCCTGAGCACTCTCAGCGTATTCTGTTTTGTTTGTTTGTTCTTTTGTTTGTTTCGTTGTCTCTGACCTGAACATTCTGTCCTTCGGTTTCCGGCTCGCGCTGAACGCGCTCTGGTTTCCGGCTCGGCTCGGCTCTGCTCTGCTCTGCTCGCGCTGAACGCGCTCTGGTTTCGGCTCGGCTCGGCTCGGCTCGGCTCTGCTCTGCTCTGCTCGCGCTGGGCGTGTTCCGGTTTCCGGCTCGGCTCTGCTCTGCTCGCGCTGAGCAGCGCTCTGGTTTCCGGCTCGCGCTGAACGCGCTCTGGTTTCGGCTCGAATCCTCACCCCTTCGCGCACATCGGCTCTCTGAATCGGCTCTCTGAATCGGCTCCCTGAATCGGCTCCCGGAATCGGCTCCCGGAATCGGCTCCCGGAATCGGCTCCCGGAATCGACTCCCTGAATCGACTCCCTGAATCGGCTTCCCGATTCAGCTCTGCACAGCCTTTCTCCCCTGCTCCTTTTGCATCTGCCTTGGATCCTATAACCCTAACTTTCTGACACTAACACATTCAATAATGAACAAGGGAGGGAATGAGAGTGAGGAGCTTATGTAGAAGCGGGGTGGAGTGATGATGAGCCCCAGGTGTGCAAAGTTAAGCCTGGAGCTCCAGAGAGGCATGAAAGCCACAAAAGGGGGCATGACAGGTGGATCCCTGACAATTTGAGTGAGTTTGAAAAGGGCCAAATTGTGATGGCTAGATGACTGGGTCAGAGCATCTCCAAAACTGCAGCTCTTGTGGGGTTTCAGAGAGTCTGCAGTGGTCAAATGTGGTCCAAGGAAAAAACAGTGTTGACCCGAAGACATGGTAACACAACACTTTTATTACAGTGTAAGGTGCAAAATGCCTGCAGACTTTTCTTTCCTGAGATCCCAAATCACAAGGCACTGTTCTCACAATACTCTCTCTAGATCTTAAAGTTGTAGAACATTATTTATAACCAAATTTTTTAATCTGTAAAAATATACAGTATAAACATATACATCTGTTCAGTAGTACAGCCACTGTAACTAATCAGTAGTGTAAATATATAATGAATATATAAATACATAATTTACACCAACTACACTTGGTTGTAAAGACTGATTACTACTGCTGGTGGTCAGTGCATTAAAATAGCAGATTACAGAGTATTTCTGCTTTTGATCGGTTGTATGCAGTAAGTGGTTATGAACAGCACTGCAGTGTTAATACAGGTTCTCAGTGGAATGAAGGTTTATGAACAGCTCCACTGTGGCACACAGGTCACGCACATTTCTACACATACACAGAGGTTCTTTTCTCTACCCTCTTTATTCTCTTTCACTAAGAACACTTTAGTATTATTATGATTCCCAACAGGTGCGAATCTCTCCGCTAGTTTCTCCGCCTCCATTCACAAACCGGCGCTCGGCCACGCCCCAATACTAAACATGTGCTTTACTGATGCCCTAAGTCTCAAATCAAGCAACAAAATCTGCCATTATGCACACATCATATTACGGAAGTTATGTTTGGTGTCCTGGTGATTACGTAATTGAAAGCACCAAATTACTTTTTAAACATTTACAATAATATTTTGTATTCATGCTCTATGTTAAACCAGCCATTAGGGTTGCACAAGCCAGTGCACTCTTATTGCCGGTCCCAAGCCTGGGTAAATGGGGAGGGTTGCATTAGGAAGGGCATCCAGCGTTAAAACATGTGCCAAATCAAATTCTAATGCAAAACATATTTCTGCAAACAACACACTAAAAGTGTGACTTTTTGCCACACATGCATCTGAACACACACATACACATGTATTTTTTTGCACACAAATACTTTTTTGGAGCTGGTACTTGATTTAGATTTTTGATTTTCATTTTGTATTTGTATTAAAGTTCTATTTTTGAAAAAAACAAAAACCTTTTTTGCCTTTTTTTGGAGTAAAAATATATGGAGTCAAAATTGACCCGTAACACCATAGATGTTATTATAGTTAATTGTCATTATTATTATTTAAGAGATGTGTTCCAATACCCCTCAGTAATAGTTAGGCAACTTAACCTTTTATTTATTTATATAATTCTCTTTAGGGTAATTTGTCCATTTTTTGTTATTGAAAACGAGAGGTATGCTATAAAATGAAAGGCCCAGGGGCCAACCCAAAAATGTTAAAAGCAATCTTTTCATTGATAAGGAAACCTAACAAGTTAACCAAGAGGTAAGAAACAAATTGGATGGTAAATAATTGTTTAGAGGGTATTTTATGGCTGTTTTAAGACACAGGTCAAAACCGACCCCTTAACATAAGAGATAGTAACAGAAAGCTTACATAAGAGGAAGGTTATAAACGTAAAAAGTATTAAGTTAAGGTACATTTAGAACAGAATAAAATGCGTGAATAAGTTACGATTTAACTCATGACAATTGTGCGATTAATCACTATATATATATATATATATATATATATATATATATATATATATATATATATATATAGTGATTAAAATAAATATCTGACTTTAAGACATTGAAATAACATAAAAAAAATGTGTTTCATTTTAAGACATAGTAAAAGCACAGTACTCACATATTGACAGTTCTGCTGGGTTTCTGCATTGCTTCACCTCAGCTTTACAAATGAATTTATCTGTGGAAGTACTGTGGAATAACTTTATTGCTTTATGCATGACTAAAAAATCATCAAGCCAAATTATTTATTATTATTATTATGCTTCGCTTAGTCTATTTAACTACATATGGAGCATCGTGTTTTCCTGCGGACCAATATTTCTGATGCACCACTGGCTAAAATCTGGAGCGCTCTGAACACATGCTGCAGAATGGTAAAAATGGAGAAACGGGGAGAAAACAGCGACTGAATTTGTTTAACCAACCGAGTAGGGTCGCCCCCTCTGTAGTGCCAGAAAACTTTACACATTAAAAATGAAATGTGCTACAATCAATAGAATCGCATGATATCAAACTAAGCCTTTGATCCCTTCTGATTCCCTCTGATCCCAGGCTGACAACATGGTTAATGGTGGATGCACCAGAAATGTTGAATGTTTACGAGAAATAAAGTCATAAAAAATTGTGACGAAAACGGGCTTTCATAGGATTCAGGCCAAAGAAAATGACATAGTTTTTAAAGTTTGGGATAATTTCAAACTAAAACATTAAGAAAACATTGAATCCTTCTTTTTTTAATAATCTGAAATTTATTTTTTGATTTATTTAAGATTTTTATTTGCATGTTGATGTAATTTGACAAATGAAATGCACTAAACTGATTTAGTTTTCACAAATATTCTTCTATGCAATTTTAGCAATAAAATGTAATTTTTTTTTCTAAAAAGGAAACAAATGACATTCAGTTTAAGAGAGCCGTCTTTTTTTCTTATTTTTTCTTGTATATTTAGTATTGCACTTTAATAAAGAAAAAGAAATTCTTATCCGATTGCTCAATTGACCGTTGGAACAATTTGGAGAATAATCGATTACTAAAATAAATAGCAACAGCTCTAATGTACACAGTGCATTTAAAAAGTATCCCCCCTCATTTTTCTCAATTTTGTTATGTTGCAGCCTGATAAACAAATTTTTTTTTTTCACTCAGCACCCCATCATGACAAATTAAAATACTAGAATTGTCCTTAGATTTTTTGCAATGAAAAGACTGAAATATCACAAGTATTCAGACCTTTTGGAACACATAAAATTTAAACACTTTTAAATTCTAAACGTTATGTCTCTAGGAAATCAGGCACCGCTCATCACCTGCCTAAAAACCATCCCAAAAGTAAAGCATGATAAGGGCAGAATCCTTCTGTTGGGGTGTTTCTCCACAGCAGGGACTTGGCAACTGGTCAGGGTTGAGGGAATGCTGAATGGAGCAAAGTACAGAGATATAAAACTATGTGCCTGTCAGGCGAAAGAACATGCTGGAAACCGAAATGAAATCCACAAGTGAAATCCACAAGGTTTTTTAATGAAGAATAAGAGGGCAAAGCAGAAAACGGCAAACCGCGATGAAACTCCAGTATAACTAGACCTGGTAAAAGCTGTGATGATCAGACTGATGCGAACAAAACACACAGAGTCCCGTAAACAGAGATAAACCAAACTGAGTCGTTTGGGTAGTCCGACAGTGTTCCTTAGCCTAAGCTGTAGAACGGACAATGAGCTGGTGGAGGAATGGGGGTTATGTAGCATGGGAACTGATTAGGGCCAGGTGTAGCTGATTAGTAAGTGGGAGAGCTGCTTGGAGTGATAGGTGAAGGTGTGGCTGGTGGATCCCTGACAGTGCCACAGCTCAAGTCAGGACCGAAGGTTCACCTTCCAACACGACAATGAGCCTAAGCAACAGACGAGTGGCTTATGAACAACTCTGTGTGGCCCAACCAGAGCCCTTACTTAAACCCTATAGAGCACCTCTTGAAAGACCTGAAAGTGACTGTCGACTAACATCTCTATACAACCTGATCTGCAAGATCATAGCTGGCACCCACCTACACCTCCAAAAAAACAAGGGTTAAATAAAATGTTGCTATGTACTGCATTTCCCCACTGCATATCCCCATTTTTACGTCTTTGTATAAATCTTGCCCACTTACTCTCTGTTTTATCCTCTTAAACATTCTGCAGAAGACGAACCAGTGCAGTTTGTATGAATCATAGTCTACCTCTCACTGGTCTAACTCTCAGAACAATGTGCTTTTTTAAAAATCCAGAATACAATAATTCTATTTTGTTATAGTAGAATTGCGACGATGTAAGTGTCACGCGAGTGATGACCAGAGGTGGGAAATAACGAAGTGCAAATACTTCCTTACTGTACTTAAGTAGATTTTTCTGGTATCAGTACTTTACTCCAGTATTTATTTTTCTGACAACTATTTACTTTCACTCATTACATTTTTACACAAATATCTGTACTTTCTACGTATTAAATTTTCTAACCAGCCTTGTTACTTTTCGTGTTATTTCTTTTCGTTGAGCGCTGTTTCCAGCCTATCATCCTATCATCGCTTTTTCACCATATCACTGGTGTATTATTTCCTGGCTATTAGACTTAGACGTAGGCTAGTGGAGCTAACAATGAGCAAGGCAACAAGAGGAATGGTTAATGTGAATTTAAAGGGAATCAGTGATATGAAAATAAATAAAACAAAGACATTCCTCAATGTAGCACACTTGAAGACAACAAGCGTGTGGTTGATTTGGGTTCTTTTTTTATTCAGCCAACATATTAGTTAATCGAGAATCAAGAAGGTTTCTGGGGGGCGCTAGATTCTACTACAAAACTATCAGTATATTCGATATTTCCCCACATCAACACCAATGGCCATATACAGGGAGTGCAGAATTATTAGGCAAATGAGTATTTTGACCACATCATCCTCGTTATGCATGTTGTCTTACTCCAAGCTGTATAGGCTGGAAAGCCTACTACCAATTAAGCATATTAGGTGATGTGCATCTCTGTAATGAGAAGGGGTGTGGTCTAATGACATCAACACCCTATATCAGGTGTGCATAATTATTAGGCAACTTCCTTTCCTTTGGCAAAATGGGTCAAAAGAAGGACTTGACAGGCTCAGAAAAGTCAAAAATAGTGAGATATATTGCAGAGGATGCAGCAGTCTTAAAATAGCCAAGCTTCTGAGCGTGATCATCGAACAATCAAGCGTTTCATTCAAAATAGTCGACAGGGTCGCAAGAAGCGTGTGGAAAAACCAAGGCGCAAAATAACTGCCCGTGAACTGAGAAAAGTCAAGCGTGCAGCTGCCAAGATGCCACTTGCCACCAGTTTGGCCATATTTCAGAGCTGCAACATCACTGGGTGCCCAAAAGCACAAGGTGTGCAATACTCAGAGACATGGCCAAGGTAAGAAAGGCAGAAAGTCGACCACCACTGAACAAGACACACAAGCTGAAACGTCAAGACTGGGCCAAGAAATATCTCAAGACTGATTTTCTAAGGTTTTATGGACTGATGAAATGAGAGTGAGTCTTGATGGGCCAGATGGATGGGCCCGTGGCTGGATTGGTAAAGGGCAGAGAGCTCCAGTCCGACTCAGGCGCCAGCAAGGTGGAGGTGGAGTACTGGTTTGGGCTGGTATCATCAAAGATGAGCTTGTGGGGCCTTTTCGGGTTGAGGATGGAGTCAAGCTGAACTCCCAGTCCTACTGCCAGTTTCTGGAAGACACCTTCTTCAAGCAGTGGTACAGGAAGAAGTCTGCATCCTTCAAGAAAAACATGATTTTCATGCAGGACAATGCTCCATCACACACGTCCAAGTACTCCACAGCGTGGCTGGCAAGAAAGGGTATAAAAGAAGAAAATCTAATGATATGGCCTCCTTGTTCACCTGATCTGAACCCCATTGAGAACCTGTGGTCCATCATCAAATGTGCGATTTACAAGGAGGAAAACAGTACACCTCTCTGAACAGTGTCTGGGAGGCTGTGGTTGCTGCTGCACGCAATGTTGATGGTGAACAGATCAAAACACTGACAGAATCCATGGATGGCAGGCTTTTGAGTGTCCTTGCAAAGAAAGGTGGCTATATTGGTCACTGATTTGTTTTGTTTGGTTTTGAATGTCAGAAATGTATATTTGTGAATGTTGAGATGTTATATTGGTTTCACTGGTAAAAATAAATAATTGAAATGGGTATGAATTTGTTTTTTGTTAAGTTGCCTAATAATTATGCACAGTAATAGTCACCTGCACACACAGATATCCCCCTAAAATAGCTAAAACTAAAAACTACTTCCAAAAATATTCAGCTTTGATATTAATGAGTTTTTTGTGTTCATTGAGAACATGGTTGTTGTTCAAATTAAATCCTCAAATAAAATTAATCCTCAAAAATACAACTTGCCTAATAATTCTGCACTCCCTGTATAAGGGAGATGTTTGAAATTATCTGTGTAAAAGTGCTGGCTTCCAAGAATTCACTGTCAAATTCGAGAAAGCCCATACAGGTAATCTAACGCAGGGGTCAAATCATCAACATAATCAGTGTCTTTACATGGATGAATATCATGAATTATTAATAATAACATATAATAAAAGGTAAATTCAGCAAATTTGTTATTTCAGATCAAACTAAAAACTGTGTGTATCAAACTGGTAGCCCTTCACATTAATCAGGTACCAAGAAGTAGCTCTCAGTTTCCAAAAGGTTGGTGACCCCTGATCTAACGTTTTAACCTTTCTTTTAATGAGCCATTTTAATGTTTATAGTATATTTTCCTACATTTTTTTTGTCGTTTATATAAGGAATGCTGCCACAGGTTGCTATTTTTTTCAAATAAGGCTGTTCTTAATGTTCTTAATTTCTGTAGTATGTAGCTGTCATTTAAAATCTGAGGTTTTGTCAGATAGTTTCAGGTGAAGTATAAAATATAAACTTATAATTAACCTGTTTAAACTAAAAAATAATCCTGTTTGAACAAGATAACACACTTTAAATTTGTCATTTGTATATCATAATAACTTTGAGTATATATACATACCAGAGGTGGAAAGTAACGGAGTACAAATACTTCGTTACTGTACTTAAGTAGATTTTTCTGGTATCAGTACTTTACTCCACTATTTATTTTTCAGACAACTTTTTACTTTTACTCATTACATTTTTACACAAATATCTGTAATTTTTACTTCTTACATTTTCAAAACCGGCGCGTTCCTTTATTTTTAATCCATTGATTTGGTGAAATATAAATTTTTCTTTTCACTGCGCGCCGATTTCAGCCGAACAACCGATTTCCTGTTACTGCGCGTCTTTTTCAATCCGCTGGTGTATAAAGTCCTGACTCTCACTCACCACTAGTTTACGAAGCTAAGAATTCGTAAAAGTTTGGGGTTAACGTGGATAAAACAGAGGGAGATCAGACACATTCATGATCATCATCTTTTCTCTGCTTGTGTTCTGTATGTGGATCTTTAGTCTGGATATATTCATTAGGTAACAACATTTTTAATTCGTTTTGTATTAATATATATTTTTGGCTGTCAAAATTCAAATTATTTTAAACGGCACTAAACTGTATTAATGCTATCAATTCAGCGCGCATTTCTGTTTCTACCATTTTTATAAAAAATATAACTAAATAAATATAAAAAATAAACAAAAATACATATAATAAATAACTGTCTATTGTTCGTACAGATAAAAACAACATCATTCAAATATGTAAAATGTCTATGATTATATATATATATATATATATATATATATATATATATATATATATATATATATATATATATATAAAGCTTCTTGACTCGAAGAGGTGCACTTTCTTCGGTATCACCTCATTAACTGTCCGTGTGGAAACATAGCAAAGACTCTTAATGATGTCCACACGTCTCTGCACTGCTATATGTGGTTCTTTTCCAAACTGTTACCACACAATTGTACAAGTCTTTAGATGCGGTATAATACAATTTTGCGTGCTTCCGAGTGTTTCCAGAGGCGGAGCTTGGCCGTCGCTTCATCGTGGCACAGCGAATCCTCCAACCGAGGTTTGGATCGCGCCGGGACCACGGCAGCAATCCGATCATATCCCTGTCTTCTTTTTCATTCCTTCTCTCGCGGAAGCCGGAGTACAGCTCGCCCGGGTTTTAATGAATGAAAGTAAAGTGTGAGGGAGAGAGACACACACGCGCGAATACACACACACACACACACACGGCAGTCCTTTGGTTGAGAGTCCAAGGTGCGCTTTGGGAGAAAGCTGACCCGAGATGCGCGGGGAGGAGAAACGCAGCCGGGAGGGATTGTGGAGTCCAAATGGAACGCGTGATGCGTGACAACGAGCTCCAGGTGTGCGTGGTTATGCCTGGAGCTCCAGGGAGAGCGGAGGGATAGAGAGCCACCAAAGGGGGCGTGGCAGGTGGATCCCTGACATGGGCAGTCTTGGGGAACGATCTTGCAAAAGCACCTACATACTCACACAACGCAGCAATTAAAGCAGGATTTCCAGGTCGTTTAGTTGGTGTGGCTCCTCTGAGGAAAGTGAGGACGGAGGATTGTGGGCTAGTGGTTCTGAAAACATTACCAAACACTCATGTACATGGTCTTGTATACTGTAATATGGAGGTTGTTTTACATGTGGTATTGATCTAATTCATTAGATTTGATTCCCAACAATACTTACCTTTTAAATGATAAACAGCTGCAAGCACTAATTTATACCAAGGTGTATGTACTAGCCATTGTGGAGCATCACAATCAACATTGTTTATTTAGAAGCCTATGATGTTATCAATGCCTTAGCATATGACCAGATATGTCACTTTTAACTTAGTTTCAGTTTGAGACTGCCACAGACCTTGTGAATAAGTGACACATCAGCATTTTTATCAGTAAGTTTCCACCAGATGTAGCCATCAAGCCATATTGAATTTATACAAAGAAATCAGAACATTTAATTATACAAGTTGTCATAATAAATAAAGTGAAATGACACAGGCAATAAGTATTGAACACATTTTATTTAATACTTTGTAGAAAAGCCTTTGTTGGTGATTACAGCTTCTAGACACTTCTTGTATGGAAAGACCAGTCGTCTGCATTGCTCAGGAGTGATTCTGGCCCATTTTTTAACACAAATGGTCTTTAAATGTTGAAGGGTCCCTGGGCCTCTTTTATGAGCTTTGATCTTCAGTTCTCTCCATAGATTTTCTATGGGATTTAGGTCAGGTGATTGACTGGGCCATTCATGTCAGCCCGCTTGAGCACTTCAGGTATTACCGCCTCAACCACAGAGGAAACGCCCACTCCCAACCAGCTGCACGGATTTGGTGTATGATTTTCTGGCACTTATAAGGACGCCTGAATCCTCCAGTCAGTGCCAGATTGTCTTTAGGCTTGCCCTGAGCACTCTCCAGCGTATTCTGTTTTGTTTGTTTGTTCTTTTGTTTGTTTCGTTGTCTCTGACCTGAACATTCTGTCCTTCGGTTTCCGGCTCGCGCTGAACGCGCTCCGGTTTCCGGTTCGGCTCGGCTCTGCTCTGCTCTGCTCTGCTCGCGCTGAACGCGCTTCGGTTCCCGGCTCGGCTCGGCTCGGCTCGGCTCTGCTCTGCTCTGCTCGCGCTGAACGCGCTTCGGTTCCCGGCTCGGCTCGGCTCGGCTCGGCTCGGCTCGGCTCGGCTCGGCTCGGCTCGGCTCGGCTCTGCTCTGCTCTGCTCGCGCTGGACGTGTTCCGGTTTCCGGCTCGGCTCTGCTCTGCTCGCGCTGAACGCGCGTTTCGGTTTCCGGCTCGCGCTGAACGCGCTCTGGTTTCCGGCTCGGAATCCTCACCCCTTCGCGCACATCGGCTCTCTGAATCGGCTCTCTGAATCGGCTCTCTGAATCGGCTCCCGGAATCGACTCCCGGAATCGACTCCCTGAATCGGCTTCCCGATTCAGCTCTGCACAGCCTTTCTCCCCTGCTCCTTTTGCATCTGCCTTGGATCCTATAACCCTAACTTTCTGACAATTCAAGCAACTTGATTTTCTTTCTTTGAAACAACTTCATTGTTTCCTTGGCCTTGTGTTTGGGATCATTGTCTTGCTGAAATGTCCACCTTCTTTTCATTTTCAGCTTTCTGGTAGATGGCAGCAGATTTTTATCCAGAATGTCGTGGTACATTTCTCCATTCATCCTGCCTTCAATAATATGAAGTCTGCCAGTACCCCTTGCTGAAAAGCAGCCCCAAACCATGATGCTTTCACCCCCAAACTTAACTGTTGGTATGGTGTTCTTAGGGTGGTGGGAAGTGCCATTTCTTCTCCAAACATGGTTTGTAGAATGACTGCCAAAAAGTTCAATTTTGCTTTCATCTGACCATACTATAGTCTCCCAATAATTCAAAGGCTTCTCCAAATGCTCTTTAGCAAACTATCGAGCACATTGAGCCCCGTTATGCCATACCGAGCAGACGACATTTTTCAGAGGTGTGTTTACCTGAGCTGTTAATGTTGTTGCAACTCACTTTCATAAGCATATAACTGCAGATATTTCAGCAATTAGTTCCATGACAGACATTGTTTGAATTTTATTTTATTTTATCTTGTGCATTGTTGCAATGTGCTATAAATGAATATTTTCATTATTTGTAATTGATTTATTCTTTGAAAATTTAATATTAATTTATGCAATTAAAATGCCTTGATTTTAGTTTTTTTAGGTTAGTACACAGTCATAGCCATAAATGCAATGGTAATAATAATTGGCATTATTTCTTTCGGTTTTTCGCCCTTGCATTCCGCTTTTTCGGTTTTGGCCAAGAATTTTAATTTCGGTGCATCCTAATATATATATATATATATATATATATGTGTGTGTGTGTGTGTGTGTGTGTGTGTGTGTGTAAAACCTGTTGTCCTATAGTCTGCTTATTGGTAGGAATGTGCTTGCATGAAAACAATGCAGTTTAAAAAGATAATTAAGATACTCTTGCGGTTTCTGTGAATGGGTGTGGCAGACTAAACAACACAATTTAAACCTTTATTTGTATTTACTGAGCAGCCACAGAGAATGGGGCCTTTGCTAAATAAAAACCTTTATACGAGCATGATTAAATAAAAGTTGTGGCATAGACCATTAAACAATGTGCAATAACCTGTTGACAGGACATTACCAAACATAGCGATTTAAATATTTTAAGAAGAAATTTATGCATGTGCAGAAGTCCAGGACTTCAACACTGATTGTCTCCTCTGGCTGATCTCAAATTTTACATTTACATTTGCGGCATTTAGCAGATGTAAATGTAAGTGTAAAATTTGAGATCAGCCAGAGGAGACAATGTTTGGTAATCAAGATCGCTATGTTTGGTAATCAAGTTTGGAAGCGTGAATTATTTGAGTTGTAGTAGGAAAGGGAGGGAACTGACATGTAACAGGTCACACAGGTAGGTGAGGTTTCGTTTCCGTGTGCTTTGCTCTTACTTCAATAAAGACAATTACATTACGTCATAACCAGAGAGCATGAAAATGAATTTGTGGAAAGGCACCTGTGTTTTATGTGGTCTACTCCTCAATTCTACAGGTAAGTGAAAAAGAAGTGATGATTTTGAAGAATATTACATTTAGTCTATCATCTATATAAAAGGTAACATGCTGTATATAACATTTAAGGCAAAAACTTACAGGTGATTAGTGCAGTCTTTAAAAGAGTAAATATCACAATTCCTAGCTTGTTGCTAAGATTCCTACAAGTGTACCTACTGGGTATCTGTCAACATACAAAGAATGCATACATCAAAATCTTTCTCTTATGCCTTAATACTGTTAAGATATACAGTGTGCATTTACTGACTGTGTTGACTCACTCATTGTGAATATTCTTTTTTCCCCTTCTCTTTATTTTTGTATACTATATTTAATCATTAGGTTTCAATATACAAACCAAACTGCAAGCAGAATGTTGGTATACATTTTAAATTGAATTGTAATTTAGTAAAATTCATTGTAATTGTTCCAATAAAAATCTTTATTTTTTTTTTTTACTCACTGACAGTTTGCAAAAAAGAACTTTTCATTTAATTTTTTTTTTTTAAATACAGCTTTCTCTTTTAATAATTATAATCTGCATGTTGGATTATGCTATATTTAGAAAACAAAAGCACAAAAAACTGTCTGACATGTCTGTTGATACTGGTTTGAGCATTAAGCTTTTCTTTTTCTTTTCCATTAGGATCATTCGCCCAGGTAGATGGTAAGTTCTTGATGTAATCAGCACAACACTTTTGCTTTATTTGAAATAAATAGGATACAAATGACATTGTGCAGATTTGTTTTGTTGGTATAGCAAAACAGGTTTGCTATAATGTGATGTCCAAGAGAACGTGTAAGAGAGTTTATCAGACTTGTTGAAACGTTATATTTTAGCAAAACAATCAGTTATTTTCATAGCTGAAATATCACACAATGTTCATTTCAATGTAATTGAAGTGTTTTCAGTACATGTTGCAGCCAGTGTATAAAGTTTCATTCATGAATATTTACATTTATTATAGAATATTTTATTTATTTATTTATAGATCTAACTGAATAGGTTCCCTGGTGGTCTAGTGGTTAGGATGCGACGCTCTCACTGCTGCGGCCGGGTTCGATCCCCGGTCAGGGAACCAACCCCAGCCATTAGGGTTGCACAAGCCTTAGTGCCGGTCCGAAACCCGGATAAATGGGGAAGGTTGTGTTAGGAAGGGCATCCAGTGTAAAAACGTGCCAAATCAAAACATGCGGATGATCCGCTGTGGCGACCCCTAATGGGAGAAGCCAAAAGAAAGTTTTAATAGATCTAGCTGGATAATCCTGTCACTGCCTTCTGTAATATTTAGTCCTTTTAAAGCTTAGTTGATGTTAGCATGACATCGCAAACACTGCAAATTCTGTCAATCTGGTTTGGGAATCTCTTTTGGTGCTATTTGGGAAAAACTAAGAATTAAGCGGGAGAGCAAACCCACAAAAGACAAATATATTTCATACATTTGAACTTAAAAAAAAAAATTACAGAAATGACACACACAGCAAATAACAGTTTTTAAATATGAAGACCATGCTGATGATTAAAAAAGTCTGACAAGATTCAATGACCCCTAATATCAGTGTCCTGATGTTGCATTTTAATCCAGTGTCTACAGTGGAATGTAGTAATGGATGTTCTTCTCTTAAGTGCAGTCATTTTCCAGGTAGTATATGTATGACATACCTCTTTTCTGCCAGGGTGTGGTCAGGCTCCACTTAACACCAAGATTGTGGGTGGTCAAGATGCTGTTCCTGGGTCCTGGCCTTGGCAGGTTAGCATTCAAACAGGTGGCAGACATTTCTGTGGTGGCAGCTTGATCAATCAGAACTGGGTCTTATCAGCTGCTCATTGTTTCAAAAGGTATTTAAGGATAAATTTAAAATAACCAGAGAATTATAATATAGTATGTAGGTAACATTCGTGTTAATATTTGTTTCCCTTTATTTTTAGCGTTTCTGCAGGTTCTCTCACACTCTTACTGGGAATGAAAAATTTGAAGGAGAGTAATCAAAATATTCAGGCAAAAAGCGTGACTAAAATTTTCATCAACCAGCAGTATGACACAGTCTCCCAAAACAATGATATTGCACTAATCCAGCTCTCCACTCCAGTGACGATCAATGATTATGTCAGGCCGGTGTGCCTCGCAACAAACAACAGTTCTTTCCCTTCTGGTATTAATGTCTGGGTCACAGGATTTGGTCGAATCTCTTCAAATGGTAAGTGACACCTACATTCAAACAAGTTGACTGCATGTTTAATTAGTTTAATGTATCAGACTTATTTGAAATGTAAACCAGGAAGGAAATGAATCACTCCTTGCTGTGGAACATTCTTTCCTGCTAAGAAAATCCAGTTTGGTCTGACCAGCCAAAACCAAGCTAGCCAAACCAGTTAATCTTTGTGTGTTTTTTTTTAATCATTGCTACTAATGCAACATCATAGACAGATTTATAGAAAGTAATACAACAATGAAAGAAGTCTTAGAAATTAGTTAGATTACTTATGTAAAACGGGAGCTGGAAAATACTTATGGGAAATGATTTGGCTTTTGTATTCGTCGCTGGTAGCTCGTCATACCCAGTTGGATATTTCAGCATGGTTCATTATGGGAGGTCATGTAGTAAATCTTAAACATGGGTCTTCACAGTGAATCTGCCATCTCCTCAAACCCTGCAGGAGGTGCAGCTGCCAATTGTCAATAACAGTGACTGTGCAAAGGCATATAAAGCGGTTTCTATCACAGACAATATGTTGTGTGCTGGATTTACTCAGGGAGGAAAAGACTCATGCCAGGTAAGAAATCACCTGCTATATAAATGCCATATAAAGTTGTGACATTGGTACAGTGTCATGGTAGAAGAGCAGACATGTAGCTAACACTTGTTAATCGTGTAGGGTGATTCGGGAGGTCCACTGGTGTCCACGTCCAGTGGAGCATGGACTCAGGCTGGGATTGTGAGCTTTGGCAAGGGTTGCGCTTTACCTAATTTTCCGGGTGTGTACACCAGAGTGTCTCAGTACCAAGACTGGATTTACAGCACCATCAACAGCACCAGCAGCACCAGTGGCTCCACTATACATCTCCTTTCTTTCTCCATCATCTCCTTTCTCCTCTTTCTCTAAATCTTCCTTAGATATTAGCCAAATTATACAGGGCAAGACAAGAAACATTTTATTTGTGAAATGTGAAACAAGTGAAAAATAATTGGCAATTTAAGCATTGGTTTCTCTGTCTTTTGGCATAATTACAACAATTAATGCATACATTGCATAAAAAGCTTCTTTTTCCCCTTTTATTTGTAAACTGTATGATTTATTAAGCACAAGTTTTCTTTATTATTGTAGATCCAATAAATATGATCCTTATAAACAAAAACATTTTTGTCATTTTGTTGGGTTCTGTACTATAATAGATCTACTACATAGATAGATGTATCTGTGGATATAGATACATATACTGTTATAAATGCTTCTACATATAAATACATGTGCTATGTTCTACTGTTATACACAATATATAGGTTTATAAAATATGAACACTTTTGTGATACAAAAAATAAATATCAAAATGGTTTCTTGACTTTGTTCTGTTGATCAGTTTAATAACAATGCAATGAGGACACCAACAAGGAGCTCAGTTTATTAGCAATCAATTGAAATTTGGGAAGTGAAAATGGATCCCAAATCATGGGACAATGATCTCTGTTATCTCCTGATCTTATTCAAAGTTGTAGAACATTATTTATAATCTTTATAATCGTACCTAAAATATGAATACAAAAATGGCCAACAACAAAAAAATATAGTTAACAATAATGAAACATATAATAAATCAAATATGCTCAGTATATATTTCAAAGATGTTAAATAGAAAAATAGAATCAGTATATATCAAGAAGTTTTGAAGAAAGAGTTCTATTGTTACATGTATTAACCTTGTACATGAACTAAATAAACGTTAGTACAGAGAACATTTAACAAATCAGCACAGTTCAATGTTCTTCAAATGATAAGACAATCAATGTGGGAAGCACATCCCATTGCTGTCACCATGTTATGATCATGAATTTTTGGTGATCCACGATGTGATCGGTCTAAAACAGTCATAAATCTATAAAAGAAATTCATAATTCATTTCTGCTGCATCATATTCAGGAAAGGCTTCATTCATAAGATCTGTGAGCTCAAGAGGTTCTTGAGGTTTATTTTGACGAGTGTTCAAAAAGGTCTAAAATATGTCAAATCCAAATACAGGGCTCAAATTATGTTTAGTTAAATTGTAGTCATTGTTGTCTTTCACAACAGATGAGAGAGTCAGCCAGTATGCAAATGCTGGACCAGTAAGCTTTACAGAAAGGAGTTTCTCTTTATCCAGTAGTTCAACTGAGACATTTTCAACTTCAAACCAATGTATCCATGCACTAAAAGGCTCTGTTTTATCTTAAGAAAAAAAATTAGGAAAGTAAATTTTATTTTGTAGATGTGAATTAGCTTTGTCTACAATGTATCCGTCTCTAGTCATCCTCCATTTAGTGTAAGAGAAAAAAAAAGGCACGTAATCCAAACTATAATAAAATAATATAAATATCTCTACAGGTTAAGTGGCAAAACATGCAGGTAATCCAAACTTGCAAAAGAGCACATGAAAAAAATACAAAATAATATAAATGTCTCTACAGGTTAAGTGGAAAAATTCACGTTGTTCAATAAAAAAAGCACATGTCCCAGCAAAAACAAGCAAACCAATCCTGCCTCTAGTGTAACAAGAGTGGAGTTATTAGCGCAACTGAGACATTTTCAACTTTAAACCACTGTATCCATGCACTAAAAGTCTCTGTATTATCACAAGAAAAAGAATTAGGAAAGTCAATTTTAAATGGTAGATGTGGATTTGTGTCTGTCTCTAGGCATTATAACTGCATTATGCTCTTCATCCTCTATTTTGTGTGAGAGAAAAAAAGATGCACGTAATCCAAACTTGCAAAAGAGAACGTGTTAAAAATACAAAATAATATAAATGTCTCTACAGTTTAAGTGGCAAAATTCACGTTATTCAATAAAAAAATGTGTCCCTGCAAAAACAAGCCAACCAATCCTACCACTATACACAGACCAGGAATAACATTATGACATTATAACATTATGTGTATAACCTAATGTATAAGACTAATTATCTCTTCATCATTGCACCTGTTAGTGGGTGGAAAATATTGGGCATTAAGTAAAAATTTTGTTCTCAAAGGAAAGGAAAAATAGGCAAGTGTAAGGATTTGAGTGAGTTTGACAAGGGCCAAATTGTGACAGCTAGACGACTGAGTCAGAGCATCTCCAAAACTGCAGCTCTTGTGGGGTGTTCCCCGTCTGCAGTAGTCAAATGTGGTCAAAGGAAGAAACAGTGGTGACCCGAAGACAGGGCCAGTCATTTATACAGGTTTTACTCCATGTGGGTTCTTGGCTTTGTTCTGGCGATCTTGTTTTTTTTTTTTTTTTTTTTTTACCACTGCAGTGAGGACACCAATAAGGAGCTCAAGAGATCAAAACACTTAGTTTATTACAGTGTAAGGTGCAAAATGCCTGCAGAGTGTTCTTTCCTGGGATCCCAAATCACAAGGCACTGTTCTCACAATATTCTCTCTAGATCTTAAAGTTGTAGAACATTATTTATAATAAAATTTTTCACTTCGTAAAAATATACAGTATAAACATATACATCTGCTCAGTAGTACAGCCACTGTAACTAATCAGTAGTGTAAATATATAATGAATATATAAATACATAATTTACTCTAACTACACTTGGTTGTAAAGACTGATTACTACTGCTGGTGGTCAGTGCATTAAAATAGCAGATTACAGAGTATTTCTGCTTTTGATCGGTTGTATGCAGTAAGTGGTTATGAACAGCACTGCAGTGTTAATACAGGTTCTCAGTGGAATGAAGGTTTATGAAGAGCTCTACTGTGGCGCACAGTGTCTCAGTGAAGCTGTTTTTACTTTCACTTTTCAGAGGTCACGCACATTTCTACACATACACAGCTTTGCTCGTCTCTCACTCTCTCGAGGGTCTTTTCTCTACCCTCTTTACCCTCTTTCACTAAGAACACTTTAGAATTATTTAGATTCACAACAGGTGCGTGCTTCTCTTTGCTAGTTTCTCCGCCCTCCATTCACAAACCGGCGCTAGGCCACGCCCCCGATACTAAACATGTGCTTTACTGATGCCCTGAAATCAAGTACCAAAATCCGCCATTATGCACACATCTGGCAATTAAAACCGTCTGTGTGGAATTACGGAAGTTATTTTTGGTGCCGTGATTACGTAATTAAAAGCACCAAATAAAATTTTAAACATTTACAATAAAATTTTGTATTCATGCTCTATGTTAACCCAGCCAATAAGGCTGCAGAAGCAAGAAAGAGAAATGGTGTAGGGGTGATTCTGAAGGAAGAGTACAGTAAGTGTGTAGTGAAGGTGAAGAGAGTTTCTTATAGGGTGATGATTGTGAAGCTGGAAATTAAAGAAGTGATGATAATGTTTTACAAATTCCCTCATAGAATTTGCAGATTTCTCTCATAAAATTTGCAGATTTCATCACAAATTTAGCTACTTCTTTAGACAAAGCATTAATTATTGGTGACTTTAATATTTATTTTGATAATCAGGAAGACTTCTTAAGAGCAACAGTTGTGTCCATTCTAGATTCAGTTGGAATTAATCAGAATGTTATAGGACCCACTCATAGTGGTGGACACACTCTTGATTTGTTGTTAACATTTGGATTAGAGAGGAGTTGTGGTATTGTATGAGGAAGTCAGGTGTGTCAGAGAAGTATGTGAGGGTAGTGCAGGACATGTACTAGGACAGTGTGACAGCAGTGAAGTGTGCAGTAGGAACGACAGACTGGTTCAAAGTTGGACTGCATTAAGGATCGGCTCTGAGCCCTTTCCTGTTTGCAGTGGTGATGGACAGGTTGACGGAAGCGGTCATACAGGAGTCTCCCTGGACTATGATGTTTGCGGATGATATTGTTATTTGTGGTGAGAGTGGGAAGCAGGTTGAGAAGATCCTCAATAGGTGGAGGTACACGCTGGAGAGAAGGAGAATAAAAGTCAGTAGGAGTAAGACAGAGTACATGTGTGTGAATGAGAGGGAGGGCAGTGGAGTGGTGCGGTTGCAGGGAGAAGAGGTGGAAATGGTGAATGAGTTCAGGTAGCTGGGGCCAACAGTGCAAAGTAATGGAGAGTGTGTTAGAGAAGTGAAGAAAAGAGTGCAGGCAGAGTGGAGTGGGTGGAGAAGAGTGGCAGGAGTGATTTGTGATAAAAGAGTATCTGTAAGAGTGAAAGGGAAAGTTTATAGGACTGTGTGGAGACCTGCATTGTTGAATGGTTTAGAGACAGTGGCATTGAGTAAAAGACAGGAGGTGGAGCTGGAGGTAGCAGAGCTGAAGATGAGGTTTTCGCTGGGAGTGACGAGGATGGACAGGATTAGAAACAAGTAGACGATTAGAGGGACAGCGCATGTAGGACGTTTTGGGAACAAAGGGAGGGAGGCGAGATTGAGATGGTTTGGACATGTGCAGAGGAGGGACATGGGGTATATAGATAGAAGAATGCTGAGAATGGAGCCGCCAGGAAGGAGGAAAAGAGAAAGACCAAGGAGGAGGTTTATGGATGTGGTGAGCAAAGACATACAGGTAGTTGGGTTGAAAGAGGCAGCTGTAGAGGACAGGAGGGTATGGAGACGGATGATCCACTGTGGCAACCACTAATGGCCCCTAATATCTTTGGAGTTGACTTCTGCCAAAACTGCCTTCTACAAGGAAAAGCTTGAGGCCTCTGCACAAGATCCTCACTTCACAAAATCTTCTCTTCACTACTCAACCCCCCTGCTGCACCTGCCCCATCCTACTTGACTGCTAATGACTTTGCCTCCTTCTATGATGAGAAGATTAAGAAAATCTGCCAGACCTTCACTTCCTCCCCAACAATGACTACACAACACAGCCGACAATTCACTACGTCTCTGTCAAGCTTCTCAACCTTAACAGAAGATGAGATACTGCAAGTCATCCAAACATGCAATCACACCACCTGTCCTCTGGATCTAATCCCTTCAACTATGCTTCAGACCATCACACAAGATCTCCTGCCCTTCATCTCTACAATCATCAATGGGTCATGAACATCTGGCTATGTACCAACTTCCATCTTCAAGCAAGCAAGGGTCATTCCCATCTTGAAGAAACCTCCTCTGGATCCATCAGACATCAACAACTACAGACCGGTATCACTTCTCTCCTTTCTTTCTACATCTCTAAAATGCACTGTTTTTAACTAACTGTCTATCTATCTCTCACAGAACAACTTCCATGATCCTTAGCAGTCTGGATTCAAAGCAGCACATTCCACAGAGACGACCCTTTTGGCTGTTTTTTGAGGAACTGCATGCGGCTCGGTCAGCCAAGCTGTCATCTGTACTTATCTTCCTGGACCTTTCAGCACTATTTGACACAGTCAACCACAAGACACTTTTGTCAACCCTCATGAGCCTCGGTATCTGCGTAACAGCATGGGAATGGTTTGCTTCCTACCTGGAAGGTCGCTCATACCAGGTAACATGGAGGGGATCCACATCTGCCCCATGCAGACTCACCACTGGTGTCCCACAAGGCTCGGTACTTGGTCCCCTCCTTTTCTCCCTTTTTACCCACTCTATTGGTGAAGTCATATCCTCACATGGGTTTTCTTATCACTGCTATGCAGATGACACTCAACTAATCTTTTCTTTCCCTCCATCAGATACCACAGCTTCCGCTCAGATCTCAGCATGCTTGACAGACATATCTTCATGGATGAGTGCTCACCAACTAAAACTCAACCCCAGCAAAACAGAACTGCTGGTCATCCCAGGTGATTCATCTCCAGGTCAAGATCACCAAATAACACTTCATGACTCTTTGCTCTCCCCTTCAGCCACTGCTCGTAACCTTGGGGTAACTATGGACAATGAATTGTCCTTCTTTCCACATGTCCCAATGTTGCTCATTCTTGTCGATTTCTTCTCTATAACATCCGAAGGATTTGACTATTTCTGTCTACACAGGCTGCCCAGGTGCTTGTTTAGTCTCTTGTCATTTCAAGACTTGACTACTGCAACTCTCTGCTGGCAGGTCTTCCCTGAACACTATTTGTCCATTGCAAATGATCCAAAATGCAGCTGCACGACTTGTGTTCAATCTGCCCAAGTTCCCCCACAATACACCACTGCTGCGCTCCCTTCACTGGCTTCCAGTAGCTGCACGTATCAGATTCAAAACACTGATGCTTGCATACAAGGCTAAAAATGGACCAGCACCATCTTACCTCAGTGACCTCATCACATCTCGCACTGCACCACGCTGTCTGAGATCCTCCAGCACTGCTCGACTGGTAGCACCTTCTCTCAGAATGAGAGGTAAGTACACTTCAAGGCTCTTCTCTGTTCTGGCACCGAGGAGTTGGAATGAACTTCCCCTAGATGTACGTACAGCAGAGTCCCTGACTATCTTCAAGCGACGACTGAAGACCTACCTCTTCCTTAAATACTTTAATCAGCACTTTCCAAGTTTGTAAAATTCAAGGGTTATATTTATATTAAGTTTGTAATCTTGCGTACCAGTGTACATTTATTCATTACTAGAGATTTAAAGCACTTTTGTACATCGCTCTGGATAAGGGCGTCTGCTAAATGCCCAAATGTAAATGTAATGGGAGAAGCCGAAAAAAGAAGAAGAAGAAGAAGATTCATGCTCTATTTTAAGTATGCACTCAAAAAAATGAAATGTTGCTGCTGTTGGTCCAAATAATGTAAATATGTATAAATTAAATAATGCACTTGAGTTTGTGTATTAAAATTAGAGTCGTGTTAACAAAATTAAAAAATAGCAATATTTCAGTTTTACACAACTAATTTAAGTAAAACGAATTAAATAGTTGTTTTGCTTTTGCAGTACCGCACTTTCGTCAGCAGGCGGAGTATTATCTGCACATGCGCAGATGAAAAGCACATTCAATATTTTAGTGGATTCTTATTATTAGGGTAATAGTAATCTTTTCTATGCTATTTGTCTTTGTCTGGTAGAAGGACGGCAGCGATCAGATATTAATTGATTAGTAGATATTAGGCCATTCCTAAACAGACACAGATGCTCACACCTACATATCTTTTAGAGGTAATATTTCTAGAACACATTATATATATATATAATGCTTTGCTTAGTCTATTTAACTACACTGTTAAAGTGTTGTACACTGTTTCAACTTAAATTTATCAAACATTCATTGTTTTTGGATATTATAGAAATTTTTTGTTATTTAAAAGAAATTAGCTGTATTTTCACAGAGTAATTTGTATTTTTACATAGGATGATATCTAATATTTAAAGATTATTCTTGTAATCATTAATTCAGTGTTTTTATTACCATTGAAGACAGTTAATCATATAAAGGTTAAAGCATAGTTATTGTCAAATAATATTTTTACATACAGTAAAATTATGCATTGTTTCTTTTACTACTCTTTTAAGCTTGTCTTGCAAATAAATGTTTCTATTAACAATTATTTGGCACTATATTGTTTTCCCATAGGTCCTAACTACATATATCATTCATAAAGACATGATTTGTCTGGGCCTAAATTATTATAAATTAAAATGTGGTATTTGCCCATGTCTCAATAAACAAAATGTTAATAATTTAGGTCTTTGTGGGGTTTTTTTCAGTAACAATTCCTACAATATCCAAAAATCTAATCAAATATAATACAATATAATGTTTAAAAAATTACACAGAACTCAAATCTGAAATACTACAAACCTTTTTAATTAAAAATAAGGCATTGGTCTAGCATAGAAAGTTCCAATTTTTTATATTTATTAACTGAAAAAAAACTCACATGTTAACATTTTTAAACAGTAAAAAATAATTAGCTTCTAAAAAAAAAATCATCAAATAAAAAAAAGCAATACAATAAAATACAATAAAAAAAAACAACCTTCAACCTGCATTCAAAAACATTAATAGTTCCAACCAACAAAACACTTTTTGGATTCCTTGCACGGGTTCTCCTAGTCTCCTAGACCAACGCTGCTCAGATCATCCTGCTAGTTGGTTCGCAAACCGCCATTTAAGAAAAATAAGAAGATGATTTAGGTTAGGCTCCACGCGTGTGCATACTGATAAATTCTAAATTGCCGCCGAATTAGCTCCGCCCACAACGGTTTGAATGAGTTTCAGGCTGTTCCTCTGGGAAATGTTTAAGATAATAACCCGCTTTTTTACTACAAGAATCTGAGGATACTACAGAAGACATTAAGCTGATTAAGGTACGTGTTTCAAACATGTGAAGCACATTTTATAGTGACTGCGCATTTCTGTTGTTAAATGTAGTTTTGAAGTTAAAACGTGCAGTATTTTATACAGTCACATGACGACAGCTGCAGGGTAAAACACTGAGTGAAAGTAGATCTTGGCTGGATAAGTAAACTGTCATTACATATTGAATCGTTTGGATTGTAAAAATGTGCTAGAAGCTTTGACAGTTCTAGACAGTAACAACCCTGTGTAATACAGCGAAGCAGCTAAGTCACAGTAAGTTATATAAATGTATGTGAATCTTTCCAGCTGATCTTTTGGATCATTATCTCAGTGGAACATATGTATGTAATTTGTGACTGCAATACAAAGTCATAAATATTGTTCTTGGTTTTAGGTCGTGTGGAAAAACTGTGGAGCTCTACAGCAGAAAAGCATGCCAAAGGTGTGTAGCACAAATCCACTTTTTTGTTGTTATTATTTGTAGTAGTAGTTTAATCTTTATGCATGGGTCATGAGGGTGAGGGCTTAGAGTAGGGCTGTTCAGAAGAAAATGTGCATATTTTACACACTTTCCAGCAGTGAATGTATGATTTTAAGATCAATCTTTTCACACTGAGGACAATTGACTCAAGTGACTCAAACGCAACTGTAAAAAAGGTGCAAACATTCACTGATGCTACAGAAAGAAACATGATGAATTACAAGCAATGAAACATGATATTAAGAGTTTTGTTAAGTCTTGTTTTCTTTGTCTTTTCCATTTAGTACTGCTCTTCAGAACAGAAGATACTTGCATATTCCCTGGAAGGCAAATTAAGTACAATTTACCTTGATCTTCAAATTCAAAAGTTTTCACCCCCAGCTCTTATTGCATTGTTTCCTTCTGGAGCATTAAATGTAAATGTTTTCACCTTTTTAAATAGTTGTTTGAGTTCCTCAGTTCTTCTCTGTGTGAAAAGATGGATCTCAAAATCAGTCACTGCTGGAAAGGGTTCAAATATGCAAAAGATGCTGGAAAACTGAAGACTCTGCGGTAGGCTACTTGTACGATTTTTCTGAAAAAAAGTGCTCAAGTTTAACTATTCAGAACAGAAAAGCGACTCATGAACAACCATCACAAAACAAAAGAACAATCGTAGATCATCTATATAACCATTTATAACCATTCAGACCTTTTATAAACCATTTAGGTTCATAAAGGTAGTTATTTTAATCAATTTAGACATTTTGACTTGTGGGCCATATGGAAACATCGTTGATGTCAAATATCTTAGTCAGGACAATAAAAAAAACTTTCTTTCGGCTTCCAGGGTATGTTGAATGATCATCAACTCAACCCTGCCAAGACAGAACTGCTCATGTTTTCAGCTGACCTAACTTTGGTGTTATTATTGATGCATATGTAAATTGCACTGGCCCGATCCAGCAGATTTGCCCTGTACAATATTATGCAGATCAGACTCTTTTTTTTTGGGCCATGCTACAGAACTCCCTGTCCAAGCTCTTGTTCTCTCCAAACTGGACTGTTGTATTGCTCTCTTAGCAGACTTTCCAGCATCTACTACCAAGCCTCTGCAGCTAATCCAGCCTATGGCACTGAGACCGATCTTCAACAAGCTAAAGAGTGCGCGTCACTTTTTAAAATGTTTGATATAAACTGCTGTGTCTACTGTGTTAGACTAACTTGGATTTGGTATGTTGTTTTGGATAAAATGTCATTGTAAATGTATAAAGGTATACAGCAATTGCCATATAATGTAGGTATTTTTGCATGCTCTAACTTATTTTCTATAATTGGATTGTTCATTTAATTAGAAATACAGTGTTTCTGTTTAATTATTAATACTGTGAATGTGCAGGTTCCTTTTATAAGTACAGAATATACAGTAGAGCTCAGTGCTCTACTGTCCAAAAATGTTAAACTGTTATATGTCTGGAAAATATACTATTAAGATGTATCTACAGACGTTTGTGTATTATGAATTGAGTATATTTTTACATTTTTTGATTATTGTAATTAATGATATCTGTATTATATCCAGTAAATGCCTTTTAATTTACAGAGATTAAATATACAAACCTTTAAATATGTGCTTTCTGGATTTATTTAATCGTTATTGTACATGAGGAAAACTATACTTTCACAATAAATTAATGTAAATGGACAGATCAGTTTTATAAAATAAATTAAATCCTTAAATTTATGGTGATTACCCTGACAGTTGGTTGTTTTTCTATGTTATTTGACAATTTATCTGTTTTTCTATAGTTAAAAAAATATTTATCAACAGTAATATTCTGTAATTTAAGTACTTTTGACCATAAAGTCTATTCTGTATTTTTTTCCAGTTTTATGCTAGTAATTTTGTGAAATGGTAATTTCTGTAATTTAACGGATTATCTCTGAAAGCCCTGCTGCCAGTCTGTTTACTGTTTTTTTTACAGTTTTTTTTTTTTTAACAGTGTACATACGGGGCATGTGTTTTTTTCCCACGAACCACTATTTCTGATGCACCACCCTCTAAAATCTGGACCGCTCTGAACACAGGCTGCAGAATGAAAAAAAATTGAGGAACAGGGAGTGATTTTATTTAACCAATCGGGCATGGTCACCCCCTCTGTAGTACCAGAAAGCTTTACACCAGGGGTGGCCAACCTGTGGCTCTCGAGCCGCATGCGGCTCTTTGCCTGGTTTCATGCGGCTCTTACGTTCATATCAAAGTTTGTGGTTTTTTTTGTTTGCTTCGCTTTAATTCAATACGGTATTTTTAAAACTTAAAATGATCTTGCCCCCTACTGGGAAACTTGGCGGTATTTTCATCTCACACACATGCACATTTTACGAAAATACCGTATTGAACTCAAGCGAAGTGAACACGCACATAAAAAAAAACCCAAACACAAACTTCAATATGCAAAATGTTTACTTAAATTTTAAGCAAACAGTTTGTGTCATGTTCGCTCTCAAAATGGCAGGGAAAAATGCAAAGCAAAATGAAAATATAAAGATGAACACAGGACGTTTAGTGGGAGAGTTTATATTTATTATGTTGAACGTAATGGCAAGTCATTCTGCCTTATGTCAGGCGTCATTCTCAGCACCACTTCAGCTCACTCTATGCTAACATCAACCAGGAATTTCCAAAAGGGACTGAACTTCACAAGCACAAGTTGGTCACTTTAAAAAGTCAGGAAGAAAAGCAGATACAGTTTTCCCAAAAAATTTAGCTTTAAATTTGGCTTGGAACATTGCACGGGCTATAAAGCCATACAATGAAGGGGAGTTCGTTAAATAATGCCTTAGTGAAGTTGTTGAAATCTTGTCTTCTGAAAAGGACAAACTAAAATGCATTGTATCAGACGTCCAACTGTCCTGCCACACTGTTGAACACAGAATATCGGACATTAACATGGCTATTGAATCACAGTTGCACTCTGACCTGGAATGCCAGAAGTCCCACTAAGCAACATGCATAGTAAAAGAAAAACGCTATTGTAAATTATTATATTTTTGATTGTGGACTTGGTTAAACTGAGAGTTTGTGTGTGAGAGACAGTGTGTGTGTGTGTGTGTGTGTGTGTGTGTGTGTGTGTGTGTGTGTGTGAGACAGTGTGTGTGTGTGTGTGTGTGTGTGTGTAAGAGGAAGGGATGGGTGATGTTCACAGTAGAAAATGTGGCTTTTGGTCCCTGACTGGTTGGCCACCCCTGCTCTACTTTATATTATTTTTTTGTTTTACAGGTAGCCTGATGCAGAACCCTTTACTGAAAACTGTCAGTAAAAAAGAGCTGAAGACTGCACTTAGTAAATGGTTCACAAATGCAAGAGACAGAGAAGGCAACCGTGCTTTGAGAGCCCAGCAGGACCATGATCGGAATGCAATACAGCCGGAAGTGTAAGTCATATAACCTATAGCTAGGGCTGCACAATTAATAATATTTTATACCCATCACTGTTTTTGCCTCTGTTTAATTAAAGGAATACTCCACCCTGAAAAAATATCGTATAAATTACTTATCCTCAAGGCATCCTACACAGTGGCTGAGAGAGCTCAACATGCTGCAACTGAAGAAAACACATGCAAATAGAAAAAACATGCTGCAAATCCTAACACCACAACCAAATAGCAGAGATCACAAAATAATTGTTGCAAGGGGAACACAACAAGTGACAAACCTTAAGTGCTTAAATAAGTGCTTATTGTTCAATGTCTATTCATCAGTGGTGTTTTCGATGACCTGAAAGGTAAGTTGTTTATTTGATTATAGTTTATTAATGATTCCTTTGCCTTTTGGATATTATTATCCTAAATAATCTGATTAAATACACAATTAACTGTAAAATGTTATGTTAACTGGAAAGCCAAGGAATCATGATCAGGATGTTAAAATAAACAAAAAAAACTCACCTTTCAGATCATCAACACCACCACTGATGAATTGACACTGAACAAGCAGTCCCGGGTTCGTCACTTGTTCAGGTCCCCATGAAACATTTATTTTGTAGTCTGTGCTATTTGGTTCTGTTGTGAGGATTTGCAGGACGTTTCTGTATTTAGTTGTGTTGTGAGGATTTGCAGCACGTGTTGTTTAACTGATGAAGATGTTTTCTTGATTTGCTGGTGTTTTTTCTATTTGCTATGTTTTCTTCAGTTGCAGTGCGTTGAACTTTCTGGGCCACCATTACCCTAGATGTGACTTACATCTTTCAGCTGATCAGAATCATTGTTCAATCAATGGCTTTTGGCAATGGCCAAATATTCGTTTAAGAGTGAAGTTGAGACGCATGGTTAGTATTTTAATTGTTAAATTCATACGTTTTGGATTCCATGACTGGTCCCCCGGCATAAGGTGCGAGGCAGAGGTGAGAACAATTCACTGATGAGATTCTAGGATATGTCTTAATTATATTGATACATGTTTTTTTTAGATGCTGCTGTAAATGGTAGTATTTGAAAATGTACTAAATTGCCTTTTGTGTGTTCTCTTTCTTTACTATTTTTTAGGTGTGCAGCAGAGGAATCTGCATAGACCCACCAGTGAACTATTCTACTTTGGTAATTATGTTATTCCTGTTTTTTTTTTTTTTTTTTTTTACTTGAATTAATTTAAATTAAATGTGATTTACACATTGAGTTGACTCATTTATTTTTCACAGTTCAAACATTAAACCATGTCATTTTAAACATAGAGCAGCACAAAGTCAACTAATTAGTTCTTTGTTTGGTCAGGCACAGTTTTACATTGTAACTGAGGTTTGAAATGGTTTGACAGTGGATTTTCCATAGTAAGATTAAGTACACGTTAAGTTCACCCACAGAAATCAATGATGAAATTAATAAATGGGACCCAATTCTCACCCACTGTGGTCCCATAACAACCCTATAAAGGGGCCATGTGTGGGTTGACCCATAATGGCCCTATAAGGGGCCCACATGTAGCCCAATTTTTAACACCTATTTGGGACCCAAATGGGCCCATATAAAGACCACCTATACAGGCCCCACTTAGAGCCCACCATGGACCCATCAGTTGCCCTTCTGGGCTAACACACATGGGGCCCATTGGAGCCGCTGGACGGATTTCTCTGGGCCCCTTTTGGGTTGCAATGCAGGGCCCAAGTGACAGCCCATCAAAAACCCACATGGGGCCCCACATGAAAATGTTGGCTGGGAAACTGAGCTCCTTGTTGGTGTCCCCATTGCATTGTTATTAAACTGATCAACAGATCAAAGTCAAGAAATAATTTTAATATTTATTTTTTGTATCACAAAAGCTTTTCATATTTAATAAACCTATATTTTATATAACAGTAGAACAAAGCACATGTATTTACATAAAGAAGCATTTATAACAGTATATGTATCTATATCCACAGATACATCTATCTATGTGTCAGGCTGATGGACAGGACGCGGAAATAACTCAGTTTATTCAGTCAGTTCAACAAAAACACTCACAGTTGCCGTGGTGAGAAAACAACCAAAGAATATCCGCTCGAGACGAGTAATCCAAAACGAAACTTAGAGTCCGAAAACGAAAGTAAAGCTACAACGGCAAAGAGTAATCCGCACTTAGACACAGTGTCTGGAAACAGAACCAGCGGGCAAGCTGGCGGTCGCGGGACCATGAGTTGACCAGCATGACGATTCAAGAACCAATAGCCTGTGACTCAAGAATGTGAGTTTATATAGTCTAGTCCATAACGAGCCACAGCTGTCGGTGATCATGGCCGGCAAAGGATAACGAGGCAACGTGACAGCTACTGGGGGGGAGCGTGGCAGGGAAATCCCTGACAGCGGCTGAGGGAGGCGTGGCAGGGGAATCCCTGACACTATGTAGTAGATCTATTATAGTACAGAACCCAACAAAATGACAAAAATATTTTTTCGTTTATAAGGATCATATTTATTGGATCTACACTAATAAAGAAAACTTATGCTGTATAATCATACAGTTTACAAATCAAAGGGGGAAAGTAGCTTTTTATGCAATTTATGCAGTAATTATTATAATTTTGCCAAAAGACAGCGCAACCAATGCTTAAATTGCCAATTCTTTTTCCATTGTTTTACATTTCACAAATAAAAGCTGATTTGTTGATTTACAAAGTAAGTACTTAACATTAGTAAGTGAAAGATACAAATAAAATAGAAGAATTTAGAATATAAAATAAATACAGAATATGATAGTCATGTTAAAATACTTCTTGTCTTGTCCTGTGTAATTTGGCTATTATCAAAGGAAGATTTAGAGAAAGAGGAGAAAGGAGATGATGGAGAAAGAAAGGAGATGTATAGTGGAGCCTCTGGTGCTGCTGGTGCTGTTGATGGTGCTGTAAATCCAGTCTTGGTACTGAGACACTCTGGCGTACACACCCGGAAAATTAGGTAAAGCGCAACCCTTGCCAAAGCTCACAATCCCAGCCTGAGTCCATGCTCCATTGGAC
This sequence comes from Silurus meridionalis, assembly GCF_014805685.1. NCBI lineage: Eukaryota > Metazoa > Chordata > Actinopteri > Siluriformes > Siluridae > Silurus > Silurus meridionalis. The sequence goes on from NC_060897.1 coordinate 8,732,298, forward strand.
CTGGACACCAGTGGACCTCCTGAATCACCCTACACAATTAACAGGTGTTAGCTACATGTCTGCTCTTCTACCATGACACTGTACCAATGTCACAAATTTATATGGCATTTATATTGCAGATGTTAAATTTCCTACCTGGCATGAGTCTTTTCCTCCCTGAGTTAAGCCAGCACACAACATATTGTCTGTGATAGAAACAGCTCCATAGGTATTTGCACAGTCACTGTTACTGACAATCAGCAGTTGCACCTCCTGCAGGGTTTGAGGAGATGGCAGATTCACTGTGAAGACCCATGATTTTTATTTACTACATGACTTATAATGAACCATGCTGAAATATCCAACTAGGTATGAGGAGCTACCAGCAATGAATACAAAAGAAAAATCATTTCCTGTAAGTATTTTCCAGTTCCCATTTTACATGAGTAATCTAACTAATGTCTAAGATAACTTTCTAAAATCTGTCTATGACGTTGCATTAGTAGCAGTGATTAAAAAAACACACAAAGATTAACTGGTTTGTCTATCTTGTATTTGGCTGGTCAGACCAAACTGGATTTTTTTAGCAGGAAAGAATGTTCCACAGCAAGGAGTGATTCATTTCATTAGTGGTTTACATTTTAAATAAGTCTGATGCATTAAATTAATTAAACATGCAGTCAACTTTTTTAAATCTAGGTGTCACTCACCACCTGAAGAGATTTGACCAAATCCTGTGACCCAGACATTAGTACCAGCAGGAAAAGAACTGTTGTTTGTTGCGAGGCACACCGGCCTGACATAATCATTGATCTTCACTGGACTGGAGAGCCGGACTAGTGCAATATCATTGTTTTGGGAGACTGTGTTAAACTGCTGGTTGATGAAAATTTCAGTCACGCTTTTTGTCTGCATATTGGGATTACTTCCATCCAAATTTTGCATTCCCAGTAAGAGTGTGAGAGAACCTGCAGAAACACTAAAAATAAAGGGAAAAATTATTAACACGAAGATTACCTACATACTATATTATAATTCTCTGGTTATTTTAGATTTATCTTTAAATACCTTTGGAAACAATGAGCAGCTGATAATACCCAGTTCTGATTGATTAAGCTGCCACCACAGAAATGGCTGCCACCTGTTTGAATGCTGACCTGCCAAGGCCAGGACCCAGGAACAGCATCTTCACCACCCACAATCTTGGTGTTAAGTGGAGCTTGACCACACCCTGGCAGAAATGAGGGATGTCATACATATACTACCTGGAAAATTACTGCACTTTAGAGAAGAACAGCCATTACTACATTCCACTGTAGACACTGGATTAAAATGCAAGAATTATTACTAAAATATTATGTTTAGGCCACTGATATTAGTGGTCAATAAATCTTGTCAGATTTTTTAAGCATCAGCTTGGTTTGCTTATGCATATTTAAAAACTGTTATTTGATGTGTGTGTTATTTTTGTGTAAAATATATTTTTTATCATTTGTGGGTTTGCTCTTCCACTTAATTCTTAGTTTCTCTCAAATAGCACCAAAAAAAATTCCCAAACCAGATTGAAAGAATTTACAGTCATGTTAACATCAACTAAGCTTTAAAATGACTACATTTTACTAAAGAAGGTAGTGACAGGATTATTTAGCTAGATCTGTGAATAAATAAAATATTCCAGAATAAATGCAAATATTTATTAATAAAACTTTATACACTGGCTACAACATCTACTGAAAACACTTCTTGAAATGATCATTGTGTGATATTTCAGATACGAAAAATAACTGATGTTAAAATATAACATTTCAAAAAGTCTGATCAACTCTCTTACAAGTTCTCTTGGATGTCACATTATAGCAAACCTGTTTTGCTATACCAACAAAACAAATCTGCTTAATGTCATATGTATCCTATGTATTTCAAATAAAGCAAAAGTGTTGTGCTGACTGAATCAAGAACTTACCATCTACCTGGGCGAATGATCCTAATGGAAAAGAAAAAGAGAAGCTCAATGTTCAAACCAGTATCAACAGACATGTCAGACAGTTTTTTGTGCTTTTGTTTTCTAAATATAGCATAATCCAACATGCAGATTATAATTATTAAAAGAGAAAGCTGTATTTAAAAAAGAAATCAATTGAAATTTTTTTTTTTTGCAAACTGTCAGTGAGGTAAAAAAAAAAAAAAAGTTAATTAGAACAATTACAATAAATTTTACTAAATTACAATTTAATTTAAAATTTATACCAAAATGTTTGTATATTAAAAAGTAATGATTAAATATAGTATACAAACATAAAGAAAAGAAAAAAAGATTCACTTTGAGTCAACACAGTCAGTAAATGCACCCTGTATATCTTCACAGGATTAAGGCATAAGAGAAAGGCAGTAAAAAAAAAAACCCTTAATTTTGTTGTTAGTGCTTCAAAGAAAAGTACACCTTGTGTTGTCATGTGGAAATGCTTTTTTTTTTTTTTTTGTCAACAATAAGTACATCCTGATACTGGTTCACTGTCACTGACTAAGAAAACAATTATTACTAAAGACTTGATTGAAACTTATAGCCAGAAAGTACTAATTTTGGTAATTTTAGAGTTGGTAGGTCTTGCAAACTTTTAGTGAATGTTAGTATAAAAATATAGCAAGAAGAAATTACACACTGCATAAATGTACTGATAAAGTAAACACACTCTGTATATCTCAACAGAACTAAGTAAAACAGAAAAGTGAAAGTGAAATTGAAGCACCGTCATTCTGTTCTTAGTTCTTTCAAAGTATAGCATTTTAAACAAAGGCCACAAAGCAGCTTTACGTATATAAACAGATTAAAGACACCGTAATCATTTGTAATGAATAAGCCGAAGGTGAAGATTTCTACTGTGTGTTGTCAGATTATAGTAAAACATTGCTGGTAAGAATGACAATCTTGGACATATCAATCTTCAAAAGGTCAATTATTAACATGGTTATGCAACTACTTTGCTTTTCTTTGAGGGCTCTTTAAATAAATACACCCTGACCCCAATACTGATTTATGTTGGTAAAAGCACACATGCTGCTGATTCACCTGCTTAGATATCAAAATCATTCCACTACCTGTGTGCCAGAACAGAGAAAATCTTGGATGTATGCATTCTTTGTACCCTGACAGATGGGCAAACCAGTCAAGCAGAACTAAAGGTTTGTACTGCGGGTGTATGATAAATTATAACATCTCAAGTGTGGGTGGTTAAATATTTTAAACATAGTTGTAATCAACAAATGTATGTATAAGTTTCAAAATCTCATTAACATCAAGTGCCTAAACGTTCTTTAATATCTTCTGTCCTGTTTTAAAGGTTTTAGGTGTAAAGCCACAAGAGAACGTATCACTTCTTATTACATTCATATTGTAGTCCCTGTTATTACATTTGTGAAATTTTTTTGAATAAAAAATATACCTTTATTTTGTATGAACTGATCTGTAAAAGAATCTGTCATGTGAGTCATTTAAATTTAGATCAATATTTAATCTGTATAATAACAAATAAAAAAAAAACAGCAAATAACTAACATTTAAACACTCAACGTTTCATTAGATAAAGCATCATCTGCATAGATAAATGTATAATACAATACACTTGTAGGAATCTTAGCAACAAGCTAGGAATTGTGATATTTACTCTTTTAAAGACTGCAAAAATCACCTGTAAGTTTTTGCCTTAAATGTTATATACAGCATGTTACCTTTTATATAGATGACAGACTAAATGTAATATTCATCAAAATCATCACTTCTTTTTCACTTACCTGTAGAATTGAGGAGTAGACCACATAAAACACACACGCCTTTCCACAAATTCATTTTCATGCTCTCTGGTCCTGATGTAATGTGTCTCTAAATGTCTTTGTTGTAGTATAAATAAAGCACACGAAAATGAAACCTCCCCTACCTGTGTGACCTGTTACATGTCAGTTCCCCCACTCACCTGCTACAACTCAAATAATTCTCACTTCCAAAATTTATTTGAGATCAGCCAGAGGAGACAAACAGTGTTGATGTCCTGGACAAATAAAGGTTTACAGTAAATTATATAATTATAATTAATTATAATAATATAATAGTTCAGTCTGCCACACCCATTCACAGAAACTGCAAGAGTATTTGAATAATCTGTTTAAACTGCATTTTTTTCATGCAAGCACATTCCTACCAATAAGCAGACTACAGGACAACATGTTTTATACACACACACACACACACACACACACACACACACACACACACGTGTTTTATGACGAGTCCCAAATCATACATTTATTTTGTTACAAAGAGCCACTTATGCCCCGGCACGGCATTTTTTTTCACGCCCTATCATAATTAAAAAGGTTGATTTATAGTCATTACAAATATTTAAATATTTTTATCATCTGTTTTGGATGTATAAATGTCCGTATTCAGTACAGTCTTGTAGTAAAAAAAGAAAATAACTACAGAAAAATAAATAAAGTAAGTCTCTCGCTCACACAAACACCCACAGGAGTTGTTTGCGAGCGTGACAGTTCGCCCTTTTTCCGGTTGCTTCCCGCCCCACGTAGCCATCTTCGTTTCCTGAGCAAAAAAAAAAAAGGGTGAAATTGGACAGGACAGCCAGCCGGACAGTCTTTCCGTCCCCCATGACACGGAGCCGTTGTGAACACCGAGTGGCCTCTGCAATATGATCGGATCCGGAGTGTGTGAAGAGGAATACCAGCCGCGCACTGCCTTGGCTAGCTAAACAGAGAAGAGATATTGAGATTATTTTAGCTAGCTGGCTAACGAGCTAGCTTTTTTGGAACACCAAAGCGGCCTTGTTGTGAGATAAAGAGTGCTTTGTTTATCATGTAATTTTACTATTTTGCTAGTATCAGCTAACAACTACACTTTTTATATTGATGATAAAAGGACCACTCTCTAATCACCACAGATGAATCACCATCATTCCTGAATGTTATTGCAATTTATACATTATCATTGCTAATGCGCTAGTGGTTTCACAACATTGAAATGAAATCAGAATTGAACATGCTCAAAATAGTCCTGGATCTTTTCCTGGAGTAACTTTCTGAAGGTAGGTGTTGCATCCTAAGAGGTGAGACACTTCTCAGGGTCAAATAATGTCAGTGAAGGCTGATTACTTTGTTTACAAAAAAGGGAAAGTTTAGTAAATGCATGCTTAACTCAGCTGGATCTCTTTGGACCTCCTGAACTGGTGCTTCAGCAGTCACGTTAAAGCCATGGATGATTCATAGCCTCTCTGTTGGAGTGAGACAAGACTTTCGGTTCCAGTTATCAGTATAGATAAGACAGTTATGATTTAGTCTATTTATATGTATTATAAGTGGAAATGTGATATTAAGCTTAACTTAAAAAACTGTTAGACCAGCAAGATGTGTCTCTCTCTCTCTCTCTCTCTCTATATATATATATATATATATATATATATATATATATATATATATATATATATATATATATATATATATATGCATCTCAATAAATTTGAATATCATTATAAAGTATATTTATTTTAGTAATTCAATACAAAAAGTGAATTTGTATACTATATAGATTCATCACACACAGACCAATATATTTCAAGTGTTTATTTAAATAAATGTTGATGATTATGGCTTAGAGCTAATGAAAACCCAAAATTCAGTATCTCAGAAAATTTGAATATTGTGAAAAAGTTCAATATTGGAGACTCGTGGTCTTACACTCTAATCAGCTTATTAAATTCAGACACCTGCAAAGGTTTTCGGAGCCTTTAAATGGTGTCTCAGTCTGGTTCACGCTACACAATCATGGGGGAAGACTGCTGATTTACAGTTGGCTTTTTTTTTAGAGCACTTCATGCTTCCCTCTGCTGACCAGCTTTATGGAGATGCGGATTTCATTTTCCAGCTGGATTTGGCACCTGCCCACACTGCCAAAAGCACTAAAAGATGGTTAAATGACCATGGTGATGGTGTGATTGACTGGCCAGCAAACAAACAAGATCTGAACCCCATACAGAATCTATTGGTTATTGTCAAAAGGAAAACGAGAAACAAGAGACCAAAAAATGCAAATGAGCTGAAAGTCACTGTTAAAGAAACGTGGTCTGCCATACCACCTCAGCAGTGCCACAGCCAGATTACCTCCATGCCATGCCGAATTGAGGCAGTAATTAAAGCAGAGGAGCCCCTACCAAGTATTGAGTACATATACAGTAAATGAATATACTTTCCAGAAGGCCAACAATTCACCAAAAATGTTTTTTTGATCGGTCTTTTGAAATATTCTTCTTCTTTTTCTTTAGGGGTCGCCACAGCGGATCATCCGTCTCCATACCACCCTGTCCTCTACATCTGCCTCTTTTACACCAACCACCTGCAAGTCTTCCCTCACCACATCCATGAACCTCCTCCTTGGTCTTCCTCTTTTCCTCCTTCCTGGTGGCTCCATCCTCAGCATTCTCCTACTGATATAACTCATGTCCCTCCTCTGCACATGTCCAAACCATCTCAATCTCACCTCCCTCACCTTGTCACCAAAATGTCCAAAATGCGCTGTCCCTCTAATAAACTAATTTCTAATCTTGTCCATCCTCGTCACTCCCAACAAAAAGCTTAACATCTTTAGCTCTGCTAGCTCCAGCTCCACCTCCTATCTTTTACTCACTGCCAATGATTCTAATCCATACAACAACGCAGGTCTCACCACAGCCCTATAAACTTTCCCCTTCATTCTTGCAAATACCCTACTATCACAATTCACTTCTGTCACTCTTCTCCACCCACTCCACCCTGCCTGCACTCTTTTCTTTACTTCCCTAACACACTTTCCATTACTTTGCACTGTTAAACCCAGGTACCTAAACTCCACCACCTTCTCCACCTCTTCTCCTTGCAACCGCACCACTCCATTGCCCTCCCTCTCATTTACGCACATGTACTCTGTCTTACTCCTACTTTCTTTCATTCCCCTTCTCTCCAGCACGTACCTCCACCTCTCCAGGCTCTTCTCAACCTGCTCACTACTCTCACCACAAATCACAATATCATCCGCAAACATCATAGTCCAGGGAGACCCCTGTCTGACCTCGTCCGTCAACCTGTCCATCACCACTGCAAACAGGAAAGGGCTCAGGGCCGATCCTTGATGCAGTCCAACCTTCACCTTGAACCAGTCTGTCGTTCCTACTGCACATACTTCTCTGACACACCTGACTTCCTCATACAATATGACTTCCTCATATTATTTTTTTTTTAAGTAATAACACTTGAAATATGAGTCTGTGTGTGATGAATCTATATAATATAAGAGTTTAACTTTTTGTATTGAATTACTAAAATAAATTAACTTTTTAAAGATATTCTAATTTATTGAGATGCAAAATAAAAAAAATACACTGCAAAATAAACATCTCTAATTAGATATAATAGATGTTTATTTTGCAGTGTATTTTTTGTTTTGTTTTGCATTATACTGTAGATGTTTTCATTAGAAGCACTTAATATAGAAAAAAAATTCTCCTCCAGGATGAATTCAATTCAAGGCCTTCCAAGCACCTATTTGAATACATACACATTATTAGCAATAATAAAGATATGGCTATGTAGAGGAATGTGTTATTCTGCTAATTATACCTCCATGATAATGCCTATTTGATAGTATATGTTCCGTCCATTTAAAAGATAACTGGCCAGGGTACAGCCCAGACTTCACATGTCAATAGCAGTTAAGTAATGTTTATTTATGAATGCCTCTGGAGCAATTTAGATTTGTGTATTAACAACTAAAAAACCTGTCTAGGAAAAGAAATGTAAAGAAAAGAAGGTTAGAAGACCACATTTGGTTCCTGATCTATATACTGATACAAAAATTAGTTTTGCTTACGCTTATTATGAACAACTTGCTGCCTCCAAAATCATTCACCTTGACGCCTTGGCCATTTGTGTTTAGCATTATGTTTCCAATTAAACAAAAAGTATAGTATAACATTGTGAAATTACCAGATTACCACTCCTAATGAGCATAGGATCAATCTGAAACTGATCAAACCCACAATTTTCTCTTTCTCTAGAAGCTTTAGGCACTTGACCACATCTTTGGCAATGTGACGCAAATCAAGTTTGATGTGTTCTTAATCTAGTTTTACTTCATTTAAATTTGCCCTGATTGGACAGAAAGACATGCTATAATAAACAAGCAAATTAAAACCAATAAAACTTTTTTTTAAATTAGTGATACATTTTTTACTGATTTGTACACTTGAAATTATAATTTTATGTCACATTTCAGACAATCTTCTATTTGGACTTATAAACTGGTCATTTAAGACATAAAAGTTGACACTCACTGGTCACTTTAATATTAGCATCTGTAAAACTACTCATTTTTGGCATTATGCAATCCGCCAATCATGTGGCATCAGCACAATGCAATATTTATAAGCTTTATTTAATGTTTTTATTAATCATCAAAATGGGGAAAATGTGACCTTGAACACCCAACCTTCCAATCAGCAACCCAGAGCCTTAACCACTGATCTGCCACTTCCCCACAAATGCTGGTATATTCATTGTTTTTATTTTAAATATCCAAAATATTTCCACAGAATCAGGTCCCATAAAATACAGAACAATATCAAAGCAATAACTCAAGAAGGCAAAAAAATCAGAAACTTTTCAGGGAAGGAAATGAGCAAAGTGTTTCTATGGAGCTGTGGCAAAACTGCATGTCAAAGCAAAAAAAAAAAACCTAAGCAAAATACAAACTAATATACAAGGACTTACACAGGGCAACTCAAGAAAAGGCAGAAGACTTTGCAAAATTAACATGGGGAACAGAGTACATAAGTTCAAAGATCAAGCATTTGAAAGACACATAAGGGGAGCATATATAGCCTGCAAACAAAGCTAACAGGACTCATGTAGAAACAATAGGAGACTAATTAAGAACGCAGGGACACAATGGAGACATCTGGTGGGGAAACACAAGAAAGAAAAGACAAAAAAGGTAGAAACAGCAGGAATCCTCAGATTCTGACACCTTTAATGATGAAGATATGTTAAACCTCAATGGTACCTCAGACTGTTTATTTATTTATTTTTGCAAACTTAGGATTTTTTTTGCCGAGAACTTAATGTTATTTAAGACACATATCCATTTAAGAATGGAAACATGTTAATTTGTTCAGACACATTATGCACTAAATAAATGGTTTACCAAAATACTGGCAGTTAACATTGATATTGATGTTGCATAATTAGGACTATAATATTAAAAGTTTACATGTCTTATGAACTCTGTTACCACTGTGATTTCTTATAAAAAATTAAGAATAATCCTTCTGTCTCAGTGTATGATTTGGCCAAAGGAAACAGTGAAACTAACAGCAATATTGAACAATAAAAAATACATTCTAAATGTTATTTTTCTTCCCTGCTTAGTAAAAAGTAATTTTCAGATTGTTTAGCATCCAAGACTCATCTTATCCCTCTTTTAGAATTTAGTAAAAGTGCAGTTAAAGTGCAGTTAAAGTAAATAAACTGAAATAATAATGGCAAAATGACTAATTTAAAAGCAACCAAGGTCTGTGGGAGCATCAGGAACCAAAGTATGTATACCCACCATCAAGTGGCATGTCCTTAAAATCCTTTGTACAAGGAAAATGCCTCTAAAACAAAACTGGCATAGAAAAGCCAAACATTTGTAGGCAGGATTTAGCAGAAAGAACTTTTCATCATTTAGAGTAATGTTCATTTGTGAATTGTTTTATCGGGTTGAAATTTGTTTTGCCATGTTTTAGAACTTTTTATCAATAATGATCAGTTCTGGTCATTTAATCACCCAAAAAAACCATCCCAGCTGTGGAGCATGGGGTTGGCAGGATCAAGTTATAGGTGGGGTCTTTTGTTGTTACGCTTCAGTACACAAATTTCATCATGAAGAAGAAGAATTATGTAAAAGACAGAGAGCTTTAGGACACCAGCCAGAAAGCTAAACTTAAAGCAGCTGACAACAAATTTAAAACAACTAAATAAAAGCACTGGAGTTACTATCACAAAACATTGGTTTGAATTACATAGAAAATCTGTGATGTGAGTTAAAAAGTTACACCAGGTACAGTGTCAGGTGGAATGTGTCTCCACCTAGTCCTAGAACTAGTTTAGTGTGGGAACCAACAACATGGGAGGAAGTCTAAACAGGTGATGCAGGTAAAGGAGGTAACAGCTAACACGTATTTATAAGACCACAAAGAGGGAAACAATAACATTTTCAGAGACAAAGAACATCCAGAGACAGAAGACTACCTGAAACCAGAAAGAACACTAGATCATGGATATCTATTTGTGGAAAGTTGTGTGTGCTGTATATATACTACTCTTTAATGCAAGAGGTAGGTGTAAGGGAAGCGCTGGTGCTGATGAGCATTCAATTGAATTTAGCATATGTTCAATACATTACATTTAAAGCAAGAAACTACAGGTGTAATGTTTTTTTTCAACCATTTTTTTAAATAGTCATTTCATTTCTGAAATAGGAATAGAAATTAACAAAGAAATGTCAGGTTATCTAGAAAATAGAATTATGGTTCTGAACATACATGTATGAAAAAAAATTGAAGAAAGCCGTTTAAGTAATACATCAACATACATCAAATGTGTACCATTACATTTGTGCAGATCTTAAGGTTTATCAGAAAGACAGTAAGTACAAAGTAAAAGCACATATATATATAAGAAATACACTTTTAATGGATACAAAACATATTTTTGATTAGAGGTGGAAAAATCTACAAAATGAAAACACTGTTTTAATATTTTTATAAATATAGTTAAAGAAGAGATTAAGAGTTAAGAATGCAATCTATCTGTGAAATAAAAAAGGCAGTCACCAAAATTGGAATTTTCTCATGTACTGTTCTGGGAGTAGGGTCTTGTGGATGCTGATATATGCTCATAGTAACATATTCAAATGCCATGCTCATTTTGGTCACATTTTGAACATATCTCATACCTGTTCAGTCAAGAAATATATGTACTAAATATAGGATTTTATTGTAAATATCCATGTTGGCTGGTCCTTATGTTGTATTCAGAAAGCAACAATTATAAATATGAATTCAAATCTCTCTAACACTATTTGATAAAGCATTGTGTGTGTCTTCTCCTTTTCCATTAGGCACACTGTCCCAGTTAAATGGTAAGTTCTCACATCCACACCCACATCTCAAACACACACACACACACACATACACACTCACACACACACACACACACACACACACACACACACACACACACACACACACACACACACACACACACCCACAAACAATATAACGCATCATACAAAAATAATTTTGGCTTTAGCATTTTATTTTTAGAACAATTATTAGACACACATTTACTGGTAGTGGATTTACTGGTTTGTGAGCTAGCAGGTTGAAAATCTTTCGGTATTACACTTATTCACAAATTTTATGACTGAACAAGTCCATGTTTATAGTTTTCTGTCAGTGTTTTACAAACACAGCAAATATTATTATTTTCACTGACTAGTCGTAAATGAACACTCACGCCAGCACTTTTTTAGCCATTGTTTACAAAGTTAGAAAAGGGGGGACTTTACACTACTGTTGATACCAAAGATGAATTAACATACATCAACAACTCACAGTATGAGTTTTATCAAACATAATGAATTCTATTTTATTCCTGCATTTTACATTTGCATATACAATTGACATTTCGGCAGATGCCCTCATCATTTTCTAAATGATTTTTGTTTGTTTTCTTATATATTATTCACATGATGATAAATGTTTACCTAAACTCAGTTGGACAATTTCAGGCCATAGCACTCGCATGTTTTTATACGTAATTACCTAATAATAATTATTACATAACCTCACATGAGCTGTACAGTATATAGTATATAGTATATATATATATATATATATATATATATATATATATATATATATATATATATATATATATATATATATATATATATGGAAACCGTCAAAGGTCAAAAGAAGTAAAACTGGAACAAATTGTGGTATAATATAGATATATAGATGTACACCATCAGAGAGGTCTGAAAACAAACTATTCACTGATGAGAAAGGAATGAATTGAAAAGAAATATGGGGTGGAGATTATAACAAAGAATAATTGAAAGCAAATCAAAACCTCTGGCACTGGTGCCATGCAAACAAACACACAAACAGGGAGGGGAAAATGCCAGCTGTAACTGTGAAAAACATTTCTATGTAGTGTATTTTTAGTGTCTAATCTAATGCAAGGCGTCAAATGTCATCAAAAGATTATTCTACAATATAAATCAAATATATATATTAATACTAGAGGTGATTTGCTAGACAGTGCTGGGCAATGTTAGCCTAATTATGTAGCTAATGTCTGCTGGTTAAACCATAATCATAGCCAGCTTATTTTTTTTATTTTTATTTTTATTTTTTATTTTTTTGGGGTGGGGGGGATTTCTGTGAAATTCTGTGCCCTTTGGATTTTTTGACATATTTATTGTATACCAAAGCCTTTTTAAACTTAGTTATCCAAGATGACAATTTTTTTTCACAATACAATCCTGCACTTGACAGTCAAGTATCTACTGTCTAATGTAATAAGACTGTAGAATAAGGATGTGTGTTTTTCTGACCTCCTGCTTTTTTTTTTTTACCAGTGTGTGGTCAGGCTTCACTTAACACAAAGATTGTGGGTGGTGAAAATGCTGTTGCCGGGTCCTGGCCTTGGCAGGTCAGCTTTCAGGCAGGTGGCAGCCATTTCTGTGGTGGCAGCTTGATCAATCAGAACTGGGTCTTATCTGCTGCTCATTGTTTCCAAAGGTATATAAGGACTTATGAGGACACAATATAAATGTGCATATATGTATTTTCATAGTGCACAACATATAAGTCATTACATAATTTACTGTAATTGAGTAATGCTGTTTATTGTAAATTTAAGACAAGGAGACAAGGGGGGGGGAGAGTGGCAAATGTAAATCAATCAATCAATCAATCAATCAATCAAAACATCTCTTCATTTTCAGCATTACAGCACCAAGAATAACAGTTCTTCTTGGAATGGCAAGTCTGGAGGGGACTAATCCTTATATGCAGAAAACAAATGCTACTAACATTATCATCCACCAACAGTATGACCAAACAACCAATGACAATGACATTGCACTAGTCCAACTCTCCTCTTCATTGAATTTCAATGATTATGTAAGGCCAGTGTGCCTTGCAGCATCCAACAGTACTTTGCCTGGTGGTACAAATGTCTGGGTCACAGGATGGGGTAGAATTACTGTTAACAGTGAGTACTTTAATGCTTGCTTTATTATATTATTGCATCAAAGCTTTGCTTCATTTGGTAAATGCATCACATCCAGTTGATTGCAGGTTTTAGTGGTTTATTTTAATGTTGAGATCTGTAAAAAAAAAATAAAATTAAATAAGAAAAATATATTTACAAAAAAACATTTCTGGCTTTGGAATATACATTTTTCTCACCCCTGAAAATCAAGCTGGCCAGCTTGGTAGACCACATTTTATGACTTTATTTGCTGGTATTTTCTGAATTTTCAGAACTTCAGAAATACTAGCAATGAATAGGCTACTAATGCAAAACCTTAGAGTTTATTTGAATATTTATCTTTCATTTACATTTTTTATATTAACAATTATTGGTCGGGATACTGAAAATAAATTACTAGCTGACAAAGATGGTGTACCTATTTGGTAAACATGTTTTGAGTTTTGGTGTGTTTTAGCTGGTCACATCAAACCAGATTTCCCAGTAAAGAATATACATTTCATGTTTGTGAATTTTTATCATGAATGTTCACAGTGAGTCTGCCATCCCCTCAAACCCTGCAGGAAATGCAGATACCGATTATAAGTAACACTGACTGTGCAAAATCATATGGATCTGCTTCTATAACAAACAATATGATGTGTGCTGGTTTGCCTCAGGGTGGGAAAGACGCATGCCAAGTAAGAAACCTAACAACTGTCCTAATATTTCTGCTTACAGTTGAGGGTCATACAAATTTAAAACGTAGACATGTAGCTAACAGCTTGTTGTTCATGCAGGGTGATTCTGGAAGTCCACTGGTGGTTAAGTTCAACACCACCTGGATTCAGGCTGGGATTGTGAGCTTTGGCTATAGCTGCGCTCTACCTAATTTCCCCGGTGTGTACACCAGAGTGTCTCAGTACCAGGGTTGGATTGACAGCAAGATCAACAGCAGTCAACCTGGATTTATTAAATTCTCAAATGGCAATTGTGTCTCCCCCAATGTTTTCTGTCTGACTCTCTCTCTCTCTCTGTCATTCCTTTCTTCCTCTTTCTTTGCAACTTGTAGTAATGCCAGTCAAATTGAAAAGTAAGCTAATATTAATGTATTTATGTCGATGCCTTACAAAAGGTCTATACTTAAAAATTTTTCCACAGCTTTTACTTAAGTACTAGTAACTACATTTTCTGCAAAATCTAGAAAAACTACATTTTAAAATGTGTGTAACAAAGACATTACATAAAATCTGACAATCCTGATCACACGTTATTTGCCATTTATAAAGAGAAAGCTCATTAGCTGGACTAGACTTGCTGAGGATCCCCTGCTTGTTTCTTCAGCCTCTTTCTGTGCTTTTTGCTGACCTCTGTCTGTGTACTGAACGACAGACTCTAAGTTTAAAAGCTTGCAATCTTTTAAAATTAGAATGAACACTTAGTTGAATGTGTTTTATTGTTCATATCTTATTTTAATATATTGAGGTATTACAATGAACAATCTGTAATACATATTAGTAATTACTAAAATAATTAATAATTAACCAAAAAACAACCATTCATAATGTAATTATTGTTTTGTGCATATTTTATTGAGATATTATATTGTATGTGGCTTATTACGTAATACCAAATATTGCATCCAAAGAATTAAAATAATTGCATATTTTATGACATTTACTTTTAACATAAGTAATTAATACATTCTGTAAACATACAACATTCATGTGTACTTTTTTGAATTTCCTATTCTAGATTTATTCCAACCTTTTTGTTTTAATAACCTCCCCACTTGTAGGACGGTTTTGGGCACATGGGAATTTTCATGCTGGAACATGTTTTGGCCTCAGTTTCAGACAAAGAAAATTCTAACACTACATTATATGTGTAAAAGAAAGTACACCATCTTTGAATTCTATGGGTTTACATACCAGGCCATAATAAAATAAATTATCAGGTCCTTATCGGGTCTTGATATTCCGTAAATACAACCTCAAATGACCAACAACCAGTGGTGGGCTGTGCATTTCACACTTAGGCCTTCATTAATGTCCTACCTGAATCAATCCATCTCTTAATACAATCATTATGACACCACATCTGTAGAAACTAATAAATATTGTACAAAAAAAAGTATAACAGAACAGTGGATCACAGACAGGTATCTCATGCAGTGAGAATAAATGTCATTACAAAAGCCAGGAATCCTAATACAACAAGTATACTTTTACTGAAGTCACAGCTGCACTGCAAGTATAGATCATGTAGAAAAGTAATAACAAAAATCTAAAATGACCTTTTTTTGTGCATTTTTTTGTGCATCAAGTTTTGGGACAAATTTTACAGAAAGGATATGCAAAAGTATAAATGGTTTAGAAAAAAGCTAAACAACTGTTTTGAACCACTTTGGCTGACCTCTCTTTTAAATGTCCTTGTAAGTGTATCTGTGACCAAATCAATTTCTGTTAGCCATTGTGAAAAATAAAAACAGCTATTAAATCCTTGTGCAGCTTGTGCAGCTTGTGCAGTTTGCTATGCAATCTATGTCTTCTAGTCTGCCTTGGAGTAAACAAGTCTGACTGGTTCAAGCAACATACATTTGAAGCTACCCAGAGCTCATGCTTTTCATTTCTGCAGGTCTTACAACAATAGGTGGTGTAACATCTGAAATCTAATTGGAAAGAAACTCCAACATAAAATTAAACTCAGTTGTGCTACTCCTTGAAGTGAGAGAAATGAAAGAATAGACTATTGGGAATAATTTAATACATATCCACGAACAAAAATATATAAAAATGTAAGCCTGTGATTCTGAAAGTGTTTTAGGCCAGCAGAAAAGGCCTTTCTCGCCCTGACAGTCCGGCCTGCAGCTTTCTACTGATTTAGCCAACTGTGCTGAACTTGTATTGTGATGTTCTTTTAATTCCCTCATCATACAACACTTTTGACGAGGTGTTAACGTGCTTGGACGGCATGGATATCTTCCCAAGTGCATAGTTGTTGTTTTTTTACACTGTTGTCACAGTATTCAAACTTATTAGCAGACCTTGTGACATTTGCATGTTTTGCCATTTTATCAGCATTATAGGGAAGTGGATTTTTTATTTTAAATACTACTCTTAAGTGTCAATTATCATGTGGCCACCTGTGTGATGATTGATTAGACTCATTTTAAGAAGAAGGAAAAGCATAGGGTGAAGTATAAGAGTGGAGGAAGGTGCACACAGGTGGACTATATTCTATACAGGAGATGCAACCTGAAAGGTGTTGGCAGGGGACAGTGTAGCTAGACAGCATCACATGGTTGTCTGTAGGATGGCTTTGGAGGTGAAGAAGAAGAGAAGAAAAGTGAGGACTCAAAAAAGAATAAGATGTTGTAGTCCTCACTCTCCTCCTCTTTATCTTCACCTCCAAATCCATCCTACAGACCACCATCCAATGCTGTCTAGCTACACCTTCCCCTGCCAACACCTTACAGTCTCCAATCTCCATCAAGTCACATCTCCTACATAGAACATAGTCCACCTGTGTGCACCTTCCTCCACTCATATACATCACCTTATGATCCTCCTTCTTCTTAAAATAAGTGTTCACCACTGCCATTTCCATCCTTTTAGCAAAAATCCTTCTCGTTCATCACCCTTTTAGAAACTCTCTTCACCTCCACTACACTCTTACTGTACTCTACCTTCAGAATCGCCCCTACACTATTTCTCTTTCCATCCGCAACATGAAAGAACAGTTTAAATTCACCTCCAATGTTCCTGGCCTTACTCCCTTTACACTTGGTCTCCTAAACACACAACATGTCTACCGTTCTCCTCTCCATCATGTCAGCTAAATCTCTCCCTTTACCAGTCATAGAACCAACATTTAAAGTATCGGCCCTAACTTCCACTCTCCTCCATTTCTCCTTTCCCTCCCATCTCTGTAGACATCTTCCTCCTCTCCTTCTCCTCCTTTATCCAACAGTAGCCTAATTTCCACCGGTACCCTGTTTGCTAACGATACCTGTGGCGGTTGTTGGTAACCCGGGCCTCGACCGATCCTGTATGAATTTCTCTTTCGTCTTCCGCATTTTGATTTGGCACATGTTTTACGCTGGATGTCCTTCCTAATGCAACCCTTCCCATTTATCCAGGCTTGGGACTGGCACTATGAATGAACTGGCTTGTGCAACCCTAATCGCTGGGTTAAAAGAAACTATTTAGCATAGGGTGTACAAATGGCAAAACCCTTCCATTTTTGCTTCTGGTAATTTTAAGAAACAAAATAAGCTAATTTTAAATAAAAAATTATTTAAAAGAATCATCTCAGCGATAATAAACAGCACTAGTGTTTGGATCTCAGTAAAGTTTATTTTTCTGCTCTCCCTAGTGTATTGAAAGCTATATTCCATACACTGGACAGCTTAAGAGAAAAGTTTTGAAATGAAGAATTTTGAATAGGGTTTATTTTTTTATTTTATTTTTTTTACGTATTCATAGAAACAAATACAGTATATTAAAATTTAAGTCAGTGATTCTGATCATGTTTGGGCCAGCAGAGAAGGCCTTGCTGGTCCTGATGGTCTGCTTCTTGAACAAGCCAGTTAAACTGCATTGTCATAGACAATGTTTCTGTTTTTTTCAAACAAAAGCAAGACAACAAGAAACACAGAATCCAGAATTTGACAATAATTAGGTGAAATTTGAAGTGGGGTGTAATGAAGTGCAGCAAGTGAGCTGATTGGAAACATAGTTCAGAGCCATAATTTGACATTTATAAAATGTTATTTAATACAAATATATTCTAAACCTTAAATATAATATGATGCAATTCTACTATAAAACAGATACAATACATACCATTTTAAATTATTATATTTTAATTCATAATAGTGACATTTTCTATTCAAACTTGCATTAAACCTATTAATTAATATTTTGCTGTCAAATTCCTGGTTTGTCAACTATAACTGGTGGCATGGTGTTTAGTATGAATCAGGCCATTATGCACTGAAGGAACAGTTCACCTTTCCAATGCCAGTGTAACTCGTTATGAAAACAACATTTGCATGCAATCATTGCATAGGTGGGGCAGGTGGCAAACTAAATATTGTTTTCTTATTGTTGTTTTCAACTTTACTGCACTACAGAAACACATTCAGTTATGAGAAGGCAAATCTCATCTCTGTCTCTCTATTTAAAAACAATCCAAAGATAATTATATTGATGAATTCATTTTCATAACCTGTCTATTGCTAATACATATATTTCAGTTAATTCTATTTCAGTTGGTTTGTTAAATGAGTGTTACTGCAAAAATCTATATAAATCAGCATATTCAAGGTCATTTTTTTTTTTTTTTTGCAACAAACATCACCCTACTGAACTCTACTCTACACCACTAGAACACAGATATAATCACTAATGCTTTACTGATTTTTTTAGATTTAGATTTAAATCCATTTGGAGGATGCAACTGGGGAAACATTGAAAGATCTTGAAATGTTTTTTGATTGACAGACCTTCATTTTTTAAAGTTTAACATTTTATGTTTTGTATTTATTTGCTGCACATATATTTATATCTGCACTTGTCAGTTTGCAAAATCATTCGGTTGTTGTATTCTTTGCTGATTCCTAAGTTACATTTGGTTTCACTTAGTAGTTATATATGTTAAGGGTGTGGGTAGGAAAAACTAGTCCTAGGACAGGGTGGGAAGCAACCTCTAATTAGGGTGACACAGGTGAGGCAGATAGTGAAGTGAAAGTCTAATACATTTAGAGGCAGGACACAGAACACTACCTAACACCAGCATCATGGAGAATTGGTTGTGGAAAGTCATGTATGTGGTATGTGTTCTGCTCTTTAAAGCTACAGGTAGGTGGAATAAAATGGCTTATTCTAATAAAAAATTATACTAAATTTAACATATATTGCATTTAAAGCAAGACACTACAGTCCAAAAATATTTGAATTTAAATTTGAAATAATTCATAGAATAGACATAAAACAATTACAATGTATGATGTATCTCATTTAAATGTGCATGCATTTACATACTTAATAAAACCCGAAATTGTATATTTTTAATTGGTAAAATTAAATATTAATTTCACTTTAAAACAAAGACTGATACACATGGGGAAAAAAATATTTTTTGTTTACTTTTTACTATTTTTACTATTCACAATATAACTGTAACCCAAACCGCTGTAATATTCAAATAAATAGAAAAAAAGAAGGAAGATTTCATTAGTCATTGAAAAACTCATGTGTTCTGCATTTAGAAAAAATTAATAAAAAAAACAAAAAAACAAAAACAAACAAACTGATAACACCTACGCGATGTACTGAAATACTGAACTACCAAACATTTTAGGCTGGCTAAAAAATGGAATGTCTAAAAGGCACATATGTATGATGTTAAAATGGTGTCAATATCCTATTTCAGTATATTGTATTTCAAGGTTAAGCACCTATATTCACCTATATTCTTGATAAAGCACTATTATTTATACTGATGTTTTCTAAACGCTACAAATGTTTGTTTTCTATGGGTGTGTAACACATCCACTGGTCCCGCGCTGAAAAAAAAAGAGAGACAAGGAAAAAGTTCACCAAGCAGAGCTTGCTTTCTTTACTTTCGGTTTCGTTTCCAGTACTCCCACCGGCCTCACCCACACACTCGCGGTTTGGGACGCCTTGCCATTTTGACGTACGCCGGCGGCCACTTGCAGATCGGGACGCTTTCTCTTTCTAGCGCCCGCCCAAGTTTCCCCTCGGACAGGTGTTACACCAGATTCTATGACCTTCGTATGTTGTGACCATAGAGGGCGCTGTTTCTAAAATGCAGCTTAAAATAGATCGTCTAAAGAAGTTCGCAAACATCGGCGTCTACTGTTCATTAAATGTTGTTGCGAGAACGCGCCTAGAGCCGTGCACGTTACCCTAAACGCGCGTGCAGAACAGTGCCGGCGTGCTGCAAAGAAACAGTTGCATGCGCAAAAGCATTCTTTGCAGCACGACGGCACTGTTCTGCACGCGCGTTTAAGGTAACGTGCACGGCTCTAGGCGCGTTCTCGCAACACTGGCATCTGTACACCTGTACGGTCCTTTTGCTCACCGCTGGCACATAGTGTTACTAAAATTACTGCAATTTTATTGACTTGACAAACTCGTTCTTAAGCAAACCTTTATGACCTGGCATTTTTTCACAGACCCTTATTGGCTTTGTTGGAACATTCACATTTAAAGAATTAATGTTTAATTCATTAACTACATTAAAACAAACAAAAAAAATGTCTGCAATATACACAAGTTATAAAGTAAAGCTAAAAATAATAAAGCTGATTGTTTAATAAAGCATCGTGTCTCTCTGTTTTAGGCTCACTTTCCCAGCTGGATGGTAAGTTGTTGTCCCCCACCTACCCCCACACACGTATATTATGTGTGCCTTATAACCACCATAATTTAAACACTGTCTTTGGTGATATTGTTTTTGTTTAACACTGTTACAATTAATGCATACTAACCTTGTGTGTGTGTGTGTGTGTGTGTGTGTGTGTGTGTGTGTGTGTGTGTGTGTGTGTGTGTGTGTGTGCACGTGTGTGCTTTTGTGACCTTCCCCTTTACTACCAGTTTGTGGTAAGCCTTCCTCAAACAACAGGATTGTAGGTGGTGTAAATGCTCTTAATACATCATGGCCTTGGCAGGTCAGTTTTCAAGAAAATAACAACCATTTTTGTGGTGGCACCCTGATCACTCAGAACTGGGTCTTATCGGCTGCTCACTGTTTAATAAGGTATAATAAGAGTTATACTTGAAAAAGTTCTAAATAACCACAAGAATGATGTAGGTATTTGCATGTTCAATGTGTTTAACACAGTGTGTCTCAGTTTACTGGGAGCTGGTTATTACTGCTTATTAGAAATATGAAATGTATGGAAATAAGGCATAGGAAAAACAATTTAAATGGTAATTCCAGGGTTTTTTGTTTCCTTTCATTTTTTTTTAGGAGAAATGCATCTGATATCACAGTCTACCTAGGAATACACAGTTTGGAGGTGACTACCTCTAATACACAGAGCAGAAACATTATTTCCATTATCACCCACCCAGAATACAATCCTAGCACTAGTTACAATGATATTGCACTAGTCAAACTCAACTCTTCAGTGAGCTTCACAGATTATGTCAGGCCGGTGTGCCTTGCAGCAATCAATAGTTCTTTTCCTAGAGGTTCTACAGCCTGGGTCACAGGATGGGGTAGAATTGCTTCTGACAGTGAGTAATACAAACCATTGGACATCATGCTTAATTATGTTATTGCATTAAATAATTCTGGGTACATTTTTAATTTTTTAAATTTTTTTACCAATCTTCCCTGTGGGAAATCCAGGTCGGTTTGACCAGCTGATCAACTGTCAAAACAAACTACACAAGCCAGTCGAAATGCTGGTGTGCATGTAGATTAAAATTTCTGGATAACTGCATCAAATGCAACAATATAGACAATGTTTTTACACAAGTGTGGTGACTGGAAAATCTAGAAAATGTTCTTAGATTAGACATCTAGACACAATATGGAAGCTGGAAAATAACTGCTGGCAAATAAAAGTCATCCTGATTTGATGAGCTTGGTCTGGTACCTGGTCAGATCAAACTGGATTTTTTTACCAAGGTTCATTACATAAATGCATGTTGGTAAAATGTCATGTGTTTTACAGTGAATCTGCAGTCTCCTAAAACCCTGCAGGAGGTGAAGGTGTTGATTCTCAGTAACCAACAATGTGGAACCCCAACTGAAAAAAGTATCTGTGCAGGTTTACCCCAAGGGGGAAGTGATGCATGCATGGCAAGATATTTAAAACCTGCCATAATATTTGGATAAACATTGTTGTGTGTTAAAAAAGCAGACACGTAGCTAACATTTTGTTGCCTCTGCAGGGTGATTCTGGAGGTCCACTGGTGTCAAAGCTAAACACAACCTGGGTTCAGGCTGGGATTGTGAGCTATGGATATAACTGTGCTTTACCCGCTTTCCCCGGTGTGTACACCAGAGTGTCTAACTACCAAGAGTGGATAAGCAAACAGATCAGCAGCAGTCAACCAGGATTTGTGTTAGTCTCATCTGGCACCTCCATTAACCTCTTCTGTCTGTTCTTTTCTTTTTACATCATCCCTTTTTTAGTCTCCCTCTCAATTTTCTAGTAATGATTACCAAATTAAACATACAAGCAAAATCTGTATCTGTAGTTCTAACTCTAGTACCTAACCCTGATTTTCTTTTCTTTTATTTCAAATGTACATTTTAGCATAGATGCAAAAAACAGTACATTATGAACATTTGTACGGATGGCAGTAAGGAAGATGGCTGAACAGTTGCAGTCTGTCATTTCATTTAATGCTAGGCAAACAATATTTTACCCAAGTATTGTAGTATAGCAACAAAGCTTATAGAGGTGGATGGGAGAGGGTTGCAAAGGTAAAGCTAAATAGATTTTTACAGCTTTCTAGTGGATGACTGCAGTGTAGTTTATATCTCTGCCTATTCCCAGGTTAGAGAAACCCAAAACACCCCAATATTGCAGTGATCATACTAATTGACTGATGTTTTGCAAAAAATTTTTATGTTGACACTCAGTAAAACACAGGCACACACAAAGGTATAAAGTAATTACAAAACAAAAAACCCAGCATGATAAACACTATGAACACAACAGTTCACAGCTTTAATAAGGATTAATAAGTAAATTAATAAAGAGTGTCATCCACCATATTATTATTTTTGTATCATTATTTTGACCAATTACTTTCGGGAATGGTGTCATACAAATTCATTTGATCTTTATTCCTATAAAAAAAAGCTTTTTATAAAACCCACTGCAGGCCTCCACTGTGTTTAATTGGCACTGTTCTCTCAATTAAACTACAATTGTGATTCAATATATGTACTTTTTACTCACTATATTTTTATTGACAATGACAGTTAGCGATTACATTCTGCACCTGTTGAAAAAGCAGCCTTTGTTTAAGTTCTCTCTGAGACTGAGCGGTGTATTGAATCAGTCAGCTCTAAAAAATATTGTTTTACTTTATCTAACATTAATTTCTTTATTTTTATTTGTCTATTAAATTCTAATGGTTTGTCTACTTTGAGACATTAAACTGTACATGTATTTGGTAATTAAAGATACCTGTTTGAAAGATTGCTTTTTCTTTTTTTAAAGACTTGTTTGGCCTACGTTCAATATGAGTAAAATACTCAAGAACTGTTATTGTTAAAATCACATGCTATACATTTTACTCAAGTCATACTGGAATTGGTGACTTATAACTTGTAATGGAGTAATTTTTGCAGTAAGGTATCAACACTTTTACGCAAGTAGGATTGTCAGGAGTCCTTTACACCACAGTTTGTGGTGAAGCTGGTTCCAATTAGCTGCAGTCCAGACAGAATGACATGGTGTTCAAGTATGGAAAGGAAGCCATATTGGTTTATTAGGTCCAGTAACTGTTTGCTCAGGTGTGGCAGGGTAGCTTAGTGGGTAAGGTGTTGGTTTACTGATCAGAAAATCAGGGTTTCAAGCCCTGGTGTTGCAAAAGTGCCACCCAGAGCCATACTTCAATTGGTCACGTAATGGAGTAAGTTTTGCATTAATGTATCACACCTACCCAAGTAGGATTGTCAGGAGTTCTTTACACCACAGGTTATAGTGAAGTTGGATCAAATTAGCTGCAGTCCAAAAAGAATGACGGTGTTTAAGTATGGAAAGGAAGCCATGTTGGATTATTATGTTCAGTGACTGTTTGTTTAGGGGCGAAGTGGTAGTTCAGTGGTTAAGGTTTTGGATTTCTGATCAGTAGGGTGGGCGTTCAAGCCCCGGTTTACCCAAAGTACCACCCAGAGCCATTCTGAAATTGGTCACATAACTTGTAATAGAGTAAGTTTTGCAGTAAGATATCACATTAATTACGGAAGTAGGATTGTCAGGAACTCTTTACACCACAGATTGTGGTTAAGTTGGTTCCAATTAGCCGCAGTCCAGACAGAATGACACAGTGTTCAATTTTGGAAAGGAAGCCATGTTTGTTCTTTAGGTCCAGTGATTATTTGCTCATTGGTGGAGTTGTAGCTCAGTGGATAAGGTGTTGTGGTTTTGCTATGGGGTCATGCTATGGGAAAAAAAAAAAGCATTACAATACAAATAAATTAATATTATTTACAATCCGTTTGGTCAATAGTGTGACATCCACCATATTATAATTTTTTATTATTATTTTAGGCAATTACTTTTGGGAATGGTGTAACTTGTACAAAATGTAATTGATCTTAAAAAACTTTTAATAAAACTTTTATTAAAGTTATTTGATACGGGGCCAATTGATCAGCTGACTG
Organism: Silurus meridionalis; assembly: GCF_014805685.1. Taxonomy (NCBI): domain Eukaryota; kingdom Metazoa; phylum Chordata; class Actinopteri; order Siluriformes; family Siluridae; genus Silurus; species Silurus meridionalis. The sequence continues at coordinate 8,757,000 of NC_060897.1, forward strand.
CATTTTGGGTTGAGCTGTAAATAACAGTTGCATGCATGCAATGTCCAACATGGACATGAAGCCATTACTGAAATAACAGCCAAGAAAACTGCATTTACATCTTAACAACTTTGCAGATTTTGACAGCTTTGACAGGGCTATATATCTTCAATGAATTAGTATAGCACACCTTCAGAGGGGCATTCATTTGGTTTATTTCTCAGTTTGTTTTCTAAGGCAAATCTGTGTACTGATATTACAACTAATAAACAAGCATGAGTGAATAGTGGCATTAACAGTCTTTTTATTCACCTTAACGATCACTCAAAGTACTGGAGATTGTTATGACAGAGGTTCAAACCAGGGTCATCAGAGTTCATGCATTAGTTTTAGTTTTGCAGAAAAGAAAGGGGAGTTGCCCTAGTATCACTAGGAATCAGAGAGGCAATATACAAACAAGTATGCATAATTTATATATACACACATGCAGGTAGTTAATTTAAAAGAGGCAGATGTGAAGGACAGGGTAGTATGGAGACGGATGATCCGTTGTGGGGGTGGTGGAAGAAGAACAACAACAAATATAAGTAAATATGTAACAAGGTAAGAAGCCAAAACATTAAGAGCAATTTAATTGGGGGAAAAGAAAGGTTCCAAATCAAAGAGCAAACAAGGAGGAACAAGACTTACTCTTGGCACTAATATCAGGAGAAACGGAGGATATGTACAGACACACATGGCAGGTAGGAAAAACAAAAACCAAGCAGGGAACAGACAAAGAGGAATAACTAAGATACACATTGGGCACAGGTGAAAGCGCTGAGAAATATTGAGGCAATCAAACACTTTGGCGACATCTGGTGGACAAAAAAAGGGTGGACGCCAACAAAAAAAAAATTAGTCAAAAAATCTGACAGAAGTTTAAATAAAAGAAGGTAAAATATACTCATCTTTTAAAACAAACCTATACAACAGATGCTATTACAACACCAATTCCAAGAAAGTTCAAACTTTTTATGCAGCATCCCAACATTTTTGGAACTGGGGTTGTATATTAAAAGCAATTTTTTTATTAAAATCAAGAAACAGACAGAAGGCTTTATTTTTCCAGGGGAAAAAAATCACGTTTGTTGTCCAGTAAGTGTAAATGAAACACTTTTTTATTTAATTTTACTACTTATCACACCACTCACATTATAGCAGTGATTCATTTCAAATAAAGACTTACCTGCACACATTTACTCACCCAATTAAGTATGAGTTTTAACTTCAGAATTAAGGATGTGCTTCAATTTCACTTGATAAATCAATTTTGGGGGTATGATACAAATTCAGAACAACATTCAGTCAGATTTTTGCCATTTCATTGAATATTTTGGCTTTTGGTTGTCTGATGTGTAATATTTACAGCAAGCATATAAAACTGAACATCAACCTTTGCTCAACTGGTGTCATCTGCTGGGAGCTTGCATGATATTGTGGGTTTATCACTTTATTATCCTATATCATGGGTGTGCAATTAATTTTTACAAGGGGCCACTTGAGAAACCTGAATTGTGGGGCCACACCAACGATAATAATTTAGGGATGCACCGAAATTCTTGGCCGAAAACAAAAAACAAAAATGAGAAAACCAAAGCCAAAACCGAAAACCGAAACACCGAAAGAAAAGATTATGTGAATTATTAGAACCATTGCATTTATGGCTATGAGTGTGTACTAACCTCACTAAAATCAATGCACTACAATTCAAAGAATAAATCAATTACAAAAGTGTTTTATTTATTATTATAAATTATTGTTATTTATTTGTTACCATTCATAGTATTGACAGACAGACAGCGGTCAATTATTATTAGCAATGGTCTGTTTGGAAGCCCATTTAAGTGAATAGAACGTTCTAATCTACAACATTAAGAAGAGCCGTGTAATAAATAATATTATATTATAATAATTATTATTATTTACGGGATCCACGGGGAATGTTTCAAAGATCAACCCGTCGATCCACTGGCGATCACGGATCTAAGGCAATGAATTCCATAATTTTTTGTGTTATGCCTTTTGCCTCGGCACCATCACTGGAAAACTTTTCTGCCTTTTCAAAAACGTCCTCTACAGACGGAGTGCGCATGCTCGGATTGACTAATTTTCGGTGGCCGAATTTTCGGTGCATCCCTGTAATTTATGATTGGCCTCACGCGGGCCGGACAGGGACGTACAAAGGGTCGGATGTGCCCAGGTCTGTCCTATATGTTGGAATATGATGGGAAGCACTCAGCTGAAACCAGTTTCACTCTGCCTGGACATTCTCAGAATGGTAAACCATGGATTTTTCCCACTAATACAGAAGAAAAAACACTCATGTTATTCCTATTGCCTGATGAGACACTGGTGGGCCTAATTATTTTTATTTTTATTTATTTTTTGTCATTTACATCAGACCTTCTTATTATTGATCTAACTCTAAATGCTTTGTAGCAATGTCCATTGTTAAAAGAGTTTAAACAAACAAAATCAAATTGAATTAAATTCGGTTAATTTTAAACTTCTAAACAGCCATTAACAATTAATATTTGTAAATAAATTAGTAGAAACATTAGGAAATAATTAAAGAGTAAATACTCTAAAATATTTTTTAATCATAGCACTAAGTACTCATTCCCTTTCTACACTCAAAAGAGAAATGATGTCACTAACATGGCTTATTGTTTACTGTAATTTGTGTCATATAAAGAAAAAGATTCTGCATTTGTAAGTTAAAATTCAAACCAACCCTTTAATATTTCACTTTTTATATAATTTACTGTCACCAGTTGGTGTTACAGTAATACGGATTTAGACCTCCAATAAGGAAGTCACTGAAGAAATTAGCAATGAGATAAATTTTCTTAGGTACATTTTTTTTTTTTTTTGAGTTTAGAGACAATCCTTGAACGGGGGCCAAGGCTCAGAATTATAACTAATCCTTATAGGAAGGAGTGAGGCCAAAGTTCAAGAACGTACAAGGCATGCTCAAGACATCTAGTGTAATTCAGCAGTATTTGTCATTCATATTGAAGCACTAATCACTGCACACTCAAAATATTCTGCTGGTCAAGTGAACTTTGTCACAATGTTTCTTTCACAATGTACATTTACAGAGTTTTACTTCATGTAATAATCCAATTATTACATAAAGTAAAACTTCTTTCTTTGGTTCCAGCACCAGAACCAGATCACAGCTCACTCAACACATAAATACTCTCCACAGATTTTACAAGAGCGTTCCTTGCACACATTAATAAACCTATGATAAGGGCTGTTACCTTGTCTACTCCACAATATTTACACACCTATTTTGTTTTCAGTTAAGAGGAAAAAGAAAGTAAACTCTTCTGCAATATTCTGTTTGGCCCAAATGGCCTTAATATCAAATATTACTGCTACACTGCTACAAATACATAGGTGACAACAAAAGTATGCTAACATTCAGACACCAGGTGGGAAAGAAACCCCTCCTGCTTCCACAAACATTATGAGAGTAATTAGCACCTTTGTGCTAGTAAAGAAATTTAGATGATAAGTTCCCAGAATTGGGCATTGTACTAGAGGGCCAGGCTTTTTAATATTCAGAGATATAACTAAAAAGCCAAAACTTTATTACATGACCCACAGGCCTCTGTAAGCATATTACAATTGTTATGTCTATGACGGCTCATTCTGAGAAAGAAGTATTAATTTTACTGAAGAGTAGTTAGACAAAAGCCCCTTCTCTCTGAAAAGAACAAAACAGTATAACTTATATTTGTTAAATTGCAATTGACCAAGCCATAATATTTCTGGAGTATAATATTTTGGACTGATCATAATGCACGGTACAATGTTTGGTGAAACCTAAACACAGCATATCATCATATACACATCAGACCACCTGTTAAGCATGGCTGTAGAGGGATGACGATTTAGGCGTATTTTTCAAGCCCAAAACCCGGGAAATTTGCACTCAAAAAAAAAAAAAAAAAACTTAAAACAACAATGAGATCAATCTCCCACAGATCAAATCAGCATTTACATAGCTAAAGAAAAAACGAAATCTAGGTGTTAGAACGGCCAGGTTAAAGTCCAGAAACTAAACAAATGGCATCAAAATTCTATAAACTGAAGCAATGTAGTAAAAAAAGATTCAGTCTCAGAAACGATGTAAAAAACTGACTTGTTTACTTACAGTAATGGTTGTTGAAGCTGGTTTTACTAAATCATAGGGAGTATTTACTTTTTTCCCACCTGGTTTTTATTGGTTTACTTTCTGGAAATGACTACATATTAAAATCCATATTATTTTATTTGTTGTGGCCTGTGATTATATCGTAAAAAACGTATTAGTGAACATACTAACAGCTATTAGTATACATACATTTTCATAAATACACATACATTTATCAATAATATAGTACATACCACCCCCCTCTGCCCCATGCAAGTGGGTCACCTAACCTTTCCTGCTACATGTGGTTCTTTTCCAAACTGTTACCACAAAGCTGGAGGCACTCAAATCTACAGGACGTCTTTAGATGCACTTTTAATAACATTTTGCATTCACTTGAGCTTGGAAACCCAAACCTGTAACAACATAGCAATGCCCTGTGCACAAAGTGAGCTCCTTCAAGATATGATTTACGTGCTTTGGAGAGGAAGATCTTGAGTGGCCTGCTATAGAGCTTTGATCTCAACCCTACTGAACAACTTTAAGATGAATTGGAATGCTTACTTCACTCAAGGCCTCCTCACCACACCTACATCATTACCCGCCTTTCGTAATACCCTTGTGGCTGATAAAAACAAATATCCATAAGCACACTCCAAAATCTAGTGGAACATCTTCCCAGAAGAGTGGGGGAAATTATAAGAGCAAATCAGGACTAAATGTGGAATGCAATGCTCAAAAATCACATACCATATTTATGACCAGGTGACCCAATACCTTTGGAAATATAGTGTATGTTTCAAATCGTACATCTTGGCCTTTATTAGGTGTTCCAGTTCACAATTTATTTGCCTCACTGGATTCAAACAGGATTTATTTTTCTATTTATTTATGCAATTTTTCATTAAATTGTTAATTATATTTTATTTTGCTATTATAATCTTTATATTTCTTATATTTTTATTCTACAACCCTTATATGTTTACTCTTTAAATTCATTTAATTATTATCTTTTTTATTTCTAATGGTAGCTGCATATAATTTTTTTTAAAATCATCTTTACACACATTTTAATGCACATTTGAAATACTGTTCAAATTTGACCTTATAATAAATTTAATCACTTACTTTTATTATCACTGTTCTCCTACTGTCTAAAAAACGTTTGTGGACGGACTTGCAATATTAAATTTGCCTGTTTGTGAATTAATGTGTGAATGTGTGTGTTTGCATGACTGTACAAATGTCTGTGTTTTACTACTAAATGATATTTATTACTGGCTCGTCATTTTATTTGTCTGCTTTTTCCACACTTTACAACCATTGCACAATTTGTTAGATATTGAAATTAATTTGATTGTACTTGTAGTCTGTACAATAAAAATTATCTAATCTATCTGATGTAATTGAGATAAATCTTTTCCTAGTACTAGTTCTAGATCAGTGTGACGAACCACTCCTGAGGGCGTGTAAATGACCCAGATAGGGAAGATAAGAGATTACATATATTTGGAATGTGAGAAGGATCATCTTAGATGTAGAAACACGAAACAAGAGAAAGAAGGCTACCTGAAGTCAGGGGAGACCCAAGATCATGGAAATTAATTTATGGAAAGTTGTGTGTGGTGTCTGTGTTCTACTCCTTAACACTACAGGTAGGAGCAAAGACTTGTATATTTGATTATATTCATTATTTTCTATTCTCAATTTGACAAAATATTTGCTGAATTGAAATCTCAGTACTTTATAAGCAATAATGTACAGAATAAATCATTATTTTTTACATACGATATATACCGCACATCATAGACCTAAAGCTAAAGCAGTAACATCGTCTTGAAAAAGTTCTTCACAAACCTGTTGATGAAGCTAGTGAATACAGATGTCTCAAGAAAATCATGGTTATATTTTGTATACATTTGTGTTTCACCTTCAAAACAGAGAAATATACAAATTATAAATAAACAGATTTGTACAATAATGTACAGAATGTACAAAATTTACAAAATTTTATTCTGACCTGATTTAAAGCAAGTTGTAAAGCAGTTAGACTTTAAACTTATATAACATGTCTTCATTTGCCTTAGGTTAGGTGAGAGTGTAGACATTTGACATGGGACCAAATATTTACAAAGTGTAGTTACTTTTTAGCCAGACCACATAGATTATATTTAAAATGGATACGCTTTTCTTTTCTTTTTTCCTATTTTTCATATACAGTACATTTAACCAATCTGGCCCTATTGATATTTTTTTCTTTTCAGTCTTAATCACATATTCCTAATCATTTACCCTGTTACACCTGAAATGATCCAAAAGTATTAAGTGTAACTGTACTCTTATCTTGGGTTTTGTGTCTTGTCTTGTGTTGTCTTGTGTTGTCTGTCTGCACTGTCTGTCTGTACTGTTTTTCGTCTGCACTGTTTGCACTAGGTTGCATTTGATGCACTTTATGTAGCTTGTGTTGTGTTGTTAGCTCTATGTTGTTGTTTAATTTAGCACCTGGTTTCCGGAGGAACGTTGTCTCGTTTTTACTGTGTACTGTGTACCACTGTGTATAGTAGAAATGACAATAAAAGCCTCTTGACTTGACTTGACTTGACTCAATCTCTCTCCTCCTTCCCAATTAGGATCATTATCCCAGCTAAATGGTAAGTTTCGAATTGAATTAACACAAACATAGTTGAGACAAGCAAAACAATAATGACAGTATTTTGGCAAAAGAATTAGATTTTATAAAATTGTGTTTAATTGTGTTTAGAATTGTGTATATGTCTGTTTTCATGACTATTTTGTAATCTTTCCAACCTTACATTGGACAAAATAAAGGTAATGTACCCTGGTTCATTATAAGTTTTTTTTTTTTGTATGTGGTCAGCCTCCCTTGAACAACAGGATTGTGGGTGGTGGAAATGCTGTGCCTGGGGCTTGGCCTTGGCAGGTCAGCCTTCAGATAGGAAACCAACATTTCTGTGGCGGCAGCCTGATCAATGAGATCTGGGTCTTAACTGCTGCTCACTGTTTCAAAAGGTGTGGTGAAGACAACTGTGAAACACCCATTAAACACTGTGTAGCTTACTGGAAGTAACATTGTGTATGGACATTTATTGGAAGTATAAATGTTGGCAAGATAAGGCAAGTGATATTATATGGCAGTAGGTAGCAGTAGACTATTCATTTATTCTAACTGAATCTCTTAATCTTTGATTTTCAGCACTTTGCTTTATGAGGTTACAGTCAAGATAGGAATGGGAAATTTGCAGGGGAAAAACCCTAATATGCAACAAAGGAAAGTTGTTAAAACAATAAGGCACCCAAACTACAACTCAAGAAATAATAATAATGACATTGCACTACTCCTGCTCTCTGCTCCAGTGACTTTTAACAACTATATCATGCCGGCCTGCCTGGCAGGAATCAAGAGTGAATTTCCATCTAGAACTAAAGTTTGGGTCACAGGATGGGGTAATGTTAACTCTGAAGGTGAGTGTTCCATAATCGGTGTAATTACTTTGTTAATGTATCAGAATTAGAATACTTGATTGATCCCCTAAGGAAATTGTTGATTCAAAGTTGATTCAACAAAGCATTTTGGTCAAAATAATTCACCATGGATCTCCACAGTGCCGCTGCCGCTTCCTGAAACCCTGCAGGAGGTGCAGGTGCCAATTGTCAGCAACCGTGACTGTGCAAAAACTTACGGTGATCTCATCACAGACAATATGATGTGTGCTGGCCTCACTGAGGGGGGCAAGGACTCATGCCAGGCAAGAAACTAACTTTATCCTATTGTGTCTGATCACAGTACAGTGCTATGTGGAGAAAAAAAAGCAGATATGTACAGTAGCTAACAGCTTGTTGTCCATGCAGGGTGATTCTGGAGGTCCACTAGTATTCAAGCAAAACACAACCTGGATTCAGGGTGGGATTGTAAACTTTGGCTATGGCTGTGCTTTACCTAATTACCCCGGTGTGTACACTAAAGTGTCTCAGTACCAAAACTGGATAAAGAGCGAGATCACTACCAAAACACCTGGATTTGTTGATGTCTCAAATGGCAATCGTGGCTCCCTCAACCTCTTCTGTCTGTTCTTTTCTTCCTCTCTCATCCTCTTTTTCTCCTATCTCTCTATCTTCTAGTATTTCACTTATTCTAATAAGTAAACAAAATTAAAAGTGTTTAATTAAAGATTTGTACTGTACTTTTTACTTTTTTTTTCACTTTACATGACTTACTCAGCAGTTTATAATTTATTTTAATGTCTGCTAATGCTGCTAATGTCTGGGATACTAAATAAGCTTGAAATGATGCTGAATTATATACTACAAGATAAGAAATCATTAGGAACATGTGAACATGTCCATAAGTGAAACGGCTGTTTGCCAAACAAGATATAACCAAATTATGTACTTGGTACACTCATTGACAACAATTGCATTACATCATATTGCATGATAAGATATAAAACTAAGGACAAGGAAATACTAGAATGTAAAAACTCTGTACTTTCTCATTCACACAGTAGGTTTTTCTTATGGTAATTAAAAGATTGTTAAAGCAATCAGGATTTTTTCCTCAACATTTACTTTGAATGCTTTGGTGTGTACACTCACTGTGCACTTCAATAGGAAATCATGTACACTTGTTTATTAATGTAGTTATCCAATCATTCAATAATAAAGCATCAGCACAATGCAACAAATCGTGCAGACACAGATCGAAATATTCAGCTAATGTTCACATCAAACATTAGAATAGGGGAAAAGTGTGATTTTTATGACTTTAAAATGACAGTTGTTGATACCAGGTTCAAGTATTTTAGAAACTGCCTATATGAAAATTTTGCACAAAACAAAGTCTCTAGAACTTAAACAGAGTGGTGCAAAAATACACTGTTAGTGGAGGAGCTGCAGAATGAAATATTTCCCTGCTGATGGGGAAAAGCAGAGACGAATGAGCAGACGGGTTCAACCAGATGTCTATAGTAACTCAAATTAACACTACTTGCAACCAGAAAACATCTCAGTACCCACATCAAACCTTGAGGTGGATGGGCTACAACAGCAGGCAACCACATCACATCCACCCATCAGCCAAAAACAGGAATTTGAGGCTACATGCTGATACTGTACACACTCACCATTAGTGCACAGATGAAGACTGGACAAAAGTTCCACCTTAAGGGTCATTATTTTATGCAAGCTGAGATGTATTTCTGCTCACCCCGTGTGAGTGAGTTTTATTTACTATGTTCTTTCTTAAAACAGCTCAATTCTTTCTCGTTGTCAAATCAAATGTTAGGGTTAAAAGTTACCTAAAGCTCTTCACGTGTCTGCATGATTTACATGATAAATGTTTAGATTTACATGAAAAAATTTAAATGTAAAACAAATAAAAGAGGAAAATTACAAATGACAATTCTTTATTATTTCTTTAAATTGCATAAAGAATATTAATATATAAAAAGTAGTGCACTGATAAATATTATTCATAAGAAATATGGCAACAAACATAGAAAATTAAACAAAGTCTTGAACTGAACACATTATGAACACATTATGAACACACAGAAAACTGCCTAATTGCTGTCTGCGTCATCGCTGATAATCCCACGCAAGTTGCTCCAGTCTGTTGCTCTCTTGCGCCCTCTATCTGCATTGCCATCCTCGCTCTCTGAATCGGAGTTTACCACACGTTTGAAGGCTGAGATAGGCGTTGAGCTGCCCTTAACACTGGGCCACGATGCTGCAGTTCGCCGTTTAGGACGACCTGAAATTCAAAAACAAACTTACACAGGTGGCAAAAGAAAAGTATCCTAAAAAAAAACACTAGAAATTAGAACTGATTTATAGCTGGACCATTCGGTGAAGTTCAAATGAAAATGAAGTGAGGTGTCCAGCATTTGGCTGCAAATACTCATCCCACAGTCATCAATATCTTTCCTGGCTGTGAAATGCCATACCTGAGACATCGCCAATCGTTAAACTGTGTCAGATTTAAGTTTATGCATCAGTGTATGTTTGTGACAACCATACATGGCTACACCACCTTGTTGAGGAGGTTCAATCATGAGCAGTTCCTTTTTCTCCTCCACGTGTCCTATTTTATTTCTTTGGAACAAGTTCAATCATTCACAAGGCTGTCTACAAAAATTCTTCCATTTTACCTGATATTTTGTGCTTTTTAGAAAGTTATTCTTCAGCCACCTACTTCGATTATATTCAGCCTTAAATTTTAACCATAGTGCCATTAGTGTGTTATTCCTTCACAGCAGTAGGACAGCGCATTGTGAGAAGTTGATTCTTAATCCATGCTTTAAGCAGTTATCCTAAAAGTTTCATTCAAACCATGATGGGACTATTGTGGATCAAAAAAGTGAGTATATTAATGCTATACCCTGAGTGGTAATTATGTTGCTGACGTCCAGTTCTGCCAGCTCCTGAGCTTCTTCTCTTTTCATCCTGGCCTTCTTACACTTCTCTATAGATGGCTGACCTAAATGGCACAAATAATGACAGCTGTTATCATTATACACACACTCCACACACAATAAAAGATTTGTATGAGTTAAGAATCACCTTCCACCCCCAGCTCTTCCAGTTCTTTCTTCAGCACTGCTACTTTGGCCTTCACTGAGCGGCAGCCTTCTAATAGCTTTTTATAGTTACGCCGCACACCACAGAGGCCGATGTAGCGCTTAAGTCTCGACACGGCTTTATTCTCATCATCCTGTGAATGAAGAGACAAAAGAGCAGACAGAATGTCAATACATTCCTGATCATGCATTTGTAAACGGTTATCCAGAGTAAGTGCATTGAAAAACTTCCCAAAGGTCGATGAAATATTACAGCACTTGTAATATGCAACGCATTTCCTAACATGTTGGGATGTTGTGTGAAATGTAAATAAAAACAGAATGAAATGACTTGCAAGTCACATTAACCCATATTTTATTCACAATAGAAAAAAATAAAAACTTAAAAAGTTTAAGCTGAGGTAACGTATCATTTTAAGAAAAAAAAGGCATGTTTTGAATTTGATGGTTGCGACACATCTAAAAAATGGAGAGGGCAACAAAAGTAAATCTTCCAAACAAACAGACAAACATTTTACGACTAATTAGTTAAATTGTCAACAGGCCAGTAACATGATTGGGTATAAAAAGGGTATCTTAAAGGCTAAGATGGGCAGAGGTTCATCAAACTGCAAAAAAACATGACTACAAATTGAAAAACTATTTAAAAATAAATGTTCCTCAACATAAAATCGCAGAGACTTTGAATCTCTCATGTTCAAGAATCTGGAAAAATCTCTAGGCAAAGCACAAGGGTGAAAATAACTTTTGGATGCCTGTGATCTTTCGGCCGTCAGGTGGCATTGCAATAAAATCAGGCTTGATTCTGTAATGGAAATCACTGCATGGGCTCTAACAAATCCAGATGATATTTTCTCTAAACAAAGTTTTTAAAATCTTTGTAATTTTAAGAAGCCATATCTGATCCATGATCAAGAAACTCCACCATCTTCTCTGAGCCAAAGCTAATTTAAAATGAACTGAGGCAAAGTGGAAAACTGTTCTATGATCAGTTAAAATGTTAAATACTTTCTGGAAACCACAGACGCTGTGTCCTCCGGACTAAAGAGGAGTGGGACCTTCCAGTTTGTTATCAGTGCTAAGTTCAAAAGCCTGCAACTCTGACAGCATCGATGCTCACATGTATATTAATATTTTAGAGCAACATTTACTTCCATCCAAATGACATCTTATTCAGAGAGGGACTTGCATATGTCAGCAAAACAATGCTAAACCTCATACCGCATCTCTTACAACAGTATGGCTTTGTAGTAGAAAGTCCAGGCCTTTCACAATTTTACAAAAACATTTGGCACATCATGAAATGAATAATACAAAGAAGACCAAGGAGGTTTGAGCAGCTAGAATCATGTATCAGCTTTAATAAGACAACATTCCTCACCGCAAATTCAAAATTACCTGTTTTGTACCTTTAATCTGATTTAAAATGTTCTATATGATTTCAATATAGTTTTATCAGATTTGCAAATCTTTGCATTCTGTTTTTATTTATCTCTTACATAGTACCTCACCTTTTTTGGACATAGAGTGTTGAAAACATTACACTTAATATTGTCCTTAAACTGCACACCCTATTTTTTTCATTTGTTGCTCAAAAAATGCAACAGCTATAAAATTTGGCATAAAACTGAGAATTTGCTCAATTAAAGAATTGAAAGCCATTTCTTGCCAATTACGTATCTAAAGAAAAATAGTTAAAAAAACAAAAACTATTAATAAGTACTGAAGACAAATAATGGTGAAGTCTCATTTTTCACCTTTCCTCCTTTGGCCTTGCTCTCACTCATTTCACTGTTTTTTTTCTTCGTCATGTGCTTTTTCTTCGTCTTTTCTTCCTGTTTGGGCTTCGTCTCCACTGCTTCTTCATCCTCTTCCAAAGAGGGCAAGGAAGAAGAGGAGGAGTCCGAGTCATTCACCTTTTCCCCGTCTTTATCCTTTCCTTTTACTGCCCAAAAACAAAATGATAAACATGAGAAAACACCACAGTAACACCAAGAATGGCTTTCAAATATAAAATGACACACTCGGTACCTGTTTCTTTTACTTCTTCATCAGAGGATACATTTTCAGCATCTTTCTTTTTTTCCTTTTCATTATCACTCTCATCATCAATGCTGTCACTTGTTTCTGCTGGTTTCATCACCTCGTCATCTTCACTATCAGAACTACTCCCGAAGACCTCCTTCTGCACTTTTCTCACCGCCTCACTCTCCAGTGACTTGGGTTCTTTTTTGTTCTCCGTTTGCTTCCTCTTCTTCTGAGCAACCGCTTTGCTCTTTTTTCCAACAACCTTTTTCTTACTCTTGTTTGCCATTTCATCACCACTCACCTCCTCCAAGCTGTCCGAACTCTCTCTCTCCTTTTTCTTTTCACCTTTAGCTTTCACTTTCTTTTGATTTTCTTTGTCTTCATCACTCATCTCCTCCTCACTGTCAGAGCTCTCGCTTCGCTTTGTCTTTCCACCTCTGGCTTTTGCTTGATGATTTTCTTTGTCTTCATCTGAACCACTAGAGCTCATGTGATCATCTTCCTCAATATCTAAAACCTTCCCCTTATTCTTTACCTTATTTGTCTTCTTCTTCTCCCTTTCCTCTTCTTCAGCACTTTCTGAGCTTGTTTCCTTCTTCCTATTGCTTTTCACATTGCGCTGTTCTTTTACCTTCTTCCTTTGAACCTTTTTATTCTGTTTTTCTTCTACTTGTGCCAAGTCTTTATCACTTTCATCATTTTCCCCTTCTTTAAGCTGTTCCTCATTTGCTACCTTCTCGATGCCAGAGTCTGGAGAATCTGAAACAAATAGGGTGCAAGTTTCATTTTAAATTTCAATCCAATCACATCACATATTGCCATAAGGCCAGCAAAAAAAACAGCGTGGGCTCTTGTTAGATTCAAATCTATGCTCCTATGTTGCTTTAACCAATCAGACGACAATTTGGTCACTCAGAGGCCCACTAGAAGGCTTAGAAACACACCAGCATTTTCATGTCCTATGATTGGATGGTCAGAGAGTGGACCACCGCAACCTGCATCTGTAACAAACTGCACAAGTTCAAATGTATTTATGTGATTTTAATAACTGTTTTTTCATTCCACAATGTCTGACAGAGAAGAATTTTCTCCCGTGCACAATTTGCACAAAAACACAAAACCATAATGCACGGGAGGAATGCACAGAAAACCTTTTATGAAGTTAATATTGATGCTTGTGCTAGAGATGATGTATGCGGGCAGTAAAGCTGTGGCTGCAGTGAAAAGAGACTTGTTGGATTGTGTTCATTGGGTTTCTTGCTGTAGTAATGGCATTCATTCTCACTGCATGAGATACTAGTCTGTGATGCAGCGCTCTGTTATACAATGTTTCTCTACAATATTGATGGTTTCTATAGCGGTGGCATTGTCATGGCTAATTGAAAACAAAAGCAACAAATTAAGTAAGAAAGTTAAAGCATAAATCAGAAATAATAGGCAGGCTTGTGATGAAAATTGTTACATTTTATGGGCAAATCCTCTTCATGCGCCAGTATTATCTTCCAATAATTACATTATTTTTTTATTTTTTTTTAAATATCAAAAGTGGTCTTGGTCTTGGCCTGTCCATGACCTATTAATCATTAGGTTTTTGCACAAAGACCCCTGCTTTCTCACACTTTCACAAAACAGTTGCTCCCACCCATTTCTAATTTTTATTTAATTATGGTCCTGGCCTTGGCCTGTCCATAACCTCCTAGCATAAAGTCACCACAACTGCCTCAATCCAGGCTGTTCCCACCTATCTCTACATTTCTGAAAGTAGCAACAGCATGGTGCAGGCCATGTCCCGTACATGACCTCATAAAATGAACTCACTGCGCGAAAACACCTGCTTCAAATGCTCTTACGCACCGCAATCACTTGTTTTGGATATACTTAATTGCAACAAGATCAAAAAGTACAAAAGATAAAGGTTTAGAGAGTACAGACAGGAAAAAGGACCATAGCACCATAATGATAGTATTAGGAGGTGGATTGGTTTAGGTAGGACACCACTGAAGGTCTAGGTGTGAAATCTACAGCCTGACACTGGGTTACATATACTGCATGTGCATGACCTACTGGAGTCAAACAGTCCATACTCTCTGTCCACGGTCAATCATAGTGACACTAGCTAATCATCTGTGTGTCTCATGCATGTATCAAAAGGAGTGATTCTCCTTCAAATTGTTATACTGCCTTGTAATGCATTATGAGCAGCAATTCACACTTCAGAACTACTGGGTAAAAAGCTCAAACCTGGCAAACAGACCCCAGACAGTTCATGTCTAGATGGTTGCACAAGATGCATCAGATAAACAGATCACAATGCATGTCCTATGCTTTCTTACACGTGTGATCCAATTGTGTTTTTTTTTATAAATGTTAATACCAGGTGTAACAAGGGCCAGTAAACGAGGTTCAAATCACCACTTAGATAATATAAACATGATATTGTCACCTGTTGGATCTGTCACAAAACGTAATTTCTTCTTCCTTGACACATCTGCGACTTGTTCTTCTTCCTCATCATATTCCCTTTTACGTTTATTTCGATTGTGTGGTGGCGTCACGCTTATTATTAAAGGTTCATCATCACTGCTGCTGTCCTGTAAAGATGCAAGAGGTCAAATCTTATGACTTAAACAACCGAGAAACGTGAACATCGATCAGAAATCGAGCTGATCCATACCTGCATTTTCAAGAGCTCCTCTTCTACGATTTTCTTCAGCAGCTGTCTGTGTTCTGCAGAGAGCGAATCCCTGCCCACATGCTCCAGATACTTCTTTCGCAGTATGCCAAGTGTCAAAGTACTACACGAGGACAGAGTAGAGCTCAAGGAATCACATTAATAACAGGAAGTAAGATGCATCAATATCTATCCGGGATTTGTAGCATAAAAAGTCAACAAGTTTGCATCGAGCACGCGCTGGTTCCCTCCAAATTCTGCCTACGTCATAAAAATACTGCCAAAGAAGCTTTAATCCAAAAAAGAAAGTCCGCTCACCTGAGATCTGAGCAACTGTGAAGCTTTCTGAATACGAAACTGCGCATAGCCTCGGAAACCATGTCTAATTTGTAAGGTCAAGTCACTGCAAGAAAAGAAAAAAAAAAAACACGCGAAGACGTCGCGCGCTTCCAGGTTTGGCGCGCTCTCTCGCGGTGGCGCGCACGTCGCACTGCGTCATCACGTACTCCTGTTTAGGTGGGGTTTCATGACGTGACAAAATAATGCCTCGAAAAAAAGTGTCACGCCATACTATCTGAACCATAAGTAATCCTTAGTTAATTTCTCAACGATTATGATGGCGTGTCTTCGTCCCTGAACAGTCTCAATGCACGTCCCGGACACAAACAAAGTAAAAAAAAAAAATATTTTATGATATTGATATGGTGCTCCATATCAATATGTACAATTACACTTAGAATGCATTCGGGGATTTGTTACTACAATATTGCATTATACACATTTTCTTTAACTCTAAAATAGCAGAAACATTGGTGCTCCTCTGCCCAATCTCCTGGAGCACCAGTAAGACACAACTGCTAAACCTTCTCATGGAAAGAACTAAAATGCTCCAAGGAAGAAATTAGCATCATAAACATGTTTTTCATATTTGCATATTTCATGTGTTGTCCTTTTTTCCCCCCTTCTAAAACTGGCTTCATTTTAAGGAAATCCATATAGACATTTTATTTGCAAAGCATTCATCACATATTTGATGAGGCTTATCAATTATTAATGTATAAAAAAAAATATTTTTATTAATGAACCTGTGAATAAAATAACAACCACCATTATTTATGGGCAGCAATGACATGCTACAGAATAAATCTTAAGATCTTATACCCATCAAAATTTAATAACACTGTACATATGAACATGTATTCCTTATTTTAAAATACACCAGACTGAATGTAAGCATTACATTGTTTCACTGGTAATAAGAACAATTCCCATGAGATACTTAAAATATAACAGTGGTCATGTGCAACAACACTTTGAATCCTATTTACAGCTGTTTGACGTTAATAACGAGTCTTTATATCCATGTTGTTATTATTAAGAGTGAATGTCGTATACATAACTGAATTTCCAGTCACCCACTTCCAGCTCCGTCTGCATGAATGTGTTTCCACAAAGTTATACCATGGTGACTCAGTGACAGGTTTTCTTTTCAACAAAATTATCTTTTTGCAATGATCATCACATAAAACAAATAAATTGTTTACTTAAATATAATAAATAGGGTTCGTGGCTCAGACAAACTGTCTGTGTATACCTTAAACCAAAAATGGACGGTCTGTGCTGGATATGCGACAATGTTTGGCAGTTTTGTATACAATGATCCATAAAGATAACTCAGGTTTGCCCAGGTTTGTTAGTCCATTTGGATGATTTTCTGGCTATAGAAAACCTGCTATAGCCAAATCATCATAAAATAAGTTTCCTATGACTTTAGGAAAATATCCTATTAATGTTTTTCTAGTCAGTCCTCAAGTAAATTGTCAGACATGTCCATCTTCAAACATTTTTTAAATGATTTGCAACTGGTTTATAGGGCTTTTTTTTTTTTTAGATTTAAACAGAAAACACAGACTCTGCCTGTCTGACTGATGAAACACACATTTTTAAACTGAGATAAACCTCCTTAAAATCAATGTCACTGTTTCATTCTAGAACATAACTTGATATTTTTCTTTGCACTAAAAAAAAACAAAAAAACAAAACGTAAATGTGTTCCAGATAATTAATAATAATGGAAGTTTGAGGGGACTAAGTTTGTTTCGATCTATAAACATTCATGCAAACATAAATTTCCATATTCGGAGGACTTTTAAGATCAAGATCTAAACCACTATATATTTACCCCTAGGATTTTTCAGACCTATAAAAGACTTTGTAGTTGAGGGTTACCAAAATAGTTATAGAGCTCTTATTGGGCATAAACATAACATAAATCTTGTTAGAAAGTGATGGAATGTTGCATTAAACCACTTAAGTCTGAGGTCAGTCTCTTCACAGCTCTAGTTTTATGATGTATACACTATGTTTCTGACAGGAATTTGCAACCGCCCTTATACCCTCATTATAGATGTGCTTTAAGTGAACGTTTTTCCTCATCTTTCTTTCAGTACTGGGAAACACAGGAAATTCCCATCTATCGCATTTACACATGTTACAACCAAAGTTAAGAGGATAAAGTTGAAAAACCCTGGTGTGTTTATCTGAGGAGCCACTTGACCACTTTGATTTAAGAAAAGGTCCAGGACAACATTGTCTTTAACAGGAACATGCATCATACATTAGTCTAGTGTGAGTCGTGTCCAAGTACCTTTCTGCACCTTTCACCCAAAACGTACACACATCCGCATAGAAAATGTTTACACATTTTTTTTTTACACATATTCTTATAATAATAATAATAACAAAAAAAGATGAAAATTATGGACAATAAATTAACAGAATAATAAATATAAATGAAGCAGAAAAAAAATCCAAATTATGTGCATTCATCCTCAAAAAAAAAAAAAAAAAACCTATCTCATAATAATAATAATCTCATGAGATTATTTCTTAGTGCAGTGTTACTGTACCAAAGATTCATTCCAATCATTGCTCAACCGACCCTCCCCCAACCATTCTAGTAAGTCCCTGCATATAAATTATTCACAATTTTCCTGTTATAGTACCATTAGGAACTTTGTACTACTCATAGTTATCATTTCTCCCTCGATCCATGCTCAGTCCTTGTACACAGTCTGCTGTCCATGCCCTCTTTCGTCATGCATAATATGTCTCCGAACATGGATCCTCCTTACACGTCTGTCTCCACCCCCCACCCCAGCCCCATCTTCCTCTGACTGACCCACCCCTGGAGACGAGATACCACCCGAGTCCAATAAACCCATGCCTCCAGAGCCCCGACCGTTCTCATAGATTAGTATGTTTAGGGTTTCTTCAAAAATGCGTGCCTCTGGAAACTCCACCTATGAAAAGTGAAAAGATACAAATATATTAGTTTAAATAAAATAAAAAAAAATACTTTCAATGGATAATTTACTAATGAATAGTATGTATGGTTTGCTTACTTTGGTCTGTTTCTTTTCAGTGGCATATACGATAGAGGTACAGCAAACCTCAGCGATTTTGCGTCCCTCTCCATAGAAGGACCAGCAGCAAATTTCATCTCCCAGCACGTCTTTAATAAAAAGCACTCTACCGTTAAAGCGCAGCCCCAGTTTATCAAACAACTCAATGTTCTTCAGCAAGTTGTCATCGGAGTTACTGGAGAAGCAAAAGAAATAGTGTGCACCAAAATCAAACGTACTACATGAAAAGTTTAGGTTTCATGGTGAATTTTCATATTCCCTTGTCTTAATACCTAAGCATGAAGCCATTTGGCCACTTGGCCAATGTACTTCATGAAACTTGTTGAATGCAACTCCAAAACTGATAAACGATTGACCTTGAAGTTGGTACAAAGTGTTGTATTGCTTGCATTTTGGTCTCTGCAATTTCAGAAGTATGCGGCAGGTAACTTTATTTCTCATGAAACTGACTTTATTTTTGTTTTTTTTTTAAGTTTTTTAGTCAAATGGGCAGCGTCACCCCATTTTGTAGTGCAAGAAAGCTTTACACAATGAAAATAAAATAGGCTACAATCAATTGATCTGTGAAACAATGGATAAAATAATAAATTTTAGGTGTGGTTTTAACGCAATTTTAAACACGAGATCTTGTTACTGGAAGAATTACATGGTATCAAACTCAGCCTTCAATCCCTGGTGAGAACTCAAAAGAAGAACTCAGAATTGTGTGAAATAAAATCAGAAATGCGAGAAATAAAGCCAAAATTAGGCAATTTTTTTTTATGTGGCGGAAACGGGATTCCATGGACTTCTGTCCCTAGATTAGCTCTGAGATTATCAGGATTTTGGTTGGGTATCCAAGTGTTCTCAAAATAAGCACCTCTATATTATTTGTGTTTACAGCTTTAATAACATTTATGCTTTGTATGATGACATTGTAAAAAATAGCATGTATGTGATAACAGTACCTGGTATAGGAATATTTATTGTTCCCCCTGTTATTCTGCAATTTCACCACAGGCTGAAACAGATTGAAAAAAAAATTTTTTTTAAGAAATTATTCAATAAGATTAACATAACTTTATAAGCACATGTATCTGGATGCCCGCGTGCTCACAACGGCAAACAAATTTCTCTCACCTTCTTGCAGGTGGCGATCATCCGCTGTTCCTCCTTGGCAGAAGTGATCATAGGGATGCGACAGCCTCCCTCATAAACTTCGCTGCGTTTCTACAGGATGAAAAAAATTGTTCACACCTTGAGAGAGACCTAATATCTGTTAATAAAAGGAGAATTGATGTAAGTCATGTGTAAATCATGATGTAGAACAATACATTGGGCCACTTTTTTCTATGTCTTAATTTAGGAATATTATTTTGCAACATTTCCCACACGCTGGCAACATAAAAACAAGTACTGAACTGTCTTTCAGAGCAAAGAGAAAACTACAGTAGGCTCCGAAGGTATAATTAATTCATTGCTATTGCATGTACTAAATATGGTCATGTGGATATCTAACAATTGCACTCACATGTGCCAACAGCAAAACCATAGGCATTAGTGGTGTCTTTTCGCGTTGCTATTATAATAAGCGCCACTCTCCTAGCTGCACACTCTGATTACACCATGTGGTACATTCAACACTTTTTTATTCTGTGATTATAGCATTGGCATTTAGTTGTACAAATAGGCGTACCTGCAGTGTGGAAAGGCAGTGCTGGATAAGACCCTGCAGTCTATAGTACTGAGCTTCCTTTAGTACCTCCTCCAGCTCCCTCTGGCTCTCTGGGAGTGGCACTGTGCCATCCCGTAAAAAGTTCAGTACAAGGGAGAAATGCCGACCACATCTGTCCAACACCACCCAGCCTGGAGATAAAGAAGATGCTTTGATTACTTTCAGCTAAATAACTGCTGCGTTGTGTACAGTGAAACAGTCACGTTCTTTTAGTTGCCGAAGAACAAGGCTCTTATCTATCTTCAGTCGGGAACCCTGTTCAGTTAAACAGTAAATGCAAAACAAAACTGTAATTCCAAGATGATTCACACAACCAGTGGCAAAATGAGACCTAAAAAATGAAGCCATTAACTTGTAACTTGTTTAAATCTTTATAACATAGAGCACTTCTCATAAATGTATAGTTCATTAATTAGGAATTTATATTATCCCTCAATGTGCTTTATCATACATATCTTACACTGGTTTGGGTCTTTAAGGCTAAAATCACAAGTAAAAAAACGAAACATTTTATAGCGCTTATACTGAAATTATTGGCACCTTAATAATATTAGTGCAATCAGTAGTTGTATCAATCAGAAGTATGTGGTTAACTTAAACTCACATTGTAAATCTGAGAGAAATTCAATGTTTAACTCAGGTCTTCCCAAAAGCTTTGTAGAATTGAACTGAATTTTCTACAACCACAAATCATGACCACCTTAATTCTTTTATTCTAGATTGCAATCTGTAACATGTGAACATTTTATAATGTCAAGAACATACATGTGTATAACCTAAGAGGCTATATATAAAAAAAAAAAAAATAGAAAAAGATTTATAGGATGATGTAATGCAAAAAAAAAAAAATAAATAGTTGCCTGGTTTACACATTATTTTCCTGGTATTTGAAGAAGTAGCGGGAAATCAACACACTGTTCACCCTGGTGTGCATCCCTAATGTTTATAATTTGTACAGAGCTAAAAATATTAAAGGCTAAAGATATACAAAGATATCTCCCTCCAAATCGTAAAACGATATTTCATGAGCAGTGCACACTGACTTTATAAAAACGCTTCCAACGTCATGATTATTGCAATAGGGTGTGTCTTAATTCAACACCTTACATTTAAAATGACATTTTATGGCATTTCCCAGATGCCATTATCCAGAGCAACTTACAATTCTCTCATTTATACAACTTGATGAGAGTTGCTCAGGTGACCATCAGAGGTAGTTTGGTGGTGGACAGATTTGAACTCACAACCTTCTAATCAGAAGCCCAACATTATTTACTAATCTAAAAAATACTGATTAAGAGCCTGAATGCAATATGTTGTTGTTAAAACAATCTAAATAAAACCTGGTTATCATTCTCATTGACACGGTTTAGAAGTAGGGCAAAAAAAAATGTCCATTTTCACTGTTACTGCATCACATTAAAATGGTACAAATAAAAAATATTTTACCTTCAGGATCGATGGTGGCTTCCACACTTCCATCACAAATCCTCCTAAGCATGCTGTCCTCTTTGCTGAGGGTCTGGACTGTGGTGTAATGCAGAGATCCACCAACATTCAGCTTTACGTACTTACTGCCAGCCAGACCTGGTCCTGTTTTCTTCTCGACACCGTGGCTGGGGGATGGAGGGTCACAGCTGGCCTCTGGCACCACATTCCCACCAGAAGCTTCGGCAGACATCAGGAGAAAAGCAGTGCAACTCTTCACGTGTACTGCCTACATATGAAACATAGATGATCAGATATTTTACAGAGCAGTTTTAACATTAACTGTACTTCAGTGCTAAACAAAAGAGCTCAGCCAATAACAGCTTGTCAAAGCATCAGGAACATAAATAAGAAGCACAAATAACGTCACCGCCCAGGATATAACGCAATATAAAAACAAGCCTGAGTCATTCTGCTGCTATTCTTAGTAAGCAGAAAAGCATATAAAACCCACAGCAGACTCAGATGTTACTCAGAGAGCCACTTTCAGTCAGATTCGCTGTTCCTCGGGCTTTTGTAATTAATCTGATATCATTTAATACCCATTTCCACCATGAAATCAAATGAGGCCATTCGGGACAGATGGCGAGACAGTGACAGGTCTCATGCAATGGCAGATTATCCTATAGGATCATGATAGCTGCTCCTATCATTTGAATTACAGTCTTATATTCAATTATCTTGTAATAATTCAGCGTCCCGTATGAAAACATAGGAGCGAACAAGAAGATAAAGAACGAAACACTAACGATCAAGCACTAGGCGCACAATGCTAGTTTTTTATGCTAGTTTACTTTCAATCTGTGGCTAATGATGTTGACAGTTAATAGATGTCATGGAAGAACCAAATATTTACCGAGCTGCTTCTCGGAATAAGCGCCCTAAAGCACAATCACAATTAAACGATAAATTCACATTAATGTTTCTATACGAAACGAATTCGAAATAACGCGTTTTATTTGGCGTCAGCACTCAGGTTTTATTCGCTTCCTCTCGTTCACTTTCCGTGTGGGGCTGACAAAGTTAAAAGCTGATTGGTCAAAACGCAGATCCGTCACACTTTTTAGTCCCGCCTTTCCCCGGATGACATGCGCAATCGCTACGTATAGTGCAGCATACTAGCGTACTAATGAGTGCTCCAGAAAAGAGTGCATGACAAATATGGACGCTGTATGTTGCGTACTTGTTAGATACACTTTGTAGTACGGTAGTGCGCGGCTTGGGTGTAGGCCTGTGTGATGCAGGTGCACGCTGAGCGGGGGCAGAAATTTAACCAATCACGATGGCTGATTTATACATGTCACTGTTTTGTTTTTATTCTGCAACACGGGAGGGTTACAGCTTAAATAAGGTTTTACTGTCAATTTGGAACAGTATTAATGTAACCTATTTCAGTAACATGCTGTCTGTATACATTATAATTTATCTTGATCAGATTTTATGTGAATCTAGTGCCTTTCCCTGAAACACTGGATGTGAATTGGGACAACACCCTGAATGGGACACCAGTCCCATCTGCTGGGGAAAGGTTGGAGAAAACCCAAAAACCTGAAGGAAGCACTGACAAATACTTAACATGCATAGAAATGATTTTAAAGCTAAATATTATAATAGGACTGGATACGATTTCATGACTCTGAGTGTTATAAAGTGTTTTTGTTGTTGTAGTGTTGGTTTTCTTGACCACTTGAGCAACAAAAAAGACAAAAAGACTTCACCATCCAAGAGACCTTTATTTATTTTTAAATCTTAGCAAATAAATTATGCCTCCATGACAATATATTATGTTGATTAATAAATAATATGAACAATCGAATATTAGTAATACTTCAATGCAACAGAGTCCACAGCTAGACTCCAAGTATGGCACAGTGGAAGAGACAAAAACTCACTGCTTTATAGTAACAACAAACCATGATTCAATTGAAAAATAACATTATAAAAAGCAGTTCGGTTTGATACTGCATCACAGCAAGCAGCTGTTTTTTGTTTTTTTTCTTCGTATTTCTTTTTTTTTTTTTTTTTTTTGTCAACATAGTGCATATGCAACAACATCAACTCTGATAAACAATGATAGTAAGTATAATTGTTTGAATGAATCCTAAGCTGAAGCAATAAAATATACAATCGTTGTGTGCCCTAAGCATGAAAGACATTCCACCCCTTTTAATCCCATAATCATTCAACATTAAGCAGAAAGAGATTTTTAAGAAACAGCAAAGAACATTATGAAACGCTGGCATTATTGGTCATTATTACATTATAAATGTAGGAAATACTATGGCAACCTGTGAAATGTTTCTGACGTCACATTATGGGATGTCGTTATTTTGGCACTCGATCAGTTTCGTATACATCCGTTTTGTATACATAATAGTCAATCAAAATATTTACATTCAGTATATTGTGTTTTTTTTCTTTGTGTGTGTATGTGTGTACAGAGGAGAATAAGTATAATAAAATTATGTTTTTGTTCATATGATGTTGTGTGTTTGTGTGTGCTCCTGTATTTTATATGATTCACTTCCCCTATGGAAAAAAAAAACCCTCTCACTCTCTTTCTTTTTCCCCTTGTAAGTTGCTGACTCACCCTTAGCCTCATACTCGTCTGAACCTTGTCCTTACCATCACTACTTTTAGCTCTTTTTAAGTCCCTAAGGCACCAACCAAAATATTGAAAAACATATCTGATAGTGAGAAAACCATAAGTTCATGCTTAACCCTTTTAACTCTTTAACAGTCTCCTCCTCTCTCTCTCTCTCTCTCTCTCTCTCTCTCTCTCTCTCCACACACACACACACACACACACACACACACACACATACACACACACACACACACACACACACACACACACACACACTGTTACATGAGTCAGCAATGAGCAAGAGAGATGCTGAAAATCAGAGTGAAAAAGAACGGAAAGGTATATTTGTTAAAGGACGGCAAGTGAGAGACAGACATTATATCATTCATTCATTTTTCTTTCCATCCTTAATTTTGGATTTCTCTCTTGTATGCTTGTTCAGATGGACACCTCGTACTCCCGTGTGTCCTACAAAGGAAAAAAGAAAACAACCATATCGTTTGCTTCAACAAGAAAGGAATATGATTAAAAGAAATTGCCTCAATGCTAACAGAAACATGATTTTAACATTAGAAAGAGGTTTATAGGTGTCTGACTACCATTAAAGAAAAGAAAGACAAAGAATTTTGCAATCCCAGATGTTCAATGTTTTTAGCGGTAATGACATAGTGGATTGACAGATTAGCATGTAGCAATAATTTAACTCACGAAAAGTATCTTAGTAGGATAAAATCCGAATGTTAAATCTGACTGTTGCATGATCAAATCCCTTAACTTAATTTGGTTCTTCAAGCTGATTTACAGGCTACAATCAATTTACAGAACTTTTGTCTGTCAGATATCATCAGTCAGCCAAGTAATCTCATTCGCTGCAGTAATCATTTCTTCAATGTCCACTCAATTATGTTCAAAGCATTTTGCCTGCACTGTTAAGTATCTTTATTAGATTATAGTTGATGGAAAAGTCTTACCCCTGCTTCATACAGTGGGTTATTAAAGTCAGACTCCACTGTGATAGGACTGTAGGAGTGGGTGTGTGAGAGGGACTTCCAAAATAGTGGTTTCCACTGCAACCTACACACACTAAGAAGGGGGGGATGGAGAGAGATAGAAGAAGAAAGATAAAAGAAAGAGAATAACTAAATTATAAAATGCTCATTGGGTACAGTGCCATGAATGATTTTAAATCTGGGAGGAAGTTTATTACAACAATGTATTGTAGAAAGTCATAAATTCAGTTGGATTCAACACAAAATTGATGCCGGGCTTAAGCCACGAAAAAGAACCTCTGACTTTGCTGTATTTTATCATAAAATGTGGCCAAGAAACAAGAAAAGAGGCAGTTTGTTTGACATTACACATGAAAACTGAGACATTACACATGAGAACTTTCTCATCAGCCTGTGAGCAAACACATGTATAACTTGTTAATTTAATTGAAGTACTTCACACAAATCTTTTTGATATCTGAATAATTCTGGTTGATAAAAGTTTTCTAACCAGTGACTATATCTTGTATATATTTATACTTATAATATAATCTTACTATTTAATTAGTTAAATGTATTTGCTTCTAACTGATTGGACATTTCTCATTCATGCTGTCAAGTGCAATGGCAATTTAAATACATTTATCAGAATGATTGCCTATACAGTATTTCCTGTACCAGTAATATCTACTGCATTTGCTAATCATGGAGTAAGCAAAAAGAAACTTCAAGAAACACCACTAAATTCAGGAATATTCAGAAAAACAATCTGTCATAAAAATGATACTGAGTTAGAAAATGCATAATTAATCAGTATTTATAAAAGCTAACTTTACCCACTTACTTTGTATAGTACATGTATATTCCAGCAATCAAAAGGATGACCAAGATAATCGGCAGGATGATGGCCAATGCAATGTTCTCACTCAGCATTTGGTGGGAGGCCTCTAATGACTGAGAGACTGAACAGAATTAAGAGAACAGTGAATTGAAAGTGACAAATATAAAGTCATTGTTATCCTTGCTCTTACAGTGTTCATAACTACAACTAGCATAAGTACATACAATTGTGTTGATTTTATATGGTAGATTTATGTCAGGCGAAAAAACGTGCCGGAAACCGAAGTGAAATCCACAAGGCTTTTTAATGAGAGATAACAGGGCAAAGCACGAAACGGGAAACCGTAATGAAACCCCCAGGTTTGCTAAACCAGGTGAGAGCTGTTATCAGACAGATGCAAAACAAAACCACATAGAGTCACGTAGCCAACGATAAACCATACTGTGTAGTTTGGGTAGTCCGACAGTGTTCTGTTGCCTAAGCTGTAGAACGGACAATGAGATGGTGGAGGAACGGGGGTTTTATAGCATGGGACCTGATGAGGGCCAGGTGTAGCTGATTAGTAAGTGGGAGAGTGGCTTGGAGTGATAGGTGAAGGTGTGGCTGGTGGATCCCTGACAATTTAAGACTGACCTTATTCATAAAATGTGATAGTAGCTCTGGTTTTAGTGTTGCAGTGGACTTGTGTACATGTCAACATATATGCTAATATGCTAGTAGACAAGTATATAAGTTTGAATGTATGCAAAATAAATGTTATCATGGAAGTATTTCCTGGCCAATGCAAGGTGGCATAAGCATAATATGTAAGTATTAAAAAAGTATAAAAGTAAGTATAAAAAACTATTTAATGAATATATTAAAACATTTTGTATTATTATAAAACAAAAAAGATTAGTTTGTATTACTAATAACCCCCTATCTGGTATCTATATTATCATTGCTGTCAAGTCCACTGGATTGTACACATTAGCCAGCTGAACATGATTAAGTTATCAGTAAGACTCAGGAGTAATTGTTATATGTTATTAAATATTTATTAGGTAATGTTACAGTAAATGTGGTATTGATGGTGCAGTTGTTTTACCTTCCAGTTTGTGATCTTCCAACAGCTCCTCATATGCCACTGTAGAGAATATAAACACTTAGCATATAATACTGAAATGTCATCAAAACGCAACCTTTTTGTATGCAATGGATTTCTTCACACCTTTGCAAAAAGGGGGTGGGCTGTTCCACTGAGAGGGGTGTCCTGGGACACAATTGATGATGACCTCTCCAATCAGCTCATAGCCTTCGTAACAGAAAAAGCGCAGCGTCTCCCCTGCCTGGTAACTATGTTTATATAGAGTTTGGTAACCGTTGTCTGGCACACCAGGATTTGGGCATGGATCATATTTCACTGTGAGACAAAGGTAGAATAAAATATGCTATTATCGCTCTTAGAATGTTTTTTAATTAGGTAAAAGTAAGTCAAAAATGAAAAAACAGTGATCATTTCACAGATAGAAACACTAAGAAATACACACAAAAATGAAAACAAACACTTACAGACACATTTGGGGCTACGGTCACTCCATTTTGGCATGCCAGTATCTCTGCCATGGCAGGAGATCTGGCTAGGGCCCTCCAGCTGGTAACCTTGATTACAGGTAAAACGCACCACTGTTCCCACGGCAAAGCCTAACTCAGGGTGCACTGACCGAGCTCCATTTACAACCTCTCCTGGGTCAGGACACTGCTGGACTACAAGGAAAACAAAGCCAGTTAGAACATGCAGCTATGCTATATAGACATAAAAAAATATCCCAATCATTTATTATTAAAAAAATACCCAAGTATGCAAATATGCCACAAGATTATCCAAACTATCCTTGATTTTAATTTTCATTGACCTCTCAATAGCCTTTAGCATGGTCATTCACATTCTTGTCCATTATCATGATCCATAGTCCAGTTTGGTGGTGGTTAAATTCCTGATGAATACTGCTTACAGGTGACATAGTGGGGATCCACATCTGCTCTCTGCAGAAGCTCCACTGATGTACCACATGGTTCAGTGTCCACATTTCACATATAATCAGCATCATTTCTTTCCTCTAACACATGTATTTGCTTGGTTATAAGCAGCTCTGGCAGACATCTCGTCATGGATAATAGTTCATCACCAGAGACTAAATCAAAGTAAGACGGAGCTGTATATCCCCAGAGTTCAATTATCCAAACCTTGTGATCTTCTTGGAAAAATTTCAGATTATACCATCTAGCAATTCAAGTAACCATGTTTTGTTAAACAATTGTTTCTTTCTTTATAATAAAAAAGAACCTGGACAGTTCTCTCAAAAGAGAGCCACACAATTGTGGTTCAATTGTCTTCTTCCCCTGTGTGAAACCAAACTCCAAAAACTCATCCAAAATGTAACTACATGATTGTTTTTAATCTTACCAGCCACTCCATTGGTTTAATGCAGTTTCTCACATCGCTCTTATATACATATATCCAAGATTTTTATTTTTAACATAAATTAGCCGCACCTGTCTATAAGCCT
Organism: Silurus meridionalis; assembly: GCF_014805685.1. Classification (NCBI taxonomy): domain Eukaryota; kingdom Metazoa; phylum Chordata; class Actinopteri; order Siluriformes; family Siluridae; genus Silurus; species Silurus meridionalis. The sequence goes on from NC_060897.1 coordinate 8,786,053, forward strand.
ATAAACCTGTCTACACTGAAACTAATGAACTTTACACAGCCTTTAATGAAAGACACTAAATGCAATATGTTGCGCTTCTATTAGGAGCATAGCGGTATTTTGGGAACAGCATGTCACTGCATTCTTCCGGTATTATTGCGTGTGTGTGTGCGTGTGAGACTGAGGATTATGTCCTTATTATTTTCTGAAGCTCATTTCTAAGTTTCTTTGACTAACCCATAACGCTGTTGCCAAGAAAAATAAAAAAAGCACGAGTTTTGGAAACCTGTCTGTGCTTATATGATTTCTGTTGCAACTGGAGTTTTAGCAAGCTCTCCCTTCACCCAGACTCAACACGTTACAACGGCTTGTATCTAAACAGTAGCCGACCAAGTAAGTCATTGTTCACTGTCTTCCTCCTTCCTTTTACAACTACAGTGGTACCTTGACCTACGAGTGCATTAATGTACGAGTTTTCCGAGGTATGAGCGTTCACTCGGTCGATTTTTTTGCTTAGTTACGCGAGCAAAAAATTGAGGTACGAGCTCGAGACACCGCTGCTAGATGGCGAAGCAAAGCCAGAAAGATTGTGACGAAAATTAAGATAAGCAAAGAAGAAAAAGTTAAAATTTCAAAGTTTAGGGATACGTAGTGTACAGGAGTGATAGTAAAAAACGAGTTTTCCCTCCGCCTCCGCTTATCGACTCTACCCCACCTCCACACACACAAACACAAACACACACACACACACACACACACACACACACACACACACACACACACACACCGGTGTTTTTGTTAGCTAAAGTCGTCTCATCTCCAAGGAAAATAGTAGTGGAAAAAACTCAAGTGGCCTGCACTGAGCCCTGACGTTAACCCCTACTAAACACCTTTGGGATGCATTACAAAGCAATTTGTGGCCCAGGCCTCCTACCTGATATCAGACTGAACTCACTAATGAAGGAGCACAAATCCAATAGCCACACTTTAAAATCTAGTGAAAAGCCTTCCCAGAAGAGTATAGCTTGTTACAATTGCCTGACATAGTATCAACAACAACTGTTTTTTTTTAAACCATGTTTTTTAGATACATTAAACAACACAAATCTAAATGTATTAAAGAGTCATTTGACTTACTTTTCACACAGGTGGGTGGGCTGTTGCTCCAGGACAAATCCCACTGGCAGGTGATGATGTCAGAACCCACAATGTCATAGCCAGGTTGACACTGATAGGTTATTACACTGCCCCTTACAAGTGAGACATGGGAAGAGCTACTCCAGCCAAATTCAATTGGTGGTAGAGTGGGGCATGTGTCATTTGGCTCCACCTCTGGAGAAGATCAAGTAAAGGGTCACTCCAATAAAGTACTGATCATAGAATGAAATGGAAGATTAATATGATGAATGTTAATTTATATTTATTAATATGATGAATGTAATTCTACCTCGATAGTGAATCAAGAACCCTTGGCTAAGGATGAAGGTTGAGTCATCTGGGTCACTCTGAAACTGAATAGTGACCTCTGAGCCACCGGACACGACCCGGAACCTTTCCCGTGACCCCAAATACTGACCAATGACATGGGACATAAGGTCATGCCCATCGAATATCGTGAGAATGTCATTGTGACGAATGTTCAGACTTTTTTGAAGAAAGGGGGAGACAAAGAAACACTAGTCAATTGAGGTAGGACAGTGGTTGCACTGGAATTTAAATGGATGGCCAGAATTGCATGTAAACCCCGATACCTATACACACACTTACATCTGCACATCCAGCTCAATCCGCTTGTCCTCGCTGACGTGGATCTGCCACACACAATCCTGCCCTTTGGAGTAGCTCTGTGGCCAATCAGGAGACAGCACGGTTCCTGATGCATCTGTTAGCTCCCCACCACATAGAGCTGAAAATGGAATAGAGACATGTGTGAAAGCACTGAACTGCAAGGGTACAGGTAGTATGGTGGAACACAAAACTTGGATCAAAGACAAGCTACAATTAATATCAAAGACATCAAACTGCACTTTAGGAAAGTATGTATACTTATGCAATATACGCATACCAACATTAATGGCAAAGGTTGCTATCGATTCATGCTTTCTTTTTTTTATATCTATTATTTCTTTCTTATTTCTTTCCTTTTTTTACTAACACCTTAGCAACCACTTGGAAAACCATAGCAACTTACGAACAACACCTCCAATAACCTCCTGGAACACCATAGCAACCACCTGGCAAAGCCCACATGGAATACCACAGAAACAGCCTAGCAACATGTTAACAACCACCTCAGAATAGCAACCACCTTGAACTCAATCTATTCTGCGCTTTATTATTTTCTTTCTTATTTCTTTCTTATTTAACATTATTTGTTTTAAACCTTTTTCCAGTTCTTTAAATGCATATTCAATCGAATATGCAAGAGAGGTTTATGTTCAACAGATATTTCAACTTCAATGCATACTACATGAGATGTCCCTAATGTATACAACATGTTTCCTAAATACATGTCATCTGCTTTATTAAATAGGTTCATCTGTTTGTTGTTGGGTTATACCTTTGCACACAGGTTCACTCTCATTCCAGTGAGGGTCACTTGGGTCGACACACTCCATAACCCCTGATCCTTGCTCCATGACAAATCCAGGAGAGCAGGAGAAGGTTACCGTAGTGCCGATGGGGAAGGTGATGTCGCTGCTGCTAAAATTCCCATGAGGGACATAGGGTTCATAACAGTGCTCGCCATCAAAAGCTGTGGAGATACAACAGCAATAGTAAGAAATATCAAACATGAAAAACTATATCTTTAAATACACACAGGTACTTTATATACCTTTTCACTATCTGACCTGAAAATGTACTTGGAACTTTGGAGAAACATGAAACGGTTCATAAGAGGTGAGAAAGACAATTCTTTTTATAAACCAACATTTGCTATGACAAGGTCTCTCTCTCTCTCTCTTGCTCTCTCTCACGCTTTCTTTCTCTATTTCTCACCCTCATAGCGAAGTGCCATCAGCAGAGGGATGGAGGAAGAGTCAGCTGTTAGCTCCAGATACAGAGATGATCCTTCGCTCACTATCCCACGCTCCGGAACATCATCCAGATCCGAGTCAAAAAGAAGAGGCGTGTTGGAATTATTTCCACTGCGGACAATCAGTCTAAAAGGAAAACAGGTACATAAACAGTGTATTACTGGGAAAATGGCAAGATATTATAGACAATGTGTTAGAGAAGGAGAAAATAAACAAGCTGCATGAATAGGATTATAATAAATTTTCTGAACCAACAGAATTTGCAAATAATGTTGTTTTCCTGATAAGAACAAGGCTGCCAGGTCTCCATGCAAAAACAAATATTTCCCCGAAGCAGTCTGCTGGTATCAGTTCTTTTTTAAACTATATATCTTTTTACTATCACTTATTAAAATGTTTACTTTTTAAAACTTGTTACTTCAGTTTTAATCTATTTGGTGATATGATCAATATTTTTATTTCTCATTCCGCACCATTTTTACCCTATCAACCCCTTTCTTGTCATTGTACAGCTTTTTTAATGTCATTTCCTGACTATCACACACCACAGATGTATGCTAGTTTTCGTAGCTAACAACAAACAAGGCTGAAGGCAACAAGAAGTATGGGGTGAACATGGATGAAACAGAGGGAGACAGTGTTGTAAACATGACTGATCACTGACTGATCATTAAAACTGATGACATTTCTGATCATCATCATCATCTTTTCTCTGCTTGTGTTCTATATGCTGGATGTTCAGCCTGGATACATTTAGGCACATTATTACATTAGGCAGAAAAAATAAAAAATATTTTGTATAAATTAGGGCTGTCAAAATGTAAGCATTAATAACGCATTAACGCAAATTCGTATTAATAGAACTAATTTTACTAACGCCCGATTAATGCATTACTGTGTAACCATTTTTTTTAAAAAAAAATAATAAATAAATATAAAAGAGGTGAAATTAAAACCCTCAACGCAACACACATTATTCACGACATCCTTTCTTTACTCAGATATTTAAAAAAAAAAGAGTATCCACCGAATGTAACAAATTCAAACATTTTAATCATTAAACATTGCCTTCCCAGACAATTTCAGCATAGACCTCTCATCAGACACACTTAATGCGAACTTAGGGAAAGCAACTGGAACCGAAACATAATTCTTAAAGGATCCACCTACCATATTTAATTAACAATTAAAACCCCAAAAAAATGAAAAAAGATTATAGAAACATGACATCTCAAAAACAATTAATAGTAAAAGAATAAAATTATTTAATAAATATAAAATAGTTTCTAACAAAGGGAGAGATTTTGAGTGAAATTAATAAACATCTGTTACAATTAGTTAGTGTTAAAAACTTGAAAAGTATCAATTTAAGGTACATTAGAACAGAAAAATTGTGCGATTGATTTTCGATTAATCACAAGTTATATCATGACAATCATGCGATTCGTCTTCTCTTCTTCTTTTGGCTTCTCTCATTAGGAGTCGCCACAACGGATTATCCGTCTCCATACCCCCTGTCCTCTACATCTGCCTCTTTCAAACCAACTCATCTGATTAACACAGATTAAATATTTTATTCGATTGACAGCTATAGTATTAATATATTCATATAATGTGAGGTGCAGTTGTCAGTGTGACACTAAAATCGGTGGCTACTTGGTGGCTACTTTTTTACTTAAGTACATGTCAGAGCCCAAACGTCATTACTTTAACTTGAATAAAAAGAGTAGTCAGTATTTCAACTTTTACAGTCTTTTAAAAACGTAAGTATCTGTACTACTTTTGCCATTTCTGTCTCTCTTACATAAGCTCTCCTTTTAGAGCCAGAAAGGTCAAATGTGGACTTATCTGTCCACAGAACTTTCTTCTAGACAATGACTGTCCAATTCTTGTGTTTTTACCTTTACCTAATTTGTTGAAATTTAAAAAAAGGAACTGGCATGTAGCTTAAAACTAATAAAAGGCTCTTATATAAAGATTATTTGAGCTTAGCTATTTCAGATCCATAACTCATGAGAAAATGATCAGACCTTGTAACACTGCTTACAACTAATAGAACTTCACAATGGATTGATTTGTTCGATTTTCTAAGTGAATTTCCAGTTTCTTTTGTGTTTGCTTGTTATGCTTTAACTGTCCATTTCAATTATCTGCCATTCATGAGTTTTCCTAATGTAGACACTCTACTCTTAGAAAAGACATACTAAAGTTCACTTGTCACTACATATTTTTTGCTTTTAATTACATGGTAATGTCAATGTGGTCTATCCTTAAAATTCATTAGAGGAATATACTTGGATGTTCCATTATTTGTACATATCCTGTGGAACAAAATGTACTTGTATGTTCTCCCCAATGGGGCTAACAAAAAACCTCATTAGCATACTGCAGTTCTTATATTGCTTTAGGGCTGGAGCATATTTATGACTTACTTATCGTTGTCTTCATCCAAAGCCATCCTTTCAAAATGGAGGTGTAGTCTGTGGCCCTCTTTAGCTTCAAGCAACCAATGGCAGCTCAGGTTGCTATTGCTAAGGTTACTGCTTGAGGGAACGGTGGGAGAGAGGATACGGCCTACTGTAGCATTTCTGATCCATCCTCCACAAGACACAGCTTTACATAACACACACACACACACACACACACACACACACACACACACAATGACACAAATACATGTTTAGCTAGGTTAGTGAGAACAGAAGAACATAAGATGGACAGCTATAACGTTATAATCAATGATTTTTAAAGTTTAACTGGTTTTAAAGCCTATAGATCTATACTATACAAATAGCCCCTTATTTTAGGGCAACATTCATAGCCATGCCTCCAAGACACAGGGAAGCCTAAATGCTAGTTTAAAAGGGAGAGCTGTCTGAATGTATGGGCAACATCATTTAAAAAGTAAAAAATGTAACCTCTCCTCACCCATACACTGAGGCTCAGAAGTGCTCCAGTGTGGTCGGGTGGAGTTCAGACAGGTGGCGACTTCATGTCCTCTGACCTGAAAGCTGGGGTCACAGTGAAAGTGAGCCTGACCTCCAGGGTGAATGTCAGTCACAGTGACCCCACCTCCGTCAGGAGAGAGGGGGAATGGGCAGGAGAGGAGGAACGCTGAAAGCAAGTAAATAAACAAAACAGAGATTTGTCAATCATCAGTCATTAATCTAGTGAATAATTAGTAATGCAGTCCATTTCAAAATAGCTACCTTGGTAATGAAGAGTAAAAATGCCATGATTGCTCTGCTTCAGGCTTCGGTAATGAATCTGAACCTGATTTGTTGTGCTGCGTATCACCTGACCTTCAGTGATCATTGTCTCATTGGCTAAAAGTTCAGGTACTGAACCGTCCAGTCCCAGAATAGTCAGAGATTCCTCCTTAGACAAGTTGACCTTCTTCACCTGAAGCACCATTAAAGACAATATTTAAACTGAATTCTTTTTATGTCACCTCTGTAATGACCAGACAGTACTTATGTAACCAGTGGCAGCTGTGGGGAGAAATGTATACCTGTATTTCCACCCCATATCCAGGATATACAGTTATGCTGTAGGTGCATTCCAGTGGAGAAAATGGAATTGATGATGAGAGCTGGTCTGGAGACTCCACTATCCCCTCCATACCTGTCAGGCTAGCATTACACTGCACTATAGGGATAAGTAGAAAAAAAAGAAGGAGAAATGTATCAGTTTCAGTGTTGCATCTGGGTTTTTATTTATTTAGCTCACTGTCAAAATGATGACCTAATTATATTATACTGAATTTATAGTTGTTACAGTTCCTAATAAAAGATTTTCTTAAATCCGTAGAAACTGTATCAGAGTAATAAATATCTGAAATATGGGAAACAGTCAGATTTTTAATGAGGGTTTCATCAAAGTCCAGGTTCTTTTAAACGAATAACATATACGACAGTTGTCGCATCAAAGAAGAAGCAGTACTTAGATAACTTATTTTTCTTATGTTTTGCTAAAGTTGAGCAGATGTTAATGATGCTGATATCTGCTCATTGGCAGTTGACCAAAATCATAAAGTGCTGATCAGCAGGTCTTGCAGTTTGTTACAGAGATTTTTCTAATCTGTCAAAAACATTTTTCTCAAATAAGAAATTCACAAACCGGTTCTACATGTAATTTTCATCTGCAATATAAAGGCTGTCAAACTGTCAGCTGTCAAAATTACAAACTTTAATGAAAAATACCTCATTATTTGAGATTTTCCATTAACATAAAACAAAGTTATATATATATATAAATGCACTTGTAGTCATTTTTAATTAACGTTTTAAATAATACCTGGTGTGTGGACTGTTGTTATTGTGGTGGTGGTGATTAAAGTGGTTGTGGTCTCCTCTTCCACTGGTGGTGATGTTACACCCCGCTTCACTCCTGGTTGGCCAGGCTGGGGAGCAGTTGAAGAGGTCATGGCTGTAGTGAGAACACCTGGTGACATTACAGTGAAGGCAGGTTCAACAGATGGGACAGCCTGGGTCGGGTTAGTGGTTGTGCCTAAGAGTTCAAAAGAAATACATGTATACAAACAAAAAACACAAACAATGTCTGCTTGAAAGTTTAAATACCACAACTGCTACTGTAATAAGGGCTTAGCTTTGGTATTTGAGAAACATGTCCTGAACTTTGCAGTTTTTTGCTTGGATTGGACACTAATTAAACTGAATCAACATAGCTGGCTAATAAATAAATAAATAAATAAATGTAATTGTAACTCCGATTCTGAATATAACTCTATGTTGGTATCTTGGAAAAAAAAAAAATAATTAAGGTACATGGATTATTTGCTTAATAGATTTGTCACTTTGTATCATATGTAGGTTATATAATATGGAAAAAATAATAAACATAGAAATTATACATTAAATATAACAACAAAACATATAAAACATAGCAATTTTGTCTTTATTTATTTAACCATACTCCATGATGTGATCTTTTTTTAGCATTTTACTACCCACAAGAGGTGTTTTGTGTTCTCTATAAAATAAATAGGGGCAATGATGTATATACTGTAGAAAAAAATATATAATACTGCAGTATAATACCAAACATTCTATTATACTAATATATATACATTCCTAGTTTGGCTTGTTTGGATTTCTGTGTCCTTCATAAGGTGAAGTCTCACCTATGTTGCCAGAAGACTGGCCAAGATACTTCTTACTCAGCAGCGCAGCATGAAGCAACTCACCCAGGGGCCGTGGATCAGAAGTCATAGTAGGAGGAGCCTCCGAATCAGGAGTGAGAAAAGCTGCACCTGAAACATCCAAGAGAACATGATGTTGTGATGGACACCATGTGAGTGGTTTAACATCAAAATTAAATGATCAAACACATCTTAGAAACCTACCAAAAATGTAAAACATACAGAAAATATGCAAATATTTAAAATATTAATATCTGTAATACCTGTAGTCAAATGAATGTGCATAAGTGTGACACACAGTGTCACAGCAAGAACTGTGGACACCATTGTAAAGTACTGGAGAAAGGAAGCTGAAAGAGAAAATCAGAAAAAACACAAGACTAAATTTCTCATTAATATTGTGTCACATTTTGTGTATGTGTCTTTTGGTGAATATTATCTTGCCTATTAATTACATTTAACAAAAAAGTTGTCCCAGTCTCCAATAAGCAATGTCTCCAATGAACAACCAAGGCTGTGTACAGGATTACACTAAAATATAGCACATGTTTTACCATATATATTTATATGTACAACAACAAAAATGATCAACTATAAGATAGACCATCTGTCTGTTATTGTCCCATCGAGTGTAAGTCCTGTAAGTTGTGAGGTGTAGAATCTATGGATTGTACTTTTTTATCATTACATCCCATGGAATCCTAAGCACTTTGAGATCTGAAGATTTTTGAGGCCAAGTAAACAAGTAAACGTTAAGACTTTGTCATGTTTCTCATACCATTCCTGAACAATTTTTACAGTTTGGCATGCTGCACTATAGATGCACCGTGCCAAAGAGGTCCTCTTTATCCTTCTGTAGAAGTCAATGCCATTAGGAAACTCTGGTGCCTATAATGCACAATAGTGTCTACTTTGTATGCAACAATATTTAGGTAGAGTGTGTGTGTGTGTGTGTGTGTGTGTGTGTGTGTGTGTGTGTGTTTGTGTCAAGTAACCTCTATATGAATGTCAGGACACAAGATTTACCCACTTGAAAATGGCCAGAGTCTCCTCTGGCTTCATTTTTCCCATAGTGCATCTTGGTGCCATCTGTTCACCATGTAAGCAAAGCTCATGCACCCAGCTATCCAAATGATGTCAAAGGAAATATGATTTATCAGACCAGGCCACCTTCATCCACTACTCCATGATACAAATTAGATGCTCATGTGCCCATTGTAGAGCTTTCAGCAGTGGACTAGGGTCAACAGAAGCACTCTGCCCAGTTTGTTTAATCCCAACAAACATTCAAACACATATAAGGAGTTTTTGTATCTGCAGTGTATTATTTAGCCCATTAACTATTTAATTTTTATAAACAGTCAATAATCCTTTAAACCACTCCTACAGATTACTAAAGTAATAAAAGCTAGGCTTAACCAGGCCAGACTACAGCCTCTATGCCAAGTGAATGCTACATCATTAAACTGTAAACACACGGAATCGTTGCTTTACGGTCGATTGTTCCTTCCAGTTAATATAATGCAGAGAAGCCGTGATTTTAATTACTCTGGCACAATATTGCGCGCCGCGGATCTCGGCGAGGACATATGGGACAGATGACACACGGCCTCCACCTTCTCTTATCTGGCATCAATGATGTCACCTCCATGCTGCGATTCACGATCAGTCGTTAGGACTCGTAATAACGACCCTCTGGCTCATGCAATCTGGCATAAAGCATTAGGAGATGCCTTATAGAAACATGGACATTGAGAAAATGTATATAAATAAATGATAGGTAGATAAATAGATAGATAGGTAGATAAATAGATAGATAGATAGATAGATAGATAGATAGATAGATAGATAGATAGATAGATAGATAGATAGATAGATAGATAGATTGACGCTTGGTGTGTGACGCGCGTGTTCGGTGTGGTAGAATGTGTGAGAGAGAGAGAGAGAGAGAGAGAGAGAGAGAGAGAGAGAGATGTTGCTGACGCTGCGGGCATAAACCTCACAGCTCCCTCTCTCTCTTCATTTATGAGGCTTTTCACTTCTCCCTCTTCTCCTCAGACGCGTTCAAAGCACACCCTCCTCCTCCTTCTTTTCCTCCACCTCCTCCTTCTCCTGGCCTTCATGTTTTCTGCACACATCTCCTTTTGCTGAGACGCACTGAACACATCAGCACCTAAACGCTTGCTCGGCTCAATTCATATGAGGCATTTCATATCATCTGGAGAAAAACAACCGCTTTAATAAAACGTATTAGGTGCTCATATGGACGCTATAGCGTGCATTGTTATGCGCGTTCGCTCTCAAGCGCAAATACCTCGACTCTAATTCATTAAAATAAAAGACGACCAGAAAGCACACAACCTAGACTACTTACCTTTTGTGTGTTTTTTCCACTTCCAAGTCTTCAGTTCCTCAACCCTTTAATGAAAAATCTGCCTTTTTTTACTCCCGTCTCTGTTTAGTCTGCACTCCCCCCGTCTCTGTGTCTCACCAAAAATACCAGAAGAGTCTCTGCGCGTTTCAGATAATCTGCTCGCTCCCGGCGCCCTTACCATCAAACGGGCTGCAGGTTTGCCGGGAGTGACATCAACACCATCAAAACTACTGACTAAAAATATCTGCTCGCTCCTTCGATATTTACTGTCTAAATTCCAAGGGCTCGGCGCTTAGGTGGGTGGAACGGCCATAAACGTCCCGTGTTGTTTGATGCGTCGATGTGTATCTCCTGCTTCTGTAATAAATCGCGCCACCCGGTGGCCAAATAGCGTTACTGCGATTAATCACCAGCCCCTGTCCAGGGTGCTGAAAACCTGTCGTTTCGAAAATCCGGCCGCAGCCCCGCTTTTATATTTTTTTCCAAGCGCCGTGAGGACGAGGAAGCGCACTCCAATAAAAAGTACACGGAAATGATGTTGTTATTTATTTTATTAATTGCTCGGTTGTGAGCTGGCATCGGTTTATGCGAGTTGAAAGGCTTCTTCGGGTTTTCCCGTAGAAGGAGGAGGGGGGTCTGCATACGTCGGAGATTTTCGGAGTGATTTTAATGCGGAACACAGACCCGCTGTTCGCCCGGCGGCTGCAGCAGCAGCAGCAGCAGCACACACGCAGGCGGGGAAAACACGGAAGGGGGGAGGCGAACAGAGCGAGGGGGCAAAGACACACCGAGTGAGCACCCGAGACGCGGTAAGTCAACACGCTGTAATCAGCCATGGCGTGCCCCGAACACACACAGCAATTCAGTGCACAGTTATAGAGTTCGATGCGCTCGTCGATGGAAAGGACGTAATGGAGCTTGGGGTAGCTTTGTACTGAAAGCTGGCATGTTTTTGCCTGGTTGAAGAGTCACTCCCGTGTGAGCAACGTGAACACAAACACGCAGGCAGTTGCAGGAACCATGATTATGCAAGAGCCTAAGGAGACTAAGTACAAGACGAAGTCATGCCTGTTTTTTTTTAAATCAGACTAATGTGTGAGCTCGCGCGCGTACAGCTGGGTATTTTGCCTGATTAACATCTGCTAACAAAGACATATCACTCTACAAGTGTTGCTTTACTGCTAGCCTACCATGCCTGATCCAAACAATGATTTGTAGGCTACTGAGTGAGCAAAGCCCAGAGGAACCATAGCATGTTTATATGTAATGGAAATCCATGTTTGGATCAGTTCCATAATTGAGAAATCAAGATTCCTTCATTTGAGGTCCAAATGCTTCCTTTTCTTTTTCCCTGTCTTTATCCACTTTAAATCACCTACCCTGTTTTCAATGAATGTCCACTTCCTCTACTTGTTCATTCTTTCTTGCCCTCTTTTTCTGCATAACTTTGTGCTCTTGTGCACTTCCTTTTCTTAGTACAATAATGTATGCTTTATGACTTTTTCTTCTAGTGTCTCAGCCTCTTGGCAGGATGTCGTGGTCTCTGGACCTGCTCCCTCTGCCTCCCTGTGTGGAACTGGGTGGGCCTCCACTGAGTGGCCTTCTGTGGACTCTGCTGCTGCTCTTTCTCTGGTATTGCTACCGCGTCGGTGCCGACCCTCCGTCCTGCTCATCTGGCTCAGCTCACTCTGCTTTATCTCGTTCCTCCAGTTGCTCTCCAGTCGAGCCTGGTCATTCCACCCCAAAGCCTTCCCCTGCAATCGCTGTGGAGTGTGGGGAAGAAGAAGAAGCAAAGAGTTACCTGATGCCAGTGTTGAGCCATGCCCCATTTCCTGCTCAAGCAGCAGCAGGAAGCAGGAAGTTGTACACAGCACTGCAGGAGTATGCCAAGCGTTACAGTTGGGCCGGCATGGGCCGCATCCACAAGGGTCTGCGGATCCAGGTCAGACACATTGAAGAAAAAAATGGGTGATATCTGGGTTTGGGGTCATGCTTAGGAATGTTAGAGGACCCAGTGACTACATTTGAGATGAATAGTATTGCTAAAGAAAGCATAAATATTTTTCACAAAATAAATAGAAATGGTGCTTAGGAATACCATAAAGTTACAAGCAGTACACACTATATGTGTTCGCTTAATTAAGTTTATGCTCTATTAAAGATGGCATTAGTGCCTTAGGAAACTTTAAGAAGTGGCACTGGGAAGTAGTAGAGTGGTTAAGCTGTTGACCTTGTGCCTGGAAGGTTGTAGGTTTAAATCGCAGTGCAACTACCCGTGAACATGGTCTTTAACCCACAACTGCATAGTTGTACATACAAGTTTAAGAAGATATGTTGTTGCCACTCACCTTTATAATGTGGTGGAGAAGTAGGAAATTTCAGTGACTGATTGTGAGAATGATTCATTTTCCTCTAAATATTGCACTCAAAAAACTTTTCTTAGGGCTTTGATGGATGGATAACTGGTCTACATTTTATCCTACTGGTCTACTTTTTGGAGAGGAAAACTCTCTGTAAGGTTTTTACAAAAATAACGTTGAAATAGTATCACAGAGGGACAGTTTAGAATGTCTTTATAGTGCTAGAAGAGTTTACTTGCTTTTAATAATCTTTAATTTGACCAAAGGCATCAAGCCCATCTTTAAATCCTCAACATAGTTCGAGACTAGACATGTTCCCATTACTTCTCTTTCTTTGCAATGAGCCAGTTGCTCAAATAGACAGGTCTGTTTACATTTTCAGATTACAGGGCAGCTCGTAAAAATACTCTTGTACATGTTTTAAAGTAATTGGGTGTTTTTAAATTACGTAAATCATCAGGACACCAAACTGAACTTTTGCTATGTTTTCACACATACTGTTTTATTTGAGACTTTGCGCCTCAGTAAAACAAATGTTTAGAGATTAAAAGTAATTTTTTTGGTTCAGTTTTTAATTTAAATTTTTATATTTGATCAAAGAAAAAACATCATGAATAAATGTGTGTTGCATTGAAAGTTTAAATTTTGCCTCTTTTATAATTATTTGTTTTTATATAAAAAAAACTATCAGAAATGCGCGCTGCATTAATCATGCGTTAATAAAACTAGTACAAAGAATCTGTGTTAATGCATTATTAATGCGTTAATTTCGACAGCCCTAACTAATACATTTCTCAAAAATAATAATGGAGCACTTCATCAATCATTACACTTCAATTAAACAAGTCAGAATAGTCTGTCTATTTAGGAAGCACAAGTGATTGTAAATCAGTATTTACCTGCTTTGGTGCAAATGAAAGTGACAAGTGAACTGCAGAGGAAACAGCAAAACAAGGCACAAAAATATTGCTTTAGGTGGTAGCCACAGATCCTCCCTGACTGATTTGTCTCTAGCGTTGTGTTTTGCTAGGGTCCTTGTCACTAGGCAGTAACTGCAACCCAATGAATTTGCACAGGTAGTCCTTATCCTCCAGGATGGCACATTTATATGTGCTGTTGTAAGAATGTTTGGTGTGTCTCCCAGCACAGTTCCATGCACATGGAGGAGATAAATGGAGACAGGCTTTTAGAGAAGGAGAGCAGGACAGAGCCATAGGTGGGCAACAAGCCAGCAGCAGGAACAGTATCTGCTCCTTTGTGAAAGGAGAAACAGGAGGAGCACCACCAGAGCCCTACAAAATGACCTCTAGTAGGCTGCTGTGTGCATGTTTCTGAACAAACTGCCAACTCGATTGACACTAGAATTTGCAGGTACACCTTTGACAGGTTTTTTACAGGTGAGAGCAAGTTCACACTTAGGTACATGTGACTGATTTGAAAGAGTTAGATGTTTTTGAGCAGTGTAGGCAAGACTAGGAAACATTTGTGGTGTAAAAAACAAGTCACTTACATCCACTACAGGATACAGAATGCAAAACTCTATCACCTCTATATCCCCTGCTGCTGGAATCTAAATCAGGAAATTCAGTCACCTTCGTCTCTCTCTCTCTCTCTCTCTCTCTCTCTCTCTCTCTCTTTCTCTCTGCTTGACTCTAAATGTGTCTTATTCTTTTCAGTCAAGACTGAATGACCGCTCTTCCATTCAGAAGCCCCACCTTTTCTACCTTCCCGATGTTCCAAGCATACCTTTCTTCCCACGGGATGCTCATCGCCATGATATAGAGATCCTGGAAGCAAGCTATGCCATAATCCTTGCTGAATTCCAGGCTGTCTACCAGAGAGGCATTGACACAAAGCTGGGGTGGATTTACCAAGGACCTAAGGTAATAAAAATAATATAATAAAATAGAAAGTAATGTAATTATACATATAATGTTTGGAGAATATAAACAAAGTGATACACCTACAACTAATTCTTAAGAAACTAAATAAAATTGATTGATGTCTTTAGCACACCTTTTCAAACAAGTTTCACTTTGCAATTTTCAGAGATTCGTAGTTGCAGGTTTAAGCAACTGCGAATGTGATTTTGTAACAGCACAGAGATCTACTAAATATGCTTGAATATTTATTAAGTAGCATCTCTAGCACTCTCTCCCTCTTAATCTCTCTCCTGTTTGCTCTCACTCACTTGCCTTCACTTACCTACTCAAATCAATATCTGCACTGCACCACTGAGAGGTTTCCTGCCTTGCTTCATCATACACCTTAATTTATTTGGAAAACTTGCTTAGTGAAGACACCACGAGCTCATTTCTTGTAAATCATATTTATGTTTGTCATTTGACTTCTCAGGGTCAGGCACTGTTCCCACTCTACAACGCTGGAGTGTGTGTGGCCAGTAATTGCCGCACATGTCCATGTACATACCGTACCCTCCTCTCCCTCAGAACTTTCATCAGCAGTAACTCCCTTGGCTCAGCAGGTTTTTGGCTTTTGGGCCCTGGGGCATCACTGGGGGGAACCTACGGGCCCACCAACACACGGCTCCGGTGCCATCTGGGTAAGTGCTAACTCTGTGTATTGGGCCTATTACATCACTACAGCTAATGCATTATTCATGAAAGAAAGATACATAATTAATTATTTATCATTTTGAATCTGTATTGCAAAATGATGAGAAAATTTTTTTTAACAACTATATTGTTATAGTAAGTGGGAGTTAGGGCCTTTGCTTGTTTTCCAATAATTGCATTTGCTGAAGTGTTTTAATATTATAAATCTCAACATTTAATCTAACTTAAATTAAATGAATTAAACAAAAAAACAGTAGTTCATAAAGTGCACATAGTTTTTATCCATTTCCAGTTACATTTGCAGCATTAAAGACAGCTAAGCCATATCATATATTCTCATAATACAACAAAACTGATAACTTGCCTGTGTAGGAAAATGTAAAAGAAAAGCTTTAGCTCAGACTATTACAAAAAAGTGACATCGGAAATTCCTTTGAAACAAGTATCTCCTCAAATAAGCTTTATGTCAACAAGTATACACGTTTTTATTGTACAATATTCACATGCTGTTTAGGTCTCCAGACGCCTGCACAGTGTGAACTGGTGGTTGGGGGTGAGCCACAGTGCTGGTCTGAGGGACACTGCCTTCTAGTGGATGACTCCTTCCTGCACACAATCTCGCATAACGGTACGAGCTGAAATGATGAGCAAATTAAAATATCAACCAGTCCTCAATAAAATGTCACTAAAAGTCATAAAAATGCATAGAAATAGTATCAGATTTTTTTAAAGTTTGACTGTAGTCATTTTTCTCAACATGTTCACTAGGTGGCACAGAAGATGGTCCAAGGGTGATTTTCAGCATCGATCTATGGCACCCAAATGTTGCTGCAGCGGAAAGACAGGCTCTGGACTACATCTTTAGTCCTGAACAGTAATCACTTACATATCTCTGAGTCCTCCATTTACAACGAGACATAGAGCCTCTCTACATCTCACTGAGTTTCAGCTGATCTCTTTTTGAAACTTCCAAAAAGAAATATGGAGACAAATGTGACGTATCATCTCATTACGTGATACGTTGACTGTATTTAACTGCATTGTATTTTCCTCAAAATGTACTGAAAAAGTAGATTGTCCATTCCTCTGAAAGTAGAAGCAAGACCAAGCACACATTTTTGTCGATATAAAGCATCTCTCTAGAGCTCTTTATCAAACGCCGCTCACAAAATCTGTGACAAGATCTACTTTTCAAATTCTTCATATCTATTTTTGCTTTGTGCCTGTCTTAAAAAATCCGATCTCCTGTTGTATTATTTTGTGCCTGATTTGTTAACTTTATCATGACCTTTTCTCTGATCTATATATACTGTGATTCAAGCTATTCTGTCAGTACTGTATGTATATTATCTTTATGTCTGTACTGACCTTGTTTTATCATATGGAGTTTTATTTTCTTGAGGAGTTTTATTTTCAGACTCATTCTGTGAAGCACAGAGCAAAAAACAATAAGTATTTGATCCGACTGCATGCATGTGTTGTGAAGCCTGACTGTACAGCCAATGTGATGCATCGGACCCCTTTCCCTTGCAAAAGTAATCAACTTGTAATCAACTAAAGGTGTATTCTTCAAATAAAGATTTTTTTTTGTTAAAGGTAAAAATGTTCACTATGCTACAGATCATATCTAAGCATAATTAAATGTTGAGCTTTTTGTTAGGTGTACAAAACTACACGAATGTGACAGGTGACATTTAAACAAGGGCAGAGAGAATATATTTTGGCTAACAATAGCTATTATCGTTATATACAAAAAAATGCACGGGTCTTAACTGAACATTACCACCAATATGATCAGTCGGCCATTTATGAAAGGCATTTTGACAGCTGTTAGAATGGGTGCTAAGCTTCGAGACAATGACAGAAAGTGCCCACTGAGTGAGAAGGAAATTAAATTTTATATATTCTATAAATCAGTTGATTAAAGTTATGACTTTTTACACCATATTCATAAATGTCATAATATTCACTGCTATCCAGATTGCTAAATGGAGATGTCTAAGAAATGTTCCTAACTGATGTTTAACATTTTCAACACATTCGCTAACTGAAATTATATACCAATCGTCAAATTTTTCATCTAATGGCTAGCTGGCTATAATGAATTAAAAAAACTAATTTATAATTCACATAATCTTATATTCTACCCTAATTTATTCACAAACATAGCATCCTAGAAAGTTAGTTAACGTTAGTCAAGCTGGAGGGATTGTTTGGAAATTCAATTCAATTTAATTCAGGTTAATTTGTAGAGCACTTTTTAGTTTAAATTCTAATGAGCAAGCCAGTGGTGACAATGGCAAGGAAAAACTCCCATATGATATGATGATGAGACATTGAGAGAAACCAGACTCAAGAGGAATGAATCCTTATCTGGGTAGAACCGACCATTTATTATAGTTTTATCATTTTAACATTTATCATAAATTTTAGTAACACTCAGTCATCCATGCATTTTCAATTTTTGTTGTTGTTTTAATGCTGCTTTGATGGCAAACTTGTGCCTTCTGATAACATTTGAATTGTGTAATCTCATCCTATTCTGTGTTAGAAAGCTACATTTAGACATATTTAGAGGAAAGAAATACAAAATCTGAATTATGCATCTTCCCCTGAAGCCGTATAGTATGTGTTCAATAGTTCACAAAGATGCAGAGGTCAGTTTTTAAGCTTTATTAATGTAAATACACTATCCACTACTGTAATAAAGGCAGGTAATCTGGCTCAGTATGACATTGACCTTCCTTGTCTGGAGGGTACTTTCTCTCTCTCTCTCTCTCTCTCTCTCTCTCTCTCTCTTTCAATGCCATGCTTTTTTACTACCCTGCCCACACACACACACACACACACACACACACACACACACACACACACACACATATATATTAAGGCTGTCAAAATTAATGCAAATTTATTTTATTAACGAGCGATTAATGCAGTGCGCATTTCTGTTTGTCCATTTTTATAATAAATAAATAAATAAATAAATAAATAAATCAATAAATCAATAAATAAATAAATAAATAAATAAATAAAATAAAAAATTCAACGCAACACACATTTATCATAATGTCTTTTATTTAATATAAAAAAATGAGATATAAAAAAAATTACTCTACCTCTTCTGATTTGGCAAGTCTCAAATCAAGCACCAAAATCCGCCATGATGCACACATCCAGCAATTAAAATTGCCCAGGTGGAAATGTAGCAAAAGTTCCGTTAGGTTTCCTGATGATTTACCTAATTTACCACAATTAACTTAAAATATTTACAAGAATATTTGCTCCAATATTTTGTCTTAATGCTCTAGGTTGAGTTTGGTTTCACTAATAATAAACATACATTTGCATACAGCATTTATATTTGTTGATGCCAATGTTGATAAGAAAAAACTTGAAGAGTATTAATTTAAGATTTAGAACAGATAAAAATCTGTGATTAAGTTGTGATTAACTCATAACAATCATGCAATTAATCAAAATTAAATATTTTAATTGATTGACAATATATATATATATATATATATATATATATATATATATATATATATATATATATATATATATATATATATGTGTGTGTGTGTGTGTGTGTGTGTGTGTGTGTGTGTGTGTGTGTGTGTATGATATTCAACAGTATATGGATGTCCTGTTGAATATAATCAGATTAACTGCATCACTTACTGCATGTGTTGCAACATCTTCTCGGTATTAAAACTCTGACTTGTATTTTCTAACAATTTAAGACCTGAGGGAAAATGTTTCTTTGATGATCCTTTTTATATACACCAGCATTGGACAGAGTTTTTACTCTGTGATTTATCAGTTGGCTCATACTCACTGAGCATTTGGCAGTAATGTGGCCAGGATACAGTAATAGCAATGTCACATCTGCACTTGCATTTGACAGGCATTAAGGGCCCTGTGATTACTGGAATCTCTTATGTAAACAACAATACACTAAAGCTAATTGGGTTAGGCCTATTAACAGTTATATAATGCAGAAGACATATAGAAATATGTATTTTTCTCTGTGTATTTAAATGTTTTACAGAATGTTAATCAAATTAAACATGCAATGAGTTATATGTTAAAATGAATCGTAATAGGCTATGTTTGATTAATTTCTAAATTATTAGCAATATTTGTAACTATAAAAGGGAAGTTTTTCCTTTGGTAAAGCCTCCAAAATTGCACTGAGTATCTTTCTTTTTAAAAGACAAAATACGTGTATACCATAATTTTCTGCATGTTCAGGTTTTCTACAGCATTTGCATCGTTTAAATCTTGACATTGAGATGTATTCAGTGCTTTCTCCTGGACTAGAAAAGCAGAATGTGGTTAAAACCTTCTAGTAACACAAGCGACAAAAAAAGACATAATAGTGCAAATCATGAATGCTCTCATTTATGGACAATACACAAGTTTCAGTGAAGCAATATATGTAATCTAAGAAAATAAATTTGGGGGTTACTTGTTTTGGGGGCAGTATACCTCACATTCTGTGCAACACTTTATACATTAAAATTAATCCAATACTATATTCTGTCCCTAAATATTGTAGATGTGAGATTGGGTAAGGAAAATAAATTTAATTAGATTGCATTTGTACTACTTATAGCTGACCCACTGTTTTAAAGTCTGCTCTACATCAATCAAAATCCATCACTGTCACAGAATCCTTCCCCATCTGTCTCTTCTTATGTCCAATCCCATTTCTCTTTCTCTCTCTGACCCAGTCTTTCTCTCACTCTTTCTTTACTGCTAGCAGAAAGACGAAGAACATCTGAACTTTTGCTGTTTAATCATCTGCAAAGCGAATAAGTTGAAGAATTCTTTGCGGGAATAGAGCGAGGTTGTGATGAGAGAGAGGTAAGTGACTGGATTTAAAAAGAGACTCCATATTTGACATCTTCACCAAAATCATGCTCAACATTGTCAAGTCTATTATATTTGGATGTATTTATTAAATAGAGCTAATATCACAACATTTAATAAACAAGTATGAAATATTCTAGAGGATTGTCTTTGGCTTCCACATTTTAGACATTTAATATCATATCAGCTTTACATTGAAATGTTGTTAATGCAAATATTTATGTGCATTCATTTTTACAATAGGCTCCTCCTGATTTTCTTTAGTCTAAAATTTCTTTAGAAAGGGATTTGTTATATTTTCTATTAAGTTTTTTTGTTGTTTCTTCATGCACAGGATTGCAGGCCAATTAAAAAAAAATAACAAACCCACTTGAAGACTGCAATAGTCATACATGTTCACACAATCCATGTCTCATGGCCCGGGGGGGTCAGGTGTGCTTCTTGGCCCAGCCTGCATCTTTCTGAGAGGGAAGAACATTGTAAGATGTTAAACATAATGTACTCTATACTTTGTTCTCTCTGAAATAATAGTTAAATATCCAAAGTAGTTTGTGTGTATGTCTGTGCTATATGTATGCGTCAAACCCGAAATGGCAAAAGATTTAAGTTTCTAACAACAAATCTTTGGTCAGGAGATTTAAATCAAACAAATAAATAAAGCAACTTAGTTTGGCATAGCCTTCCCCTTTGATTTCTTGAAAAGATTAAGCCTTGTGGGTAGATTTGCTGTTGGCTTTGTATAAAATAGGAGAGACATTTTTGTTCCATTTGGTTTTGATGAGCTTCAAACAGTTCATTAGGAGGGTAAACATTTTGTGAACCAAGCCATGTGTAAAATCTTACTCCAAACATTCTAATCACTGTCAGGATTTTGGCATCCAAGAACGTAAATGAGCAAAAGGTTGCAAAAGTGGAGTAATTTATATTATTTATCCTATTTTCTGACCAATATTTTGGTTTTAAGCCCATTCAAAGCTTAATTTTATTCCATTTTGGACTTGGCCCCTTCTATATTTTGCCCAGAAGTGTATGTTTATGGTTTATCCAGTTTTACCATCTGTGTGTACATACTTGAATTTGTGTGTGCCTGTCTGTATGTGTGCCTTAGGCTGTAATACTGCACTGACTTCTGTCATATACAACTGGGGATCACAGCATACTTCTGCTATTATATCCCTCTGGGATCTTTCCAACCACTTCATTTTTATATTCCTCCATCTGCAGCCAATAAACATGATTCTTTTTGTACAATTTTCTAAATTATTGCTATTAAGCTCCCTCATCTGTCCCTGCAAATTGACTCAAATTTGATGGGGTGAAACAACAGATGCTTGTCCTCTTAGACACACTATACAGAGCCAAGAAGTCATGATTTTTTATTCTTCCTCATTTAATTAACTAATATTGCTTCCAGTGGTATCTGGGCTTATTTATTGTGTGCACGTCTGTCTGTCTGTCTGTCTGTCTGTCTGTCTGTCTGTCTGTTTTGACCTGTTTAATCAAACTGAATGCTGACAATTGTTTTTATAGGAGCGGAAACTTGTAGCTGAAGAGATAGAAGGTAGCACATTTTTCTAACTGGTGTTTTTTAGTTCAGTATGGTCTTCTTGAAGTAATACTGGATAATTTCTGTCCACTTCTTCTGTATCTATGTGCAATTAACACAGAGACTATATACAGTATAGACCAAAAGTTTGGACACAGCTTCTCATTCAAAGAGTTTTCTTTATTTTCATGACTATGAAAATTGTAGATTCACACTGAAGGCATCAAAACTATGAATTACACATGTGGAATTATATACATAACAAAAAAGTGTGAAACAACTGAAAATATGTCATATTGTAGGTTCTTCAAAGTAGCCACCTTTTGCTTTGATTACTGCTTTGCACACTCTTGGCATTCTCTTAATGAGATTCAAGAGGTAGTCACCTGAAATGGAGACTGTGTGAATCAGGCCTTCATGGTAGAATATCTGCTAGGAAACCACTGCTAAAGAAAGGCAACAAGTAGAAGAGACTTGTTTGGGCTAAAGAACACAAGGAATGGACATTAGACCAGTGGAAATCTGTGCTTTGGTCTGATGAGTCCAAATTTGAGATCTTTGGTTCCAACCACCGTGTCTTTGTGCGACGCAGAAAAGGTGAACGGATGGACTCTACATGCCTGGTTCCCACCATGAAGCATGAAGGAGGAGGTGTGATGGTGTGGGGGTGCTTTGCTGGTGACACTGTTGGGGATTTATTCAAAATTGAAGGCATACTGAACCAGCATGGCTACCACAGCATCTTGCAGCGGCATGCTATTCCATCCGGTTTGCGTTTAGTTGGACCATCATTTATTTTTCAACAGGACAATGACCCCAAACACACCCCCAGGCTGTGTAAGGGCTATTTGACCAAGAAGGAGAGTGATGGGGTGCTGCGCCAGATGACCTGGCCTCCACAGTCACCGGACCTGAACCCAATCGAGATGGTTTAGGGGTGAGCTGGACCGCAGAGTGAAGGCAAAAGGGCCAACAAGTGCTAAGCATCTCTGGGAACTCCTTCAAGACTGTTGGAAGACCATTTCAGGTGACTACCTCTTGAAGCTCATCAAGAGAATGCCAAGAGTGTGCAAAAGCAGTAATCAAAGCAAAAGGTGGCTACTTTGAAGAACCTAGAATATGACATTTTTTCAGTTGTTTCACATTTTTTTGTTATGTTTATAATTCCATATATAATTCCACGTGTTAATTCATAGTTTTGATGCCTTCAGTGTGACTCTACAATTTTCATAGTCATGAAAATAAAGAAAACTCTTTAAATGAGAAGGTGTGTCCAAACTTTTGGTCTGTACTGTATATATATATATATATATATATATATATATATATATATATATATATATATATATATATATATATATATATTTTACAGTCTACACACAAAACAAAAAGTAGGCTGTCAGTAAACACTTTTTACCATGCACTTTACCAAATTCACCATGCATTTTATTAGGAACCACAATACACTCAGTTATGCAGTTATCCAGTCAATAAAGTGACAGCAGCACAATGTATAAAATCATATAGTTGATCTCTGCGACTTTAAGTGATGACACAGTTATTTGTGACAGATGGACTGATTCGTGTATTTCAGAATATGTTGAATCTCCTAGGATTTTTACACAACACAGCTGCCAGAGTTTACACAGAACTGGGTGAAAAACAAAAAAACTTGATAATCAGGCAAAGCCTTGTTGATACGATGTGTCAGAGAAAAATGGTTAAATTGATTTAAAGAAAGTTATAAATGCTCAAATTTACATTTACATTTATGGCAATTGACCTTAATGCAGAGCAATTTACAAGCATTATGAATTCTTACAAATGATCACAAACAGTTTAAGAAGAAACTAATCAGCATACACAAAACATCAGACCTTGAGCTGGAATATCTACAACAGCAGAAAACCACATCAGGTTAAACTCTTTTCAGACAAGCACAGGAATTTAAGGCTTTAAAGGACACAAATGGGCACAAAAGTTAAAAAGAGATAAAAACTAGAAAAAGACTGGTGAGTCTCTGTTTATGGATGACAGGAGTTGAACCTGATATGGTCTTCTTCTGTTATAGCCCATCCAACAACTATTTTATGTACCATTTTTTTTTTACCATCTTTTGATATTTGATAAGATTTTTTTTTTTGCATTGTGCTACTGCTATACAATTAACTTTTTTAGACACCTGGATAAAATGATTTAGGAGTTTTGAATAAAGTAGATGCTGAGAGTAGATCTTATTTACAGTTATGTATCAAGGTGCATGACATACACAACCTTGTTGGTAAAACACATGATTATACATTTTTGTTTAAAAGATTTGAAGAGATTAAAAAGATACAGTGAGCTTATTTAATAAATAAATAGTTTCAGTAAAACATTTATAAGTAAAATTTCCCAACTTTAGACAAAATGTGCCTACATTATTATGTATGATTAACCCATAAAAACTACAAATCTGACTGATAGTAATTTGGTTTCATATAATATTTAAGTATTTCTTTAAATGTATGTGATTTAGAGTTGCGACAGGCCTTTATCGAGTTTGATAAGGATAAAGATGGGTTCATCAGCTGTAAAGACTTGGGCAACTTGATGCGGACCATGGGATACATGCCCACAGAAATGGAACTGATCGAGCTCAGCCAGAACATCAACATGAACCGTAAGAAACCATCAAAATGTCCATTGTCCATGTGTTTGTGTTTCTATATTATAATTTCACTTTAATATACCTTCAAATTATCCTAAATGAATTCATGCTTTTTCTCTGGTGCTAGTTGGAGGCCAAGTAGACTTTGAGGATTTTGTGGAACTCATGACTCCTAAACTCTTAGAAGAGACAGCTGGAATGATTAGCCTAAAGGAGCTAAAGGAAGCATTTCGAGAGGTGAGAGGCCACCTGGCACCATGCTGATGTGATCTGGCAGCATCTTGATTATTCAGCACTCTTTCTTTTTCAGGATCTAAAAGGCATTTAAGAAAGTCTGTTAAAAGAATACCTTTCCCAGCATATTGGTTTATTGATGTCATTTCTTAATGTGTGTGTGTGTGTGTGTGTAGTTTGACATGGACGGTGATGGCGTCATCACTATTGATGAGCTGAGGCATGCGATGAAGAAACTGCTTGGGGAAAACACCAACAGGAAGGAGATTGAAGCTGTGGTCAGGGAAGCTGACAATAATGGAGATGGAACAGTGGATTTTGAAGGTGAGTGATTCAAATGGACACACAAGAGAAGATAGGGAAGAAATGACTTTATGAAATGAACATTACACCCACTGATTTAAATTTTACACTTAAATGACTTACCTTTTTATTATTACTCTCATTTCACTTTGAGGTCTTAGTATATTATTTAAGCCACAGGTCAAGACAAACTGACACTGAAACTTCATTTATAAAAACGCCTCAAAATTGATGTAAGAGCAGGCACCTAAAGTTTAATAGAAGCACATGTAAATAATAGAAATATTAATATTTCATAATGTCAACTACCTAGTATTACATAACTTGCTAAACAAAAGCAACCAATATTTAAACAAATATACAAAAACATTTTTATATAATTAGATTGGTAAGCATTCAGCAATTTATTGTAATTTTTTTTACTTGAATAAAGTTATAGAGTGTTCATTCTTAACATAATTTAGTAGTAGTTAAAAAAAAAGACAAAATTACACACTGACATTTGCTGAAAGCATTTTGTTGCTTAATACATATGCAGTAGAAAAACAGTCACAATGGATTTATTTCTCTTGCATTGATTTACCCAGAATACTGTGACAGTGACAGTGATGCATGACCCTCAGGAATGGGATATACCATAGCCTCTGGTGTATAAAGTGTAATGTGACAATAAGCATGCAGCTAATGGTCAATTTCTGGTGCTATAGAACAACAGCAGGTTCCAGGATGTAAGTTTTGCAAACAAAAGCCAGAGCATTATTGTGTAATTATTTACACTCTTTACTTCAAAAGGACCATTGGGCGAGCCTTTTTAGAAATGTACCACAGTGAATGCATAGACGCTCTGATCTCGAATCAGTACTGTATATGTGTTTGTGTTTGTTTCAAAATGTATTCATAAATACACTGCTATAAAATTCAAGAGCTTACCAATTCATTTAAGACATTTTGTTTTTCTACATTAAAACAGATTTACACATTCTGCATCCTCTGACAGAATATATAACTATAATACTCCTCTATATTGTTCATATAACTTGTAAAATGTAGCATCACGTCTCTCTCCTTTCAGAATTTGTCCAAATGATGTCACAACATTAAAAAAAGAAGAAACCGAAGAGGATTTGAAGAGGTTAAACAGAATAGACAAAAAACAGCAACGCAAACATTGAACAAGTAGCATTGATTATCTTGGCCTAATTTATCAAACTGGGCATGAATGGATTTAATTATAAATCATCCATGTGAGGAAATTAGATATTCATAAAAATCCCAACAATTTTAAATACATATTCAAATTGGATCTGCAGTCATATCCTAATTAAACTTATAAATTGTATGGATTACTACACTTTTGTATGTTTTTATGTTTTTAGTATATATTAAATATACTGCAGTTTAAATTAGGGGAAAAAAGCCTTAATCAAACAATTAGGTTACTGTTTATTATGTAGATGTATGTGCTGACAGGCCTTTCTGTCTAAACAAAGCTATAAGCCTCAGCTTATTATTATTAATATTCCATATTATTGAAAAAATTTATTGGCATAGAAAGGAGTCCAAATAACATACACATTTTTTCCAGTCTTTAATTTCATTTTATTCAGTTTGTGGAGCTCTGGGTGTGCAAGTAAATAAGATGAAAAGGTGTTTCTTTTAAAAATGAATAAGAATATGTTTATTTTAATGTGGCTTTTACAAACTTTTGCACACGACTTCTCTAGAACTGCACACCTGAATGGGTTTATATAAGTGAGCTTTTTAACATACTAGGATATTTTATCAGTATATTATATATTTTATGTCTCAAAAAATTTTGAGGTTGCACTTATTTTCTAAGCAATTGAATTTTTTTTTTATTATACCTATGGGCCTCTGTGTGTATGTGTATCTATGTGTGTGTGTGTGTGTGTGTGTGTGTGTGTGTGTGTGTGTGTGTGTGTGTGTGTGTGTGCACTCTGATGGCTACTGGTTGGGTGTTTAGTAAATCCCTGCCTTCCATCCACATGCCAGATTTGTCTTTTTTTTTTTTTTGCATTCACACATACATCTGCCATTTTATATTTTACTTGAGCAGAAAACATTCAAATTTTCCTTGAATGAAATTTGGGTGCAAAGACTACATCACCAGGATGAACTGAATTACCAGAAACAAGACAAACCTAAAGATCCTAAATGAAGGCAAAATAAATAGATGCAATGTCTACTAATAAAATAGAACATTCTATATTAAGTTGAAGCATTCATCCTGATTTGGAGGGATTAAGCACCCACTCCCTTCCACTGAATGAATTACTTCTTTGGTGGATAAACCTGAAATGTTAGCTGACAGCTGTGCACCCTTGAGTGTTTTGCACGAATTAGGATAAATCCATAATTTTAACAAATCCCATTCTGTTTCAGGAAGCATGTGAATCCACAACGACAGTAGTGGAGGTCAGTTGTGGGACTCAGCGTCTAACAGCTAGTCTGAGAATCCTGTTCGCGTTGATCTGGACATTAAGCAGACAGGCTATAAGCAATAAATGCTCCTCAAAATCTACCTACATGCATTTTGAAATAGTAGTGATTCTTAATGTGTTATAGTGCAAAAGATTTTAATTTAGAAAAACAGTTTTTTGTTTTAGCACACGAAACAAAGAAAATTATATCACAACGTGAATTTGGACTACATTAAACTGTTAATAAATTCAAGATTTTAGACGAGAATAAACTTTGTTTCTCCAAACATTTAACTTAAGTTCTCCAGGCTTATAGCTACTCTATAAAGCCAAAGGCTTGTGGACACCTGAACATCACTACCATGTAATTTTTTCACCAACTGTTGCCACACAGTTAGAAGAATATAACTGTACAGGATGTTTTTTCCATTGACTCAAACTATCAGACTTAAACCTGTTACAATATGACAATGTCCATATTTACAAAGCAATCTCCTTGAAGAAACGGTTTGCCAAAAGTTGTCGAAAATCCTTACACGTTTTTACACAGAGCCCTGACCTC
This sequence comes from Silurus meridionalis, assembly GCF_014805685.1. NCBI lineage: Eukaryota > Metazoa > Chordata > Actinopteri > Siluriformes > Siluridae > Silurus > Silurus meridionalis. The sequence continues at coordinate 8,814,155 of NC_060897.1, forward strand.
CTCCCTACAAAACACAAGCAATAAAGTAAAAAAAAAATAATAATTTTGGCAATAAAGATGTATCTAACTAAGGTCAGTACCAGACACCTGGGAGCTGCACAAAGCACCACAGATATCAAGTTAATCTATTAACTATCTATCTATCCTTTTCTGTCAGTACAATATACTCATATTTCTTCTTAAACGTACCGTTTTAAGCACCTCCAAAGTGGAGCAACTGTTAGTGACTCATCCTGTACCTTTACCAAACAACTGAAATCAGGCAGTGAAACAACCATCCATAACAAGCTTGAACAAGAATGCCGACTTTGTTCAGTGTCAGACTGACAGACTGTAATTATATAGTTGTCGGTATCTGTTAACTCATGCTAAATAAAGTAGTTTACAGTCTTTGCCATGTGCGTTCAGTTTTCTCTTAAACACAGAATGAGCAGATGTTTGAAAAGAGGCCATGACTTCATATGCCTTAAAGGAAACAAAGGTTACCGGTGATAGAAGATATTCAACTATGTTGACACAAACAAGTGTGAACAAAGAATAAAAAAATAGAAAGAATAAACTTTTACTCTTGCAATTTGCAAAAAAAATTATAATTAAGAAATCTCATCATGCTGGCACTTTGAAAAAGAAAACGGATGAGGATCCGTCATTTTGTTGTTTGTTATTTTAAATGTAGGGTCATTCACCTGGAGAGACTAATGACTAATTTGGAAGGAAATATGAAGGAAACCAGAAATGTATTAAAATTTATTTATTCCAAATACAATTGGATAACATTAAGATGCTTCAGCAAAGCGAATTCTTTATGATTGTCTGTTCTAAGAATTATTCCCAGACTTGGAAGAATTAATTAAATATATTCCCACCCACTTTGCCTGCAGCTCCAGATGTATTAGTGAGCCAAGTAAGCAGCTCTGATGCTTTGCTAATAATCACATCTGTTGCCTCTCTCACTCATATACACCATTTATTTAGTTCATAAATGTGAAATTACCAATGAATATTTGTGTAAAAACTTGTGCGCATATGTGTTTGTGCATCAAAAAGAATAAACTGATATACAGTATTTTGGAGTATTTTTGATATGCAATTCTGGAGAACTGGGTCACGACATGTTTTCAATATACTGTTGGCTCCAGAAGTATTAAATGTAAAAACAAATGATATCATTAGATGTAAAATGTATAACATATCAACAGGATGTGTCATGTTCACTGGCAGCTATGATGATGTCACTGTTACTTGTCTTAATTTCCTGTAACCTCCCAGGAAACAGTGTGGGAGTTTAATGCTGTGGTAAAATGAGGGTTTATGAGAAACTTGTTTTTTGTTGTTCCATGTTCACTTTCAATAGTATTGTTATATATATACATGCATGCACTATATTTTCAAAAGTATTGGGTCACCTGGTCATAAGTATGTAACGTGATTTTTGAGCATTGCATTCCACATTTAGTCCCAATTTGCTCTTATAATTCCCTCCACTGTTCTAGGAAGATGTTGCTCTAGTTTTTAGAGTGTTGTATGTAGGTGATGTAGGTGAGGAGGCCTGGGGTGCAGTCAGCGTTCCAATTCATCCCAAAGGTGTTCAGTAGGGATGAGATCAGAGATCTATAGCAGGCTACTCAAGATCTTCCTCTACAAAGCATGTAAACCAGATCTCCAACGAGCTCAGTTTGTGCAAAGGGGAATCGCCATGCGGGAATGGGTTTGGGTTTCCAAGTCCAAATGAATGCAAATTATTGGGCATCTAAAGTCATCTACATATTGCAGAACCGGTCAGGTGACCCAATAATTCTGCCAATACAGTGTATATTCTTTACTAATTCACTATTATCCCACACCACTGCTGAGTTGTCATTTCCAATTCTTCAAAAGGGATTGATTAATTATTCTTAACATTCACTCTCCACAGATCTTCCAGCAGCAATCAATGGTGTATGTATTAGTATTCATTTGCTCATTTTAATACATTATCTTTTCTATATTAACAGCCATTTGAAATTGATTTGGATAGCAGATAATCAACATAGACTGTGTTATTTAATAAAGAAATATATATAAGTGGTGATTTATGGGTCTTTTCTGTAAGGAGATGTTCATATAACAATTTTTGGAGGAAGCATTTATGCAAAGTGTCACTCCATAACTTCAGGTGAGTAAAAAAAATGTGGCTTGAATCAGAATGATCATTTATATCTGCTATATGTTACATAATGACACAATCTAACCTGCTTTGCAGACATTCTGCAACACTAAATAACTGTAAACTAATCTCAAGCATGTCCTTTAAATGAATTGTCACCTCATTTAATGCTGCTACTTTGAAATCAACTGTAAAGTGGTGAAAAATAACATGCTTCAGACACCGTATGGCTTTACATCATCCAATTGCTGATTATTTTTTGTATAACATTGTCAATGTTCTGTTCATCACTTAAAATTGAGTTTATTGGTTTACATACATCCTAAAAACATTTTTAGGCAAAAAGTGCATTTTGTTCATTCTTTTGTTCTGCTCCGAATAAGTAACTTCACACAACCGTACACAATATTAACTAAATTTGCACAAATTTCTGAAGAAAAATCTTTTGTATCTTTATTAAACTTTGACAAATTGTGCAAGGCAAATGCAAATATGACCCCAACTCATTAAAGAGATATGCAGCTAGAAATTATTCTTCATATGATTCTACAAAGAAAATCTGTCAGAGTAGAATAACAGGGCATTTAGACTGGTCCAGGTGAGAGTTGTATAAGGAGAATAATAGCTTATACTATGCTGCCCTGCAAGCTATTTGTCTTCCACAGCCTCCAGTACAGGCAGCTGGTTAGGTGAGAAGGCACGAGACCTGATAGACACATGGCAGAACATTGGGCTGGATTAAAAACCTCTGCCGCAGCTTACACACTGGTTCTGTGCATGTCATCTAAAACGTTAATCTTGTTTATTGAGAGCGTATGATAAGCACAAAATCCCTGTTGATATTTCCCTACAGCTGCAGTTCCTCAAGTAATGACAGCAGGTAGTGATTGCAAGTGCATCCATGTGTCTGAGTGTTCTTGTGAAACATGCCTAAGGGGACAAAATGTGTTATTTTAACACAAAAAAAGCACCTATCTGGATAATTTTTCATACTTCATCCTGTTCTGTTATAATATGTTATAAACTATAATGGGAACAACTTTCTGTAGTATATTCAATGGAGAAGAGAACTAAAAGTAGACCATAATCTTATATCCTTTTTCATATTACATACAAACACATAAGCCACATAATGTCCACTTTAATAAAAATATTAAACCTGCAGTTATTTAATCAGCCAATCATGTAGCTACAGCACAAGGAATAAAATCATGCAGATACAGCTCAAGAGTTTCAGCTAATATTCCCATCAAACAACACAATGGGGAAAGTCAGATCTAGCAAGATTGACTGTTGTGTATTTCAGAAACTGATTTCCTGGGCATGTTCCTCAGTATGGAAATGGGGCTTACACAAAAAAAAAAACATTCTGTGAGTGGACATGTGCAGCCCAACATGCTAAGTCAATGAGAAGTATTAGATAAAGTGACACATAACTTAAATAAGCATTTTTTACATACACTGCAAGCAAAAACAAGTCTCAAAATGCACATATAAGCTTGTGGTGAAAGGGGTACATTAGAAGACCACATGAGGCTCCACTCCTGTCAGCCAAAAACAGAACCTGAGGCCATTATGGGCACAGACTCAACCAAACTGGAAAGCTGAAGACTGTCCACCTGAAGATGTGCATGCTGTGATGCATGCTTTTCCGCTCACAACTGTTGTAAACAGTGATTATTAGTATTACTGTATCTTACCTGGTAGCACAAACCAATCTGGACACTCTAACCTCTTATTAAAAGGCATTTCCACCCACAGAGATTTCTGTACCATTCTGTTAATGCAGAAGATCGCAGGAAATTAGTAGTGAGTGAAATAGTCTAAGCACCCTGTTAGGCACCACCAACAACCCCTTCTTCCTGATTTTAAAGTTTTCCATGATTTGGCACTCGATTACAGGTGACTAGTTAAAGGTGACATTTGCTGATGGATAATCTCACCCCAAAGTCTCACACAGGTGTTTAATTCAGTATTATATGATAAGTATTATCATCATGGCCTTGTGCAGAGAGGGGAGGGGTCCTGGAAGAAAGCATTCCCATCCAGACAGAAATATTCAATGATCCAAAAAAAAAAAAAAAAAAAAACCAAACAAAGAATATTGAATTGCAACATTTCTATGAAAGGGTGAAAAACCTAACCAAACCATGCCAGCAAAACAGCACCAACAAAATCACAGTATAACAGATTAATCTTTTCCTATAATTTGTCACCTTGCTTTTTATATATATATATATATATATATATATATATATATATATAAATAAATTCATTCTCTCTCTCTCTCTCTATATATATATATATATATATATATATATATATCTGTATCTATATCTGTATACATATTAATTAAAGACTAGACAGACAGTAGATGAATGACAGTCAATGATATTTGTTTTTATTTTGTTGTTACATTATTGTAAATCAGACTCAGCTCCAAAAGATGAGATTCGCCTCAGCCAAGTGGCGAGGCTTGGCATGCCACATGTCAGTCAGAAGTGGGAAAGCTTCTTGGGGTTAAAAAAGTCTCATCTACAAACCGCTCCTCTCACCCAGCAACGAGGACACTTGCACTGAATCAAAGCTTCAGCGCAGAGAGGAATCCAATAGGAAAAAGAAAAAAAGAGAAAACCTAAGAGAAGCTCTGTCCATCGTGTTTTGAGTTTCATATGAGGAAACAAGCATTATGCATACATTTTATTTCAATGACGCGTGTACTGGTTTATTACACATGCCCTTTTCTTGTAGTGTACATAATTTCCCATTGAAAAGTTTTCACAAACAGACTGAAATTTAATTGGAGTAAGAAGTAAATGACTGGGATGTTTATTCATGTTTAAAATACAAGCTTAGTGAAATGCACCCCCCGAAACCGTCTTTTTTGTAAAACTTGATTGGCCCTTAGGACCTCACTGGCACGCTCTGAGCAAAGCTGATGTTTGCAAAAAAAGCAAAAAAACAAACCAAAAAAAAACAAAAACAGAAGAACAGTTATAATACTTAATTATAAAAAGAAATGCTGACATTAACACATTTGAAGTAAAATCCAAAAAGAATTTGGCAGCAAATGATGAGGTCATGTAAGGCAAACTGCACCAAACAAATGCACACGCACATTTCATGCGCACGCACACACACTGTCTCACGCGAGATAACGGACACTTCCTGGGTAAAAGATGACAGTTTCCTGTTCAAAAGGGCTTGGTGATGTGGCACATTGTGATCGGCCATGTGAGGACTGAAGGAGGTAAAATTAAACGTAGCCCTGGGTTTCTTTCCGATCCTCGCTTGTTCTGACTTTAGTCATCTCCTGCTTTCATTCCTCTCACCGATCCCTGGTTACGCATCTGTAAAGGAGACATTTCTCACATGCATATACACACAAACAACTTGAAGCTTCAAGTTTATATTTGTTAGAAAAAGTAATTGCCATGTTACTGATTTGTTACAGGCTGGTTTAGAGCAGTGATACGTTTTGTGCTATAGATACTCAATAGGTTTTTATACACTCCAAGTGTGCCATGTCGAGATTCACTGCAAACCTTTCCTTCACAGTCACCTATTGGCTGATGGTCAATTTAATTGAAAATTAAGATCCGTCATCGAAATGTATCTGCATGTTCATGCTTATGTGTAAACCAAAAGGTGAAACCAATAGCAGTAGGTACGTCCTTAACATATATCAAACTATTCTTGTGAGTGAACCCTTACAAACCTCATATGACATTTACTCTTACTGTGGTAGAATGAAAGGGGGCTTGTAGCATGGCTTACCTGGTCCAGTTCCCTCTGCGTCTCTTCCTCCATCCTGCGGATGTCATCCATGGTCAGGTCCACCCAGCGGTCCAGCCAGCAAAACAGCTGCCGGTGAAAATTGGTAAAGAGCCTCTTCTCCTGCTGCTCAGAGACAGCAAACAGAGTGAAATAAGAGTATTGAGGTGTTATTGTTGTCCTTCTCTTACACATACATAGACATATTTTAAGCTGGAAAGGAAATGTTTAAATATAACAAGTGAGAATATTCAGAAACCGAAAGTCCAACCCGAACATGAAATACAACTCAATTCTGGGCTAAAGAATAAATGGAAAGGTTTACTACCTTGTGAATAAAGTTCTCCACACGACCCTGCAGACCCCACCAGCGAAAATGCACAGTCACCAACTTATATGCAGTCATATAGGGACAGTTACTGTTATGAAGCTCTTTCTGCAAAAAAAAAAATAATTAAATAAGAAAAGAAAAAAAAAATGAATGAAAAAGACAGCATTTACATTTTGGTAAGAGTTTTGGTAAGTGTGTATATAGTACATCATTTATATTGATATAGTTTATTTCGCACACCTTCCATCCTGGTCCCAGTGGCCCCCTGCCAGTCTTTTCAGAGTGAAAGACAGCAGGATCCTCTTCTTGTTTGTAGTCCTAGAAGACAAAATGTATATGTACCAATAAACGCATTTTTTCATATATAGGTTCTTAGATGATTATCTAATTTTACTGAGAAAGGCAGTAGTGCTTTATACCACTATGCATGAACAAAACAATATGGTTTAAAGATGTATATGTGCTTTTTACTAGGCACATGAACATTACAACACAGTGAAATTCTTTCTTCGCATATCCCAGCGGGTTCAGCGCGCAGGGTCAGCTATTATACAGCACCCCTGGAACACAGAGAGTTAAGAGCCTTGCTCAAGGGCCCAAAAGTGGAAGCTTGAACCCCCAACATTCCGATCTTTAGCCCAGAGCCTTAACCACTGACCTTAACCTTAACCACATTTAAGTCTCCTGCTTATTCATTTATCCCAAAGACTTCATGTAAGGACATGCACGTTAGAAATTAGAAGGGAAAAAAACCTCTCATAACCGAAAAAGAAGAAAAGGACTTATTGGATGTAAGCACAATATTTCAATCCATAGCAGTTCTATTTCTTTTCCCGTTAGCTTTTCCTCTTGCTTTTTTTGAACCGGGTACATAAAGAAATAAAAAATAAATAATAAAATAAAATAAAAATAACTTCAGTATTCTAAGACTGCAGTTATTTTTATTTAATTTAATTCTTTATTTTTTATTTCTTTATGTACCAGGTTCAAAAAAAGCAAGAGGAAAAGCTAACGGGAAAAGAAATAGAACTGCTATGGATTGAAATATTGTGCTATGGATTGAAATATTTATTTCTCAATTTGTTAACCAGGTATTCTTTTTACCAGTATACATCCCAAGTATAATTACTTAATCACACCCAGACCTATATACTGGTTCGGTATCTGTGTTGTTTCAGTCAAAAAATATATAAAAGTGATTCTCCACAGAATGTGTACTGCTGACCTGTAATTAACTCCATTGATGAATTCCTTAATTAACTACCTATTGAATAAAGTAAAGTACTATTTGAAATGCCGTTAATGGGTTTAATTTGACATAAAACAGGCATATGGCTTGCTTTACATTACAAAGTGTGAGGAGTTGTCACTTGTCAGCCTAAGACGACAAACTACTTGGCACGAGTCAGAGCGAGCTTGTTGGCATGCGCTAAAGTTGGCAGTTGACGCACATAAAACCAAGTGTATGAATAACCCGAGTGAACACCTTTTCTGAATTAAATGGTAATGTGAATTTGAATATTTGGTCCATGACTGCAAATTTGGGTTAAATTCTGTTTTCAATTTGGGCCAATGTTAAAATACAACAATTTAGAAGCTATTTCACATTCAAACTTGATGAATTTCTTACATGTGATGAAGTATTACCTTTAATATAAATAGCACCACCAGGAAAACGAGTGGGTAATCATTATATAAATTATCCTGGTAAATGTATGATTTATAAGCTAAAAAATTAGCTGTTGCCTCATGAGGCTACTATTAATAGGAAGTTTGAGAGAAAAGGAAAAGGAAACTTTGGAATGGTCACTACACTAAGCCCAAAGACTGCTCTGTAATATTGTCTCATTTTATTATAATCTGTACCAAGAACCAAGGCAAACTGGTAATTCGCAACAGTCTGCAACATTTCTGGCTTTAATCATAAATCCCCGTTCTGTAATCTTAGCGTTGAAATTCAGCATTGTAAATAAGTTATAGGTCCCTTGGAAGTGGAAATAAAGATAAATACAATGTGTATCCTGCTGTACTAGCTGACAAAAATAAGCACTTAACTCAACATTCCTGGCCTGACTTACCGCATCATCCACCTGAGAGCGATCGGCGATATCGATCGGCACTACTTCGGTCTCCTCCCATTCTTCAGGGGGAAGTCCATGAGGCTAGAAAGGAAACAAAGAAATTAAGAATCAGAAACGGATTTTTCACCCCCCAATACAAAACTTAATATAAAATAACCTCTTTCATCTTACATTATCAGTTGTTCCCAAGTCAGGTTTGTGCCAGGTTTCAATCTTAATGAAAAAGTCATCTTTCATGTATTCATTCTAAAAGTCATCAAAAACAAGAAAGGAAATTTTAAATTTTTGTGGAAATATTTATCCAGTAGCTTAACATTTTAAATAAAATAATAATTAAGTAGACTTACTGTAACAACTGCAGCAGTGGTAATCCAGCAAGTGAAAGAGAAATGAAAAGAAGAAATGCAATCAACTGCAAATTATCCTGAACTTTATATATTAGAGATCATATATCTTAAATTTCATTTCAAGCAAAAGCTGTAAGTAGCACGATACATTTTTGAAATGCTGTTATAAATTTCATTGTGATTAGCTTCTCTGAGAGTATCAAATGTGATATCAGAGCCTTAATAATACTGTCAGATTAAAGTAGCCTAAAATATTTATTACCAAACAGGTTATTTTATTTTTCACAAGTATATTGTATTTTTGTTAAACAAGGTTAAAAAACCTCTTAAAGTATCATTATATATCAAAGTTGGAAGTATGATTTTTTTTTTCTCAAATCAATTTTACAGTTAAGATTCTATACAGGCGGTTCAATTAATAAATATTGCTAATTATTTGCAGCCAACCAAACATATTGCTATGGAACAGGGTTCAATTCTTAAACGTTGATAGTGAAATAGTAATTTTCAAATAAATGTTGTTGCAAATTCAAACATTCATGCAACAAACATCACCTCGATTTCTAAAACAAGACGCAAGGTTTTGTAAAATACTGACTGGTGCGGCAGTAAGGATAGGCATTCCAGGCCTTCTCATGAAACACCAGCGCTCCCTCTGGGGCAACCATCTGAATGAAAGTGGGCACCTTGCTGTAAAACATAAATTAACTGGTTACCAGTCCAGGTCAATTCTAAAACAAATTTGTAAATAGTAGCACCTCTGATCAGGAGGTCAAGAATTCACCCACAATCAAGCTGCCACTACTGGGCCCTTGAGCAAGGCTCCTAGCCATCAGCTATTCAGATGTATAAATGCGATAATTGTAAGTCGTTCTGAATTAGTCCATCTTCCAGATGCCATAAATGTGAAATAAAATGTTAATGCATAAAAACAAACTTTAAAGATAATGTAAAGTTATTAGAATAATAAATAGTTTTTCTCATAACCAACCCCTCATGCCTGCCTGATTAGAAAAAGGTGGTATGTGATATCTGGCAGAGTTTTAACAAAAATGTGAACAAGAATGCACAAAGACTGTGCAGATGTCGAAAAGAATATTTTTCGGGAGAATTATACCCAAGAGGATACAAAAGCTGCTCAGGAGATTGGTAAAGATAGTGGAGGCTAAAAAGTAGGCATTACATAGTTTCGTTTCTTATCTTGTCACACACTATTGAAACATAGTTTGTGTGATGAGGGGTACAACAGATTGCACTGAAGAGTAATCTATGATTGTTTACAAGTTGAAAGTTTAAAACAGTTGTATATCTTATATAAAATAAAAAAAAAGGTACACAAAATTAAAGTTTTTTTGTAGGTACCTCAGTTTTTAGGTCACGGTTTGGGTTAATTTCGGTACGGTTAGGGGGAAGGAATGCAAAACATAATATCGCTTGCCATTTTTTAAATTACACAGTTTATTATTATTATTGTTATTATTATTATTATTAACATTGTGCCTGCTTGGTAAAATAATATATAAAAATATATAAAAAATATTTTAAAATAGAATAAATCTAATTAGTGCAATACACCTTTTTTATATTGATAAAAAAATTAAGTAATCAATTAAATTGCCACAAATAAAAACTCAAAATTAAATTAAAAACATTGAATTAAATAGTTTACATTTGTTAGGCCTCATTTCGGTAATACAGATGTATATATAAGTGTGTGTTTTAAATTTAATATTTAATTTTCTAAAAATATGATCTACTTATTCCAGCATATTTTAACAAATTCTTGAGGCTGGACATAAAATGCTAAAAAGTCCAGAATTGCAAAAGTATTCTTTAGCGTTTTCATGTATGCACCAAACAACAAACAAAAAAAAAAAACGTTTCCAGTGTGGCCACGGCGACATTTTTTTTTTTTTTTTTTTTTTATACCCCTGGCGTTGTTGTGTATATGTTCAAATTTAATAATAATAATAATTTTTAAAAAGTGCGAGGCAGAGACTAAAACTTGTGGTCTGCCACTAATACGTTCCTGAGAGAACTTAGATTTTTTATGTTCCGCACGTAAAAAGGATTGTATTCAGCACACGTGCACCGAAAGCCCTGTACTGAAAGACTTCGGTACAAACACATGCACTGTTACACTCCTAACATATAGATGTGTAGATACTAATATAAATATATAGTATCTACACCTCTCACATTCCAGCAACCATTTTAGTAAATTCTTTATGAGACAGTACTAGAGAAATGAAACTTGGATATATTTTAGAACTTATATTTATAAGTTCATGTTTTGTCTGTTTGACAGGACCATACATAATTCCATACCACTGGATGCTAATCATGGCAACTTATGGAAAAGATCACTGAGGATTTAAGAATTAAAATTTTTGCTCTCCACAAAGATGGCCGAGGCTATAAGAAGATTGGTAAAACCCTGAAACCGAGTTACAGTTCAGTGGGCAGGGTCTGAAGTTTACTGAAGTTTTCCAAGACTGGCTCCACTTGAAACAAGCCTCGCAAGAGTCGATCAAAAAAGTTATCCTGCTGTGCATCAGACGGATGGATGAGTGCTACCAACATTAGAGGTTGCAGAAGTGCAATGTCTGCTTGTCAGTGTTTAGACCATACACCTCACACTGCAACAAGTCAGCTTGCATGGCGGTCTTCCCAGAAGAAAGACTCTTCTGAAGCTGGCTTACAAGAAAGCCTGCAAACAGTTTGCTGAAGACAACCCTCTTCAAGAGCATGAATTACTGGAACCATGTCCTGGGGTCTGATAAGATAAGATGATGACGCCCTGGTGAGGAGTGCCAAGGAAATTGTGTCTTGCCTACAGTAAAGCATGGTGGTGGTAGCATCATGGTTTGGGGCTGCATGAGTGCTGCTGGTACTGGGGAGCTGTGGTTCATTAAGGGAAACATGGATCACAACGTGTTGACATTCTGAAGCAGGACATAATGCCCTCCCTTCGGGAACTGGGCCGAAAGACAGTTTTAAAACATAACGACCCCAAACACACCACCAAGATGACAACTGCCTTGCTGAGTAAGCTGAAGGTAAATGAGTGGCCCAGTATGTGTTCAGACCTGAACCCTATTGAGCGCCTGTGTGGCATCCTCAATCATCATGCTTAAGTGGAAGAGGATCCCAGCAGCAACCTGTGCAACTCTGGTGAATTCCATGCCCAGGAGGATTAAAGCAGTGCTAAATAACGATGGCGCTCACACTAAATATTGACAATTTGGACACAGTTCTGACATGTTCACTTAGTGCGTACTCCCTTTGTAGCCGGTTATTATACAATAATTGCTGTATGTCGAGTTATTTTCAGAGGAAAGTAAATATTTACTGCTACACAAGCTGCACATTGACTACTCTAAAAATATCCAACTTTCATTTCTATAGTATTGTCCCTTGAGATATACTATAGAAAATGGTTGCTGAAATGTGAGGGGTGAACTTCCCTTTGAGAGATACTGTATAAAGAATCTATTCACACTCAACTGAAGCTGGAGTTGGCTCGAAACTCTAGCAAACATCTTGACATTTGCTGTTGCAGTCACCATATTCATAGAACATGACTGGAGGCGCAACACAAATGTGTGTTAGGTAAAAAATGACTAATCTTACTTCAGAAGAAAATACACAGAACTTTAACAAAAGCAGAAAATATACTGTGATACTTTCCCTCAAAAACTATTGATTCCAATTCAACTGCTTTCCTCATCCGTTCCACCTATTTGGCAATTACATTTCTACATTTAAGTGCGCAAAAAAACACAAATACACTTCACACTTTGGCCTGCAAACAACACAAACAGTGTTTCATCAGAAGCAGAAATAAACTCCACCATTATAAGGAGAGCAAGTCAATATCATCTAAGCAACTTTTATACTCTTTGCTAAGATCAAGTTCCAAGATGTCCCACATGCAGAGCTATGGGGCATGAAGGATGTGATGCACTGTGGCTTGCTAAAAATGTTTTGTATCTAGTCAGGTGGAAACATGTATTGGATAGTAAATATAAATAAAAACATCATTTCCTGAATGAAGCACAGACTTGCAGTCCGTCCTTTATTCAGTCCTCAAATTATATATTCAGACTACATGATAAGAAGTTTTAGTTAAACACAAGCACTAACCCGGTGCACCATTTCCCTCCCAACCCATTTTACAATTGTCAGTAAACACACTGAGGAGAGATGTGTGTACCTGTGTATGTGGTAGATTTTGTGGGTGTACTGGCCCTTCTCCCCTTCCTTCTCGTACGGTTCATTTCGGAGGACTTCGATTCCTTCTCCCCCTCCTGTGTTGTTCTTACTGGCCTCTGCCACCGAGTACAGCTGGCCAACCTGGTACTGATTGGGATTACACAAGCAACTAAGGCAACAAGCACAACCACAAAACTGCCTGAATCATGAAGTGCACAAGAACGCAGATAAGAGCGGCCTTTCAAGGCCTCCAAAGACCATGCTTTCCCAATGCTGACACGCTATACTGAATCATAATGTTTTTTTCCTCCATGACACCATGTTCAACTTATCCAGCTGTTATTTTTGAGTCAGAAGTCTTACACACTACAACTCCAGCAGCAGATCCTGGAGTGACCACTTAGAAAAAATCATGCAGCTATTGATCTAAAGATCTAAAAAGTACTGGTGGTCTTGTGATTGAGTTGTTGTTGTTTTTTTTACTTACCTCTTCTACTGAGCATGGCAGCACCACTTGACTGAAAAAGACATGAACAGAAAGAAATAGATCACGTTGACTAGCTCAAATATTGATCAGTGCTTTGTCTTCCCACCAGCTTTCAGACTAATCCCGCCTCCTGCACCGGGATTGGTTCAATTTTTATCCGCGCAGCCAATCAGAAATTTCAAAAATCATTCTACCGCCTGAAGGTATAAACTATCGGCAAATACGAGCGCAAGACGCGCTGTTTTCCGGAATACGGGTACACGAGAAATATCCCCGGCCACTCCAACGCCTTGCTCCTGTACCGGGTGTGAAGCCGCTTTTTTGCACCGTTAGCTGGCTAAGCTAGCTTTTCCCGTTACTTATATAGGATCAGGGCAGGATTCAATCCGGATATAAAACGGATGAATTTGCCTAACGGAGCTTTAGCCAGCAGGCTACATTTCTCATCCAGATGCTAATGCTAGCGCAGGACAAATAAGCTGCCCCCCACCTTCCTCCTCCCTCCCCCCTGCCCCCAATCACTGACTCGCATTCATTGTTATGTAACTCGAAGCTCGGGATAAAACAGAAAAAATATCATAATCCGTATTAAAAACACGCTGTTCGTATTTGTGCAAAAATGATCCGCTAGAGTTACTCACTATTCTTTGACGAGTACCATGCCGAAGTCGCACACGACCGCACATCCGACAAGAAGCTCTCGGGCGGCGGAAATTGGACAGGCGCGTTGGCGTGTGTCATCGGGAAAGTGGGCGGGGTTTCAAGGGTCAAGGGAGGCTGTAGAGAGTCGTGTATGTAATGTACTGGTGCAGCATTAGTCGGGGTAAAAAAAAATACCATAATAAAATAAATAAATAAATAATAATATATATAACTAAGCCCATCAACAATTTGTCAGCCTTCATCTACCCAATTCATCTATAAAGAAACCAACACTGCACAACCAGTATAGTGTTTTTGCCTGCAGATACGAGTGTATCCTGAAATATCCCATGAAAAAAAGAGTTAGAGCTACCTCTGCTGCAGAGGATAAGGTAATTAGAATTACCAGGCGATTTACACAAATGCCTTTCAGAGTTCTAGTTCAGACATATTTCAACATCCACTGTTCAGAGCAGACAAAGTGATTCAGGCCTTCATGTTCAATTTACGGAAAACAACCCTTTACTTCACAACAACGACAAGAAGATACTTGCTTGGGCCAAGAAACAAAGTAATGGGCATTAGATCAGTGGAAAACTGTCCATTAGTTTGATTTTTGGTTCTACCCACCGTGTCTTTGTTAGACGTAAAAAGGGTGTTCATAAATGTGTGGTTGTCAATGTGCAGCATGGACACCACCAAATTCAACCCTGAAGCAAACCCACCATGGACGATTAGCGTGATGTAAAGGTGTGATGATGATTCAGCTTGGGAAACTAAAACATGTCCAGTTTCACTGTAACCATTAATTTTTTAGTCTTTATTCCTGTGTTCAAAGGTTCTAAAACGTGTCTATAAAACAAGAGCTCCCTGTCTGGTGCACTTTATACCCAGTGTATAGACTGAGGATTGACTGAGGATTGCATGAATCCTCAATAATCGTATTTCTTTAGTCGATAAATTACGTATTCCAACCCGGAAGCAAACCCACCATGGATGATTAACGTGATGTAAAGGTGTGATAATGGTGCTGTTTTCCACCAGCAACTTGTCAGCCTTCATCTAACCAGTTCAACCATGAAGAGACTATCACTGCACAACCAGAATAGTGTGTTTTAGCATCAGATATGAGTTTATCGGGAAATATCCCAAGAAAGGAAGACGGTCAATGGATGTGTGGTTCCCATTGTGCAACATGGAGGAGGAGTTGTGGTGATGGGGGGGCATAGTATTGCAGTGGTGTTATGTATATATGTGTTATTAATATATGTGTATACTACACATATATTAAATATGTGTAGTAGACGCTTAGCTAGATGGGATTTTAAATTTTAACTTGCAAAATACACTATTAACGGCAAAAAAGAGTGTCACTTGACCGTAACCCCTTACATGTGGTTCTCCCAAAATCACTTGCTACAAAGTTGAAAGAAAAGGTTGGGGCTAAATCAATTTAAACTGAACCCTAGTGGATTTTCAGTGTGGTTAATTTAGACAGATGAGAAAACAAATCACGACCGGGTGCAAATTAGTCAGCGACTGAGTGAAGTGGCTTTGTTCCTTTTACAAGTCAACTCAACAGTAAATGAATCAAACCAGCTTCAGAAAATGAACAAACATGCTGTGCGTTTTGGGTTGAGTGTGACATTTTTGTTGAGATGCAAGCTGAAAAATTGAGCTGCAATGAACAAACTGTGCCAAAGAATCGAGCAGTGCAGAAATACAACGTGTTCTGGATATTTCAACTGAAATATATGATGTTCCATGAAATTAGTTGCACGTTATGCACTTATCAATCAATTTATTAAACACCAGCTTAGTTTTTCCTGTGCACAGATAGTTAAGATAATTCAGATAACATTTCTCCATGTACTTTTGATTTCTACATGTGCATAACTGAAGAAATGAATATAACAACAAATTGATTTTCTTCAATGTAAATAATAGGGCCTTCAGTCAAATGTTTTTCACTTCGCTTTCTAGGTTCTTTTTTATTTATTTAGAATGTAAACCCCAAAACGAAGCAAATACATTTACAATTTTGCACTAATTCAGCTTGGGAAACTAAAATATGTCCAGGTTCACTGTAAACATTCATTTTTTAGTCTTTATTCCTGTGTTTAAAGGTTCTTAAACGTGTCTATAAAACAAGAGCTCCCTGTCTGGTATAGACTTTATACCCAGTGTATAGACTCCATAGAGGATTCCATGAATCCTCAATAATCGAATTTCTTTAGTCAATAAGTGACGTATTCCAACCCGGGAGCAAATCCACCATGAATTATGGTTCATTTCTGCTATCAATGGATATTCGGTGCAACCCAGATGAGGATGGGTTCCCTCTTGAGTCTGGTTCCTCTCAAGGATTGTTCCTAATGCCATTTCGGGGAGTTTTTCCTTGCCACAGTCGTGTTAAGTTTCGAATAGACTTCAAACTACTACTTCTTACTTATAAAGCACTAAATGGTTTGGCTCCCATGTATCTCTCCAGTCTTTTAACATGCTACAATCCGTCACACTCCCTAAGATCTCAAAACTCTGGGCTTTTAGTAATTCCTAGAATAGCAAAGTCCACTTAAGGCGGTAGATCATTTTCACATTTAGCTCCTAAACTTTGGAATAGTCTTCCTGACAATGTTCAGGGCTCAGATATACTCTACCAGTTCAAGTGCAGATTAAAAACATATCTTTTTAGCAAAGCCTACACATAACATACGTCTCACATCATAAACTTGTACTCCAGAACATCTGATCACATGCACATAATTAACTTGTGCTGTTATTATTACGAACAGCAGCTACGCTAATTCCTCTCCACTGCTCCTCTTTCTCTACCCATCCCGAGGCATCCTGAGGTTGGCTAGCTCCAGTCACGTCCCACCTCATAAAGATTATGGACCATGGAAGAAGTAGATGCTGAACTCGCAAACATCCCGAACCATCTACAGACGTACCAGTGCCAATTGGATCCCGCTACATGTGTGGTTTTGACATTGAACCTCCTGTAGTGTTTAAAGGCTCTGGCATGGAGAAGCTGATGCTGGATTTGTGATCATCACAAATGTTGAGCTCATAAAACTAGAAGCTACTAACCATATAGACTGTATAAGACTGTAGAAAGAACATTACTTATAATCTTATACTCCAGTACTCATGTTAGTTCTCACTCTCCAGTGTTCTGTATTGTTGAAAGATTTATGATCAAACTCTTGATGTTACCCAAATGAGGATGGGTTCCCATTTTGAGTCTGGTTCCTCTCAAGGTTTCTTCCTCATTACATCTAAGGAAGTTTTTTCTTGCCACAGTCGCCACGGCTGCTCATCAGGGAAAAATACACACCGTTCACCTTGACTGTTGATTTCTGTAAAGCTGCTTTGAGACAATGTCTGTTGTGAAAAGCGCTATAGAAATAAACTTGAGTAAATTTTTTTTTTTTTTTTTTTTATAGAGCATGGAGTCTGTATTATGACCAGTTTTTCATTTTGAAGTTTTTATTGCTGCAGACTTGTTAGAACGCCCCCTTTCTGCAAGCTGTCTCAGTTTTATTATTACAAAGGCGTTGAACGAGCGTCTCTGGACCGCGCGTGCTAGACGCGCGCCTGGAGATGTTGCTGGTGGGACAGAGTGGTGCTGCAGGAATTTTCTGCCGGGGAATGGAAGGAGCATTTCAGGATGTCTCTCGTGTCGTTCCTAAAACTGTCCGGCCTGATGGAGGACTTGATGAGCCACGATGATATGGCCGGTAGTTTTAGAGATGCGCGTGGCCGGGCGCGGTGCAAAGCTCGCTTCGGCGTCCATAAAACAACGGTGCTGTTTTCTTGTTGTTGTAAAGGCAGTCTAAACACAGCTATAGAATGCTTCATCAAAATCCTGATCCTGCAGGAAGCATTAGTTGATTGTCTGTGTTGGTGTATCCACATCCCCGTAATGTGACGCCCAGTAATAGCTTCATGAACTTTCTCAACGGTAAAGGATAGACATTTTATGTGCTCCAAAGGGGTCGTTGATCACGTAGACCTACGTAGGTCTGTAGATACAGCTTGCATATGCAAAAATAGAAAGGATTTGTCCTAATTCTGCTAATGAACACCTCTACACAATCACACATAACGTGCACCAATGCAAAGCATACATTCTGCAAAAGCTTCAGAAAATTAACTATTTGATGTCTTTTGAAATAATTATTCAGTTGCATTTGCATATTTCTTCTGTTCAGTTTTAGTGTTGTAACCCCCCAACTACTGTTCTTGGGTAACAGAAATTAATTTGTTCTTCTGGTCTTGTAGCCTAAAATTTAACAAGTTGCATGTCCTCAGATGCTTTTCTGCTTATCACAGATGTAAAGAGTAATTATATATAGAGAGTTATAAGAGCAGAAAAGAATT
This sequence comes from Silurus meridionalis, assembly GCF_014805685.1. Lineage (NCBI taxonomy): Eukaryota > Metazoa > Chordata > Actinopteri > Siluriformes > Siluridae > Silurus > Silurus meridionalis. The sequence continues at coordinate 8,832,564 of NC_060897.1, forward strand.
TTCTGTGGGAACCTAGAGCATATTTTGCCTAAAAGTCCCAGGAAATCATTCCTCCATTCTAATACAGTGGTGAGAAAGAAGCTTCAGAAATGACTTTATAACCTTTTCCAGAATGATATATCTCAAATACTTTCTTTCTCATTTGTTTCTGAATTTCCTTGGATCTCAGCATGATGTCTAGCTTTTGATGATCTTTTGGTCTACTTCACTTTGTCAGGCAGGTCCTATTTAAGAGATTTCTTGATTGCGAGCAGGTGTGGCAGTAATCAGGCCTGGGTGTGGTTTTAACCAGGGGGGCAAACACTTTTTCACACAGGGTCATGTAGTTTTGGATTTAGTTTTCCCTCAATAATAAAGACCTTTATTTAAAAACTGCATGCTGTGTTCACTTTACTAATATGGGGCCAACACCTTTTCACACCACTGTATATTATAAGAAATTATGTATCTAGCTGAAGCTCCTGATATTATGTATTGCTTTAATGACCCGAGTTTCCAAATAAAGTACCTGGTGAGCAGTCAGTGGAGACTAAACTCCTTTCTTTGTATAGCAGATTTAAGGACAAGCAAATCAAGCAAAGTAAGCTAATTTAAAAAGCAATAAGAAAAATAAAATAGAAGAAACTGCAGGATGAGAAGACCTCGAGAAGACCCCAAGAAGACTCAAACCCACATAGGAATAATAATAAGTTTTATTTTTAAAGCTTGTATACACTGACTGTTTACTTTATTAGGAACACCAATACACCTGTACATTCATGGACTGTGAGTGTATATAATAAATATAGCAATATCATAACAATACAATATTAATAAAATAAATGTACCATTCATGTCAGCCACACTTTTCCTTGTTTCTAAAATATACTATCTCAAGTACTTTTTGTACCTTCAGTACATATTTTTAATGAAGGCACATGCTTTTAGTAAAGCCTTAAAGTTTATCAGACTTTATGGTTTAATTTCATACCGTAAATTATCTTTAAATAATCGTTTTAAGATACATAATGAAATTACAAAAGATACACACCAGCAATACCAAAGCAAGGACAGTTTATAGTATGGTTATTTTAAAGTGTGTATGGACAGAGCTTGTAATTTTACAGCGCATGGTTAGAGCAACTGGTAAGATGGAATGTGTGGTACAACAATCTTGAATAGTAGAACATGTTCTTTTTTCAAAATTGTTTGGTTGCTTATATTTACCACATTTGTTTCTTTGGCACCTACAGGTTAAGATCTTAAATGTGTACCTATTTACTGTTTGAGCACTACATAGATCATTAGATGATAATAATTTAGAACTATGTAGTGCACCATGTAACCCAGCCATTAGGGTTGCACAAGCCAGTGCCAGTCCCAAGCCCGGATAAAAGGGGAGGGTTGTGTTAAAAAAGGACATCCAGCGTAAAACGTGCCAAATCAAATATGCGGATCACCAATCAGATTTTCATACCGGATCGGTCGAGGCCCGGGTTACCAATGACCGCCACAGGTATTGTTAGCCAACAGGGTACCAGTGGAAATTGGGCTACTGTTGGTCGAAGGAGGAGAAGGAGAGGAGAAAGACGTCTACAGAGACAGCAGGAAAATGAGAAGTGGAGGAGAGTGGATGTTAGAGTTGGTACTTTAAATGTTGGTACAATGACTGGTAAAGGAGAGAGAGAAACCGGTTATGGTGGCGATAGGTATATATGTTATGTGTTCAGGAGACCAAGTGGAAAGGGAGTATGGCCATTAACATTGAAGGTGGGTTTAAACTGTTAAACTGGTATTTAAACTGTTCTATCATGGTGTGGATGAAAAGAGAAATGGTGTAGGGGTGATTCTGAAGGAAGAGTACTGTAAGAGTTTAGTGGAGGTGAAGAGAGTTTCTGATAGGGTGATGAACATGAAGCTGGAAGTTAAAGGGGTGATGATAAATGTCTTCAGTGCCTATGCTCCAAAAGTGGGCTGTAAGATAGAGGAGAAGAAAAAAATCTGGAATGATTTAGATGTGGTAGAAGGTGTACCTAGGAATGAAAGATTGGTGATTGCGGCAGATTTCAATGGGCATGTAGGTGAAGGGAACAGAGGTGATGAGGAGGTGATGGGTAGGTATTTAAGGAGAGGAATGTGGAAGGGCAGATGGTGGTAGATTTTGCTAAAAGGATGTAAATGGCAGAGTTGAATACATATTTTAAGAAGAAGGAGGATCATAGGGTGACGTATAAGAGTTGAGGAAGGTGCACACAGGTGGACTATGTTCTATGCAGGAGATGCAACCTGAAGGGGATTGGAGACTGTAAGGTGTTGGCAGGGGACAGTGTAGCTAAAAGCAAGAAGAGGAGAAGAGTGAGGACTGAAAGAAGAATAAGATGGTGGAAACTGAAGGAGGAAGACTGTAGTGTGAGATTTAGGGAAGAGGTCAGACAGGGTGCTCTGTGGTGGTGAAAAGGTGCTGGATGATTGGGTAACTACTGCAGGAGTGATAAGGGAGACAGCTAGAAAGGTACTTGATGTGACATCTGGAAAGAAAAAATGAAGACAAAGAGACGTGGTGGTGGAATGAGGAAGTGCAGGAAAGCATAAGGAGCAAGAGGTTGGCAAAACAAAATTGGGATCGACAGAGTGATGAGAAAAGAAGGCAGGAGTACAAGGAGATGCGGCAGCAGGTAAAGAGGGATGTGGCGAAAGCCAAGAAAAAAGCATATGGGATGCTCTATATGAAGTTGAACACTAAGGAAGGAGAAAGGGATTTGTACCAATTGGCCAGGCAGAGGGACCGAGCTGGGAAGGACATGCTGCAAGTTAGAGCAATAAAGGATGCAGATGGAAATGTGTTGACTAGTGAGGAGAGTGTGTTGAGAAGCAGGAGGGAGTATTTTGAGCAGCTGATGAATGTGGAAAATGAGAGAGAGTGAGAAAGTTGGATAGTGTGGAGATGGGGAAGCAGAAAGTGGATAGGATTAGTAAGGAGGAAGTAAGATCAGTGATTAAGAGGATGAAGAGTGAAAAGTCGGTTGGACCAGATGACATACAGGTAGAAGCATAGAGATGTTTAGGAAAGATGGCAGTGGAGTTTTTAGCCAAGTTGTTCACCAAGATTTAGAAAGGTGAGTGGATACCTGAGGAATGGAGAAGGAGTGTGCTGGTATCGATCTTAAAGAATAAGGGAGATATGCAGACCTGCAGTAACTACAGGGGAATAAAGTTGATCAGTCACAACATGAAGTTATGGGAAAGAGTAGTAGAAGCCAGGCTGAGAGAAGAGGTGACCATCTGTGAGTAACAGCATGGTTTCATGCCGAGGAAGAGCACCACAGATGCATTATTTGCTTTGAGAATGTTGATGGAGAAGTATAGAGAAGGTCAGAAGGAGTTGCATTGTGTGTGAAGTTGTGGTACTGTATGAGGAAGTTAGGTGTGTCAGAGAAATATGTGAGGGTGGTGCAGGACATGTTTGAGGACAGTGTGACAGCAGTGAAGTGTGCAAAAGAACTGCATCAAGGATCTCCTCTGAGCCCTTTCCTGTTTGAAGTGGTGATGGACAGGTTGACGGACGAGGTCAGACAGGAGTCTCCATGGACTATGATGATATTGTGATTTTTGGTGAGAGTATGGAGCAGGTTGAGAAGAGGTGGAGAAGGTGGAGAAGTTTAGGTGCCTGCGGTCAACAGTGCAAAGTAATGGAGAGAGTTAGAGAAGTGAAGAAAAGAGTGCAGGCAGAGTGGAGTGGGTGAAGAATGGCAGGAGTGATTTGTGATAGAAGGGTATCTGCAAGAGTGAAACGGAAAGAATATAGGACTTTGGTGAGACCTGCGATGCTGTATGGTTTAGCGACAGTGGCATTAACTAAAAGACAGCAGGTGTCCCTGAAGGTGACAGAGCTAAAGATGTTGAGGTTTTCGTTGGGAGTGACGAGGATGGACAGAATTAGAAATGAGTGGATTAGAGTAACAGCGCTTCTAGGAAGTTTTGGAGACAAGGTGAGAGAGGCAAGATTGAGATGGTTTGGACATGTGCAGAGGAGGGACATGGGGTATATCGGTAGGAGAATGCTGAGGATGGAGCCACCAGGAAGGAGGAAAAGAGGAAGACCAAGGAGGAGGTTTATGGATGTGGTGAGGGAAGACATGCAGGTAGTTGGTTTGAAAGAGGCAGATGTAGAAGACAGGAGGTATGGAGACGATGAGCCGCTGTTGCGACCCCAATTGGGAGCAGCTGAAAGAAGAAGAAGAAGAAGAAGAAGAAGTAGTGCAGCGTGTGCCCATTAAATGCATGATAAAAGTACGTATATTTCTCACCCAGGTTTCAATAAGATTACAGTATTGCCACTACTGGTATTATTTGAGCTGATTCTTAGTATTGCAAGCTTGCTAGCTGTGTTGTTTCAGGTCTACAGATTTTAACATTAAATAAGGTTTTTGTTATGGGATGGTGAAATAGGTACAAGCACTTTAGCAGTATTAGTTCTATGTTAGGATCAGTAACTGTACTAATAAAATAATTTCTATTATTGTCATTATTTGAAGAAATAAAACAAATTCCTGGTGAAAAATGCTGATATATTAATAGCATGACATTATTTTTAATCAAAAACTGCACACTAATCACAAATCTAATCTGTTATGTTTCTGTTCCCTGTCCTTTACAGCATACTTTACAGCATACTTTACAGCATACTTTACAGCATACTTTACAGCATACTTTACAGCATACTTGCAACATCGGTGGAACACCCGCAAACTTCATTGTACTTGGTAACGAAGCCTACACACTTTTAAATTGGCTCACAAAGACGTATACCCCAAGTCCTGTTTTAACCCCTCAACAGAATAGCAACAGAAACTGCCTTTGGGAGGTTAAAAGCAAGATGGTGGGATTGTCTGTAGAGAAACAACTTTCACTACACCTTTTCACCATATGCAGCAAAATCTTGCTGTGCACTGCACAAGAGAGAAGAGGAATCCTTCAGTCAAGACTGGATAGAAGAGGCTGCTGCTTTGGAGAGAGCTGTACCACAGCTAGTGGTAGTGTAGCTGTGTGCCATGGTCCAATATAAGACCAATCATTTTCATCTTTGTACACAAGAGCAATAAAGTTTTGAATATTATTTTGTTTTATACTATTTTTATATTTTTATATATACGTTTTTGATCAATGTGAAAAAGTAGCTTTTTAGTAGAGTTGCTGTCTACTGCTTTTGAAGCAAGCATTACTGACTAAACACTGATTCCATTTTTTTTTTTTTTGTGTTGCACTTATTATTGAATAGATTACCTAAATTGAATGTTGAAAAAAAAATCAACTGAAAAACGTTTTACATACAACTTACAGACACGTTTTTTTGTGTGTCGTTCAACTGATTAATTTAAAACATTTTCTTTTTTAATCACACGTGTGCATTTGTTATCAGAATATTAATTGATTTTACTCGTTTTATTTTCATTGGTGCAGTATGTGTGGTGCTTTTTTTGTTCTCCTTATGTTCATATAGGTTTCCTTTTGATTCTCTTTATTTTTCAAAAATATATATATTTTTAAAATCCATTTCTGCCTTAGCCTGCACAACTGATGCAGGAGTTATTTATGAAGATTTTATTAGGATTTTTTCAAAATTTAGGGTATTTATTTAGTAATATAATAATTATAATAATACTAATTATTATTATATATTATCATATATTGAAACTCTATGGTTTGTCATCAGTACACAATACCTTTAATATTCAATGAAATTAAAGTTCATCATCAGAGACCATCAGGTGTTATTGAAACACTCCTTTCGGTGGTCTGTGCATTGGTGCTACATCTTGCATGTTATCTATGTCAGTTCTCTAGAAACCCATAGTGGTATTGAGTGCACTCCTGTGCCAGGAGAAAAAGAGCTAGCATGGTTGACTAGTGCGACAGACCATTACTACACAGTGACTAAATTACTGGTTACTCTTTATTCAAATATGCATTTTTTATATAAATGTGAATAGAGATATTTAACAGTTGACATATTTTGCCTTAATTTAGGCTAAAGTTAGTTTTGAGAAACTTGGAAAAAAAAATTCAAAGATTCCTAGAAACATTATCATTCATTGATTTATCTTCAGTAATCTTTTAAATTGGTGCATGTTTTTGGGAGGTGGATTGTAACCAGATTACCCATATGTAGAAAATATAGTAAAGACAGTAACCCGAGTTCAGGATCAAACTCTGGATCGTGGACCTATGAGGCAGTAATGCACAGTCCAGTCCAGATGTCCAGATGTAAAAGAAAAATGGAGATAATCTGTCTACATTCGTTATGTTTAAAAAAAAAAACTCCAGCACAATGTTACTTTTGTACTCATCATTCCTGCTACCTCCATCTCTGAGGTCATGGAAGACTAGAAGCGCTTTGTGTTAGCCTGATTGACTGTTTCCTGACCAGTCTAAATCAAACAATAGCTGTTCAGTGCCATTTTTTTTTTCTTTTGGACTGTGACCTTTGCCAAGTCACTGGCAAATATGTGTCAAAGATATAGATGATTTCAAATAACCAATATCTTTGATTTATATAATCAAAATGTATAATATTTATAGCAGGATTTTTATCTGACTGTGATACAAAGCCATACAATCATCTCTACAATATTCAAATGCAAATTACCTTTCACTGTGTTGTAGTTTGATGTATTTTTTCATGAAATGTATTCATAACCGTGACCATCATTGACTCATAGTCAGTTACTATGCACATTTTTATGATACACAGTTTTAACCAATGTTAAGATTTATTTTAGAATATGATAAATGCTTTATAGTAATAGTGGAGGATCATACTCGGGTAATATGAACGCTGAAGCAGGATCATTAACAGGTCCAGCTAAGGCATCAATAAAAAATTACTCTATGAATTATACAAAATATTCTCGTTTTTTGCATAAAAATGCAATGGTGAGTTATAGTAAAGGATTTGACTGAAAGACATGCCTTTAAATTGGCATCTGTTTGACCTAATGAAGTTTCTTTCAACTTGAAAGTTTACTTGAATTGATTTAATGGATTAAAGTGGAGCAGAGAATATCAAATTATATGTATATTATTTATGTCTTAATATATGATAATGTTGCAAACAATATTATCATATTATTATATTATATTGTTTTATAGAGCAATAATAACACTGTAATATTTATTGTAAAATATGGTAGAAAGGCTTTAACAGTGACAGTGTTTTTGACTTGAGACTATTTGTGTGTATGTTTGTGTGTGTGTGTGTGTGTGTGTGTGTGTGTGTGTGTGTGTGTTCACAATTATGCACAATATATATTGTGTGTATGTTTGAAAAGTTCCTCTTTCTTGCATTATATCTGTTGATTATCATTTATGCTACATCACAACTTGAAAAATTCGCTTTGTTATAACCTGAAATGATAAAAATTAAAAGTATGTGCAAAGTATATTCAGTACGTTTTTTTTAACCAGATACAAATGTCTAATGATTGTTTATTCACCGTCTTTAGCATATAGGTGGCCAAATAGCTTACTTCTCTGATGTAAATAAGATAAACATCAAATGACAGTAACATTACTGTGTGAAATTTCCATGGGTACAGAGAAACAGATAGATGTGCATGCAATCTACCTTTACAGGAAGTGCATCAGTGGTTGGGGGATTTCTCAGGGCTAAAAAGTCCAAACTCTCTGGTTTGTATGCATGACAGTTGCAACATTGGATTTCATACCTTCTATATGAGCATATGAGGTTATAAAAGCATGGATTTAAAGGTATGTAAAAACAATATGCAAAACACTTTGCTTAAAATTCATTATTTGTTTTAAGGTTTGGGCCCACTAAATGTGATGGTTATAATTTCATTGTTATGCTTGCAAATGGGATATTAATGTATAATAAGACCTTAATACTATTTACGTATGTTTTTGGGGTGCAGATTATGCTTAGTTTCTTCTTAGTATGCTTACTAGTTCTTCAGTAACCATATTTAGCTCAATGGTAAAACAACAAGACAAGGGAAAAGCTGGCTACATCCTAATTTTATGTATGCAAACATTTGCATATATATTTTATAAATGTTACAAATGTTGCTCATAAATTTAACATTTATCTATAGCTACTATTGTATGTGTGCAATGCATTGTGATTTTTCATTATCGGTTCTTTTTCCTTTTAACTGTTTTTAACAATACCTTCAAACTACTGCATACCTCAGAACCATATTATCAAAAGGATAGAAAAGCGATAATTTATTGTCCTCCTTTGATTATGCAGGAGAAAAATTCTCTATATAAAAAAAGTTTCTCTATATAAGTTCTCTAATATCTTAAAAGATTTTAAATCAGTTTCTATTCTGCAGAAAGGTTACGTTAATTCTCTTCAGTAGAGAAAATCTATAAACATTTGAGAATCCTTTTTTTTTTCAATATAAAATATTAATACATTTATATTGGTAATAGTTTGGTATTTAACCAGTAAATTATATAGTAATTAATTTAAATAAATGTAAAAGTTAAGATCTTAATAGATGAGAGTGATTTTGCACAAATGTCATAAAGATTTCTTATAAGATTTGTATTTATACATGATGATTTTTATTTTATTCTTTATTTTTTGGAAGCAATCTGCAATTTAACGATCTTTATAAACGATATTTTATTTGTATTTATTTCGATATTCATACATTGACATTCTGCTCAAATCTACTGAAATATATTGATATCAATGGATCGTTTAAATAAACTCTGTTTACTAATAAATATGTACAATTTGGATGTATAAACAGGATTTAGTATAGAGGGAAAAACCACACAGGAATAGGAATGTTATGAAAACATTGTGTTCAGTGGACAGATGGGGCCAAATTTTGACAAAAGGTGTAACACTTTCGGTGTGTGTGTGTGTGTGTGTGTACGTTCAACTGTGAAATATCTGGTGTAATTAGATTACAAGGTGCAATGAGTCGTTTCATCATAGTGAGCAGAATATATTTGGGAATATGTTGTGCTGCTCTGTAAAGAGCCCCACGGTCAGTGCAGTCTTCTCCATCCTAATCCCCCTTCACTCTCCCTGAGCCCCTCACACTCTTTCCCACTGTATCGCCAGAGACTGACTGGGACAGCAGGCAGAGATACAATCATCTGCTTCTAACACGCCAGGAGCGCAACATATACACGTGTTATAGCTGCTATACGATCCTTTACCAGCCAGTGAACTCTTTCCCGACGCCGAACGTTAAATGCCGTGGCTGGTCTAAGGGGAATGAGGACTAATACCAAAAGCAACAACACTGGCTTCTTGTCTAAACAACTAGCTAGCTATGTAGCTGCAGAGCTAGCTAGCTAGCTAGCTAGCTATATCTGCAACATAGCCGTTTTCGTAGGTTACTAGTTAGCTATCTAGCTATAGCCACTCCAGAAAGCTTTGGTTAAAACATTGCGGGTTTGCTTTCATTTATTATTCCTGCACCAAGCAACAAGGTAAGACGGTTTTCTATAGCTACGACTTATAGCTGGTTAGCTAGTTGCTAGCAAGTGGCTTGTACCGTATTAGCAAAAGTTCCAAGCTAGCTGGTTCAGCATATTGACAGTATTAGCTTTTCGTTGTTTAGCTAACCTCCTATGCTAGCTATAATGCTGTTTTAGTTCATGACTATGGCTTTTTGTAATTGTAGCGTTAGTTATAACGTCGTACATGACAGCTGGATATTGTTATGGCAGCGAGGCCCGTGTGCGTGCGTGCGTGTGTGTGTGTGCGTGCGTGCGTGTGTGAGAGAGAGGTTAATTGTTGTTTTCCTCTATATCTAGCTTACACAAGCAAAGCGCCGGTCTCCAGTTACACCCTGACCCGAAAATGGTGAGTCCACACCGTGTATATTTTTATATATATATTCTATATATCATCATGTTTTGGTAACAACTAGTGGCTTGAAATGCTACAATGGCTCCTAGTATCAGCACGCATGCTTTAATTTAGTATAACGAGACAGAAATTGTAAGTTGTGTGTCAGTAATAACTCCTGGCCACCCTTTATAACATCCAGCTTGTGTGATTGTAGCAATCAAGGTACATCCCTAAGAACTAACCATCTAACTAGGTCTTTACTATAGTGATTAATAAGAGTCAGATTGATTGTTGTTAGTTTTCTCACGATCATGTCCCTGGCTTCTTAGAAGAAAACAAGGGTATTGTCAGGAGAAATCAGAGACGAGTCGTTAAATCTTGATTAATCACTATAGGTTGTAGGAGTGGCCCTAAAAAAAACAATTGCTTATGAACTGACAAGAAGCATGACATTGTTGAAATCTGGTATAGGCATCTATTACAAGTGGTCAACTGTTGCCACGAAGTTGGACGCATGTCGCTGTATGTGCTTCGGTATGATCTAGCTTTAGGACTTCCCTTCACTGGAACTAACCTTTTCCAGCATGACAGTGTTTCTGTGCACAAAACAAGTTCCACAAAGACATAGTTTGGCAAAGTGGACAAAACTGCATGCATATTGGTCTGACCTTAACCCTTCTGCATACCTTTGGGATGACCTGGAAGTCTGACCCCAGTGCTTGAGTTTTCGCTAATGCTCTTGTTTGTTGAATGAGTACAAATCCCAAGAGCAACACTCCAAAATCTAGCGAGAAAACCTTTTCAAACAGAGTGAAGGTGATTCTAACAACAAATCGGGTAACATTTTGAATAGAATGTTGTGTGCATAAATGAGTCGCATACACACATTTTTAGCTGTATGAGCGTGTTATTGTAGTTGAAACAGTAAAAGGATTTCATATAATCTGCATTTTGAATGGATGTCAATAAAGCTGACTTTTTATATAACAAAATCAAATATGTGTTTTAGGACATTAGGCACTCTTAATGGCAAAATTCACCCCAGTAAATTTAAATTTAAGAATGTAAATTTAAGAATTTATTTGCCTACTTTTGTGCATTGTCTTTTTTTCTTCAGGCCACGGATCCACTTGTCTGGTTTCTTGCAGAGCCCTGATGATAAACAAGACCTTATCAGTTCAGCACTTCATTGAACACTTATTCTGCTTAATCCTGTTAATGTAGTGTAAAGTAGTTCAGTATGCAGATTCTTATATGTGTATTTCATCTTCAAGCCCTTTCTGAAACAGCCACGTTATTTTTCAAATGGGGAAGACTGTCATCACTTTTTTTGGTCCATAAATAGTCCTGTGTAAAGCTTTACCCCATGAACAGAGCGTGCCTTCTCCTGACTTCATCAGTTTGTGACAGTCACTTGATCCTTGATCAGAAGGTTTTAGTGATTTGTCTGCAAATCAGCTGCTCATTGAGTCAGTTATGAACGGCTCCTTATTAACCCCACCCAGCCCACGGGCTGCAGCAAACTCATCCCCTCTTCCTCCATCCCCATCTCCCTCGCCATCTCCTCCATCTCCTTCATTGCTGCCCCTTTCTGTACGTCCCCCACCGTTACCCCCTCCGGCTTCTGGCCAGCCTTTGTCTTCGCTGTCTGATACACCGACTCCCTCACCTTCTCCCTGCCTTAGCTGGACCGAGTTCTGTGAGCTTCATGCCCGGGTAGCTGCTGGCGATTTTGCCCGTCACTTCAGGGCCTTCCTCCTGGAGAATCCACATTATTCGCCCGATTCTGCTGCTGCTTTCTGCCGTCGCTTCACTGACCGATTTGTTTGTCATTTTGAGAGCGAACTTGAGGGAAGCAGTGCAGTCAGGGAGGGTACAGGGATTTGGGTCACTCAGTCTGATGGCACGTCGCTGGAGGAAGAGGCAACGTCTCCACCACTTTTGCCACCTGATGCTCCTGCAATCTGCCTGCCGATACACCTAAGGGCTCCGCCCAAGCCACTTTCGGCTCGGCAGGGTTTGGACACTCGAGGAGCAGATAGATTTCAGAATCCCACTGCTTACCAGGACTCATATGCTCATGCGCAAATTCTGCCACCTTCTTCTTTGTCTTGTTCATCTTCAATGCATGGGAACAATGGTCGAAGGGAAGACAGGGCATTGACGGTTAAGAAGTATCCTGGCCACTTGCCTGGCAATGCAGACCTGGAGGAAGAGGAGGACAGTTGGGTGGGACCTGTGACAGGGGAAGAGGCAGAGTCAGACGAGTTAGTGGGGAAGGACTGCGAGGGAGAGGGTGGTATTCTCACGGACAGACCTGATGGCAGCCTGACACCAATAAGCCCTACTTCTGGGGGACCACTAAACTCCGGGTCAAAGGGCAGCATCCCTGGTGCAGGTGGTCACTCCAAAAACAAGCTAAAGAAACGTTTTTCTCTGCGAAACGTGGGCCGCAGTGTGCGGGGCAGTGTGAGAGGTATCCTGCACTGGCGAAGCTCCTCTAGTGACTCGCCTCAAAGCTGTGGCTCGGCTAATGCCACGCCACTGCCCTCCAGCTACAGCTACACTATGGGCCTGCAGGATGCCAAGAGGAACGCTCAAGGTGCCCCATCCTCGCTTCCCGTCTCACTTTCTCTCCCCCTCTCACTCCCGCACTCATCCTCCTCCTCCCTGCCACCATCGTCATCCAGCAGCGCCACCTCCCTCTCTCTCTCTGAAGCTCGTGATCGGAGGAGGAGTAACGGAGAAGGTGAGAAAGAAAAGTGGACCCACCGGCTAGAGAAGCTGCGTCTGTCCCGCTCTCCACCACCAACCCTACAAGCACCTGTGGGGCCTACATCTGCCTTGTTGCCCTCTTCCCTACCTTCTAGGAAGACAGGCAGACTTGTACGAGAGGGAGGAGTGAATGTCTGCTCCTCCGCAGATGAATTTTCTGGCTCTCACGGCTTTCCAGGCTTCTCGTTCGGGTTGCTCTACCATGGCATGGACAGTAATAATGCCGTCTCTGGCTCCACTTCGGAGCAAGCTGGTGGAATGCCTCCTCCAGTAACAGGAGGGGCAATAGCTGGACGAGGCACTCGCTGGCATAAGTGTCGACTGGTTTTGAAGGAGCGAGACAAGGAAGGAGGCGAGAGAGGAGAGGAGTACTTCCTAGAGTTTTACATACCGCCCAAGGTAAATGGAAACTTAATTTATTTCCAATAGTCTATAAGGATTATTATAAGTCACTTTTATACATTGTGTTGTAGTTTACAGATACTAGAATACTAAACTGTGTATTAAACTGTTGCACTTTGGATTTAAATCCAGTTGTCAAAAACATATTTGTTTGGTGTTGATGTATATTATATATCATTTTTTTCCTCTATAGGCTTCCAAGCCCAGACTGACTATCCCATGCTGCTGCATTTTAGACATCAGGAGCACAACAGCTCTTGAAGTACCGGACAAAGAAAACACTTTTCTTCTGCAGGTTTGTCTTCACAGACTCCAAAGTTTCTGCTTGTGTCTGCATCTCATTTGATTCTCTATAGATATTCCTCTATTACAGAATGTTTCTTTTAAATATTTTTTTCTTTTGTTTCTGTTAATATATCAACCTGCTTGTCTCTCTTCTCTTGTTTACTGTCACACTGTCTTTGAATGCTGTCTTCTCTCAGTTGGAAGGACAGGTTCAGTATGTCATTGAGACCAGAGATGCTGTTCAGATGAGAGCCTGGCTAAGTGACATTAGAAACAGCATCTGTCTGAGGTAATATACATTCGGTTATGCTGTAAATATTTTCGGTAATGTTGTTTAAAGGAATACTAATCTGGAACTGTTGATTATTAGAGAGGTGAGTGTAAACATTTTTAAATCACATTATGCCTAGTAATAAAGTAGTAATTAGCATAATTATACTTTAAGATAAATAAAATCAATTTAACTATTAGTTACCTGGTAAGGTTTTTTCAGCATATAGTTTAAAAATTGTTAAACAATTTATCCAACAGGGTTCCTTTACATAACAGACCTAATATTTTTTATTTTACTTGTGTTTCCGGTTGGTTGGTTGGAAGAACAGCTGACCTTTCATTATCTATAGTTAAAACTTTTTGGGTGCCTTTACTACTTAATATCAGTTGGTGTGCTTTTTTTTGTTTTTGTTTTGTTCTAAGTTAAAATCCTGTTTTCCTCCATTTGCCCTCTGTTTCGACCCAAATATGGAGACCAGCTTTCACCTCCATATTTAGGTTGTTTGGGCACAAATGCATGTTAAAAAACAATATTTGGCATATGAATGATATATACCAGATGAGTATTGAAGTTTTAATCCTGTATAAGATATATTGTGCTTATTCTTGTCTACTTTTATAACGTTATAACTGCTTAAATTTGACAATTAGTTTACTAGTGTAGAAACACTCAATCTTTGGCTGTTGATGTTAGTGAGCAAGAGGACATCGAGGGAGTGTGTGGTGGAGCCCAGACGGACCTCAGTAGCACACCGGAATTCAGTGATCGTCTGTCTCAAGGTCAGTGGTTTGTCTGTAATGATTTAGTTTGAGGGAGCTAAGCTGAAACTATTGTCACGTCATTTTAATTCTGAAAACAATACTGAAACTTCAGCAATATTCAGTTTCATGGCCGTGACAAGTTGTTTGTACAGCTGGTACAATTCAGTGGTTGTAAAACGTGTTATTTAAAAAAATATATTGAAACCACTATGAGAATATTAATAGAGTAAAGCAGTATTAAAGGCGTTATACAGTATTGCTTAATATTTCACTGTTCTTTTGTGCTCGTTTATTTATTTTTTCCATTTACAGTGTGTTACGGTGGAGTGGGGGGTTCTCCACTGCTGGACGCTCTTCCTCCTGAGTTGCCACCCCGCGCCCCTCTAGATGAACCCGATGGTCGGCTGCTTGGAGGAGGCGGAGCTAGTCTTGGCATGTCATTTCCAGAGACGCCTGAAGCCACAGGTATCCCTTATAGACATTACAAATAAAGAGTTACAAACAACGGGTCAAATAGGGATCCATTGTGAAGTGTGTAGCCTCAAAGCCATGCCAGCTCTGCAATACACTTCTTTTCACTCTGCCGTCTTATTGATCAATTGCTTTTTCACAGGCTCCTTCCTGATCTCTGAGGGCTCAACTGCAGAGCCTGTAGAGCACCCATTAAGTGAGTGTCAGTGGTTCCACGGCACGTTGTCACGACTGAAGGCGGCCCAGCTGGTGTTGGCAGGCGGCATGGCAAGTCATGGCGTCTTCCTTGTGCGCCAGAGTGAGACGCGGCGCGGGGAGTATGTCCTCACCTTCAACTTCCAAGGCAAAGCGAAGGTGAGTTCACAGTAATTTTTGTTCTAACCACATATTCTTTGCTAATAGTCTGAGTAAGAAGCACTCAACATACTAATCTCTTATTATTTTCCGATTTCTCTTCTTATCCTTGCATTTTGATTAGGGCTGCTGCAATCGATTATTTTAGTAATCGAGTAGTCTAACGATTATTCCATCGATTAATCGAGTAATCGGATAAAAAGTGATATTTCTTTATTAAGTGCGATACTAAATAAGAGGGAAAAATGAAACAAATTTAACAAGTAATTGTTTTTTCTTTTAGAAAAATTTAAATTTTTATTGCTGAAATTGCATAAAAGAATATTAATGAAAACTAAACCCATTTAGTGCATTTAATAGCCATATTACATCAAAATACAAATACAGTTGCATTCATTTTTTTTATTCTGCAGCATCTTCTGTGTTTCCTGTCCAGAGTGCTCCAGAGTTTAGCGGGTGGTGCTTCAGTAATAATCGTCCCTGGGAAACACAGTGTTCCGTGTTTAGTTAAATAGACTAAACGAAGCATTGAATTTTTGTAATTAAATTACTCGAGTTACTCGAGGATTCGTTACAGCCATAATTTTGATATTATTTTGTTCTCTGTACAGCACCTTCGCCTTTCTCTGAACGAGGATGGCCAGTGTCGTGTGCAGCATCTCTGGTTCCAGTCTATCTTTGACATGCTGGAGCACTTCCGAGTGCATCCTATCCCCCTGGAGTCAGGGGGCGCCTCCGATGTCACACTCATCAGCTTTGTGGGCGCCACAGCTGCGCGGCAACCAGGTATTGACACTCAGGGCCAAAGCACAAATGGAGGAAGGCTTGAGTGTGATGGCAGACATGAATAGCATTCGGGTTTTGTTAACAAGGTTTGGAAAACATTCGGGGTACCTAAAAAGGCATTTTTCATTTTTTGTATAGACCTTTAGTATAATCTGAATGCACTGCTGCAGGCCACCGCATGAGCTTTGTGACATGGTTGTAGGGCTAAAATAGAATTTTATCCACGTATGTAGTCTCCTGCTGTATCAGCATGGCATGTGTGAATGTTTTGCTGGCTGTGCATGGCTTCTGATACTTTTCTGATTTTGTATTTGCTAAGTGTGCATGGCCTATTGTGTTTTCTTGTCCCTTTCCTTCCATCCCATTACCAGTTTTTAACATTATCATCCTCAAACTATCTCTTTTATAATTGTCTATTAGGGGTGTAACAGTACACAAAATTCACAATTCGGTACGTAACTCGGTTTTTAAGCAGTTTTTTCAATCAATTATTTTTTATTGATAAATTATTTTTATTATTATTATTAATATTATTATTATTATTATTATTATTACTATTATTATTACTATTATTACTATTATTATTATTAACATTTGTGATCAACAACATTAGAACAGGTCACATTTTTTAAACAAATTTAAATAAAATGTCTGTTTGGTTAAATAATATATAAAATAATATTTTATAATATTTTATAAAAAATAAAATAGAATAAATCAAATTAATGTAATACACTTTTTATTATATTGAATACATTGAGTAATCAATTAAATTGGCACAAAATAAATCGATTAAATAAAATTAAATAAATAAAATAGTTTACATTTGTTAGACTCCATTTGGGTAATACAGACAAGTATGTAAGTGTGTATGTGTGTTTTACATTTAATATACAATTTTTCTAAAGATATGTTCTCCCTAACTGTGCTACTTATTTCAGCAGACTTTAACAAATGTCTTCATTCCTTCCATCCTACATTTATTTACTCCCTCAAAATGTGGAATTGTCAGGATTTTCTCCTTTCAGGAGAAATTCTTAAAGCTGGACATAAAACGCTGAAAGAATCCATATTGCTAGCATTAGCCGCTAGCCACTTTCTGATTAGCAGCTAATGCTAGAGATGTGGATTCTTTAGCGTTTTCATTTATGCACAAAACAAATCTTATTTCCGGTATGAAGTGAATAGCCACAATGACACTGCCAAACTGTCGTTTCTTTTTCTTTTCTTTTATTTATTTATTTATTTTTATGTTTTCAAGTTTAATAATAATAATAAAATGCACTCAAAGTGCGAGGTGGGGACCAAACAAACTTGCAATCTGCCACTTGATATGTTCTCGTGAGAACTCAGATTTGACTTTTGTTCCACATGTAAAATAGAAAAAATTGGTACAAATAAGAGTACCTTTACAACCCTATTGTCCATATTGCTCGTTTCACTTTCTTCTAACTTTTTATCTCTTAGCTTGATTTATTTTCCCTCTTTCTCTCTCCTCTCTCCTCCTATACAATCCTAAATCTGCACCATCTCTGCTCCACCTGCCAGCCATAGCCCCATGTTCAAGTTTATTTCCACTGGAAACCCCGGTTTCCTCTCACTGAGAATATTGCCCATGTTAATATCGCACCTATGTGTGAATGAGTGTGTACATGCACCCTGATGGACTCATCTCAGTGTCCCAGGATAGAGTCTGGAACACACACTGACTAGGATAAAAACGGTTATGAAATTTTTAATTCGTTAAATGAATAAACAATTAAAACACATTCAGTTCAGTAACAGGTTTTGTCAGTTTTTCAAACAGAAACTGTAATGTAAATACTTTTTACCCCCACCCAACCTCGGAAAATGTTTGGTAGTCAAAGCAGTGATCCAGTGAACTCTTCATGCTGTGTGAACTACCAAAGCTATTCCACATATTTAATCTATCTTTCACCTCTGTCTCCTGAGTCCCACCTGTCTCGTCTCTGATTTGCATTCATTCATTCATCATCCATCCTTCTCTGTATGTGCATATCTACTTTTTCCCCAAACCTCTGTCCCACCCCTATGCCTCAGGCCTCCCTCCTGCTAGTGCGTACCAAAGCTCTGATTGGCTGTCTTTGTTGTTGTTTGTCGTTGGGTCATCTTCGCAGGCCGGGACAGGGCAGGCAGCCGGCCCACAGTCTGTGATGTCATCACCACGCGCCACCCTGACTCTCCATCAACCCCCATCTCTGACTGTGTGTAAGTGAGACAAGATTTAATAGACAGAGAGCACAGAGAACCCTAACCCAGAGAGAATGCTTATAAAAAAATTGAAATAATAAATTTCCATGAGAATTACCATCTAATATAAAGGGATAAGATTTGAAGCATCATTTTTAAGATAGTTACAGGCAATGCAAGGGCAATATTAATCTCAGGCCATTTGTAGCCTGAAAACCTTTCAATAAATATGTGAAAAGGAAAGATAGTAATTTAGTAAACTATTGAAATAAAATGGTACACTGCTAGAGACGAATAAACACCACAAAACCTGTAGCGTATGACAGGTGAAAAAGATCGAGATGGGAGGGAGTGGAGCAGCAGGTCATCCGTTCACCTCAGATGTACATTTTGTCTGCCTAACGTTCCATTCACGGCTGGATTTCAGTTGCATAGGTCCATTGTAGATTTGTCGTCACATGGAACATTGCTCACTATAAGCTTGTGATTATCACGACAGCAGTACAGCTTTCCATTTAGTGATTGATCTTGCATCACACATTTGACAGACAACAAGCTCTTTCTCCACAATCACCTGAAGTTTTTAAAGACTTTTTGTATGTTTAGAATATTGTCTCTATACAGCATTATAATGTAGGATGCACATATCCCTATTTACATACACACTGTGGAGACAGGGTGTAGGAAGTCTGTGTACTGTGTGTTGACTGATTCCATTACTGGGACACATGCATGTCTTTGCTTCCTGGATCTCTCTCACGTACTATGCCATTTCTTTCTCTCGTTCTTTCTCTGTCTCTCGCTTTCTCCTTACCCCTTTCACTTTCTTCTCACTCTGTGGAACTTGCCACTTTTGTATATACCCGATTTTTCCCTTTTGATTTTCTTTCCTGTTTTGCCTACTTCCCTTCTGTCTTTTCTCTCTTGGCCTTTCTGTCCTCGTTCCAGACATGATCAGCAGACCCCGTAGCCCCCCTCAGCCTCCGCCTCCCCCTCTCCCACCAGGGCGCCCTCCACCACCCACACCACCACAGGAGCGTGTAACCGACGTGGAGGCCGTAGGAGGAGGAGCGGCCAGCGGGCCAGAGGAATGTGAGGAGCGTGAAAGGGACGCGCCTTTAAGACAGTTGGAAGGAGCAGAGGCCGAGGAGAGAGAGGGAGGCCGGGCCCGAGCCATTGACAACCAGTACTCCTTCTTCTGAGGAGCAGAAGAGGAGAGCCAGTCACAATCAGTATTTTTCACTTCATAGGAAGAACTCAAGGGTATGGGGGGGGAAGCATTACTAACACTATTAAAAAAGGCTTTCAAAGGATGAGAGAGATATGGAGGGAGATACATACACACACACACACACACTGTTCATTGAAACTACAACATAGAAACACTAAGTAACAGTACACTAAGTGGAGATTAGCTGAGGAAACGTTTGTTAATGTTACACTACATTTATTTTTCCATTGTATTTCAGTATTAAAGGTGTTTCTCATTGTTCTGTTATATAGGACGGTACGGTCCTTCAGCTTCGTGCAATCACACTGGATGGTACTCGACCACCACGTGGTGCTATCATTTATACACAGATTTTTCAGATAACATACCCAGCAGCACTCTATTATGCAATTTTTTTTCGGTACATTTGCTTTGTTTTGTCATTTTGTATTTGTTGTTTTATCCTTAGAGCAACTGTCACTGACGAATCGTGATTTTTGCAGTTTATTTCAGTGCTAGACCTCACACAGGACTGCTGCTTGCCAAAATAACCCAAACTCATCAGTGAGGCAGACCAGATATAAAACATCTCCATTGACATCATTACCTCAGTGCCCTCGGGCTGTAAGTACGACTGCTGATCTGAGATCTCAGAATCCTTAATAATTAAATGAATTTAAATTGGCTGATCCCAGATCAACAGTCCTACAGTGAGATGCTTGAGGTGTACGAGGCCTGATGTTTCATCCACAGCTTTGCTGGAGGCTGCTCAAGATTATTTTTCAACCAAATCACAGTGTCCCATCTGTGGTATGCTGACATTCTTACCACCTTGATAGCTGTGTTTGAGTTACTTCATTGGATCTGTTTGGGGAATAAGACAGAAGACAAATGAATTTGGTCACAATCAGATTTAACTGGAAACTAAAGTTGTGTGTACATGCCGATTTCTATTGTGAAAATGGGTTGTTTTATATAATTGTTAGATCATCAGCTGATCAAAGGCAAAGCACACACATGAAAGGTGATTTGGTTCAAAAATCCTGAACCTCTCTTTACTGTCAGGAGACAATCTCTCTCTCTTTCAATATTTCACAATTTTTTTTCTATATCCAGTAGCTGCATTTTATTCATCTACAATATCTGTCTTTATGATGTCCCCCTCAGTCTTCTCTCTTCTCAGTCTCAGCATTCTTACACACACACACACACACACACAAATGCACACACACACACATCTGCACACTGTTTTACTTTTAATCATTTCAAAGGTTGAGTCAAGAGAAGGAAGAATGTCATTCATGTACATGAGAATTTATTTCTTATTGAATATAAGAATAAGGAAGACCTTGATAATTGATAGTAATAATTGTCTAAATAATAGTATTTTAGTATTAATTTTATTTTTTATGTTGTTTTAAAAATGCCTTTGTTGTATGTCGTTTACTTTATGTATGCATAATATTGTTCTCCATACTGAGTTTCAAGTTTTTGTGCCTTTTTTTTTTTTTGTATAGCTTGTGATCTCCCCCAGCCTGTCCCACACTAGTTTCTCTTTTATCTCGTTACAGTTTCTTCTTATTTCCAAAAGGTTTTTTTTTTGTTCTTTTCTTTTTGTTCTTTTCTTTCTTTTTGTTCTTTTCTTTCTTTCTTTCTTTCTTTCTTTCTTTCTTTTCTTTTCTTTTCTTTTCTTTTCTATTCTTTTCTTGTAAACACCAGGACAAATGGCACTTAAATCCTGTGCCTTCCCATGTTGTTTTGTCATCATTTATTCTGTTGTTGTCATCTTTGGTTTTGTCTCCTAGTCCTTTCCACCTTCCTCCTTTATCGATATCCTTAACAACCACATCCCTTCTTGTCTTTTTGTAGTTTTTTTTTTTTTTTTTTTTTTTTAATACCAATGGATCACCCTTAAACTAATTTTATTTTTTAGTTTTATTCTCTTCCCCTTCTCTTGACTTTTGAACTACTATTTGTGCCTTCTCTCTCTCTCACCCTCTCCCTTTCTCTCTCTCTCTCTTTGTCTTTCTTTTTCTCTGTGCTGGGACCGTGTGTTGAGGTGGACTGTGTTGCCCACCATGTGTAATTAGTTTCAGGTACTACATTGAATTTAATAATAATAATAATAATAATAATAATAATAATGGTACATGACAATGGTGATATAAATATACTGAAACATGTTTTGGAGTCTCGTGTTTGTGTTAACCTGCGATAAAGTTCATGTGAAGAAGGTCTTACCAAGTATATTGATGTGTGTTATGTCTTTAGTCTGACTAGAGGTTAAACAATGTGATTATTTCATAAAAAGACATCAGGATACCATGAGAATTATTTGAAAGACTGAATTTTTATTTACAAGGAGAGTATTTGACAGTGTGACATTTCATAGCTGAATCACAGAATGTCATTGTTGCACTATTTATATCAGCTTGTTTTCTTAGTAAACCTGATTCAAATCATATGCTCATAAACAAGCCTTTTATCAGATTTGGTGGTAATGGAGAAAATTTTTTTCTGTGAAAGGGATATGCTTACTAATATAACTTGGTCCAAAATGTGTGGCCTAAATAAGTTGAGTATGGGACTCTGCTACTTTTATTTCTGCATGTAATGATTTAAAAGCCAAAATTATTATTTTCTTGTGATGTTGGTTGAGTGGGTTATTTGTTCATAGTGTGGCCAAGTCAGTGGTCAGTGATTTATTTATTTATTTTTTTAGAAAAAACACCTCAGATTTGGTTAAGTTCCAATAGTTTGGATTTTGATGTAATAAACCTTGTACTGAGGGGGCCTGTGGAATTTATGTCACTGTTAAAGTGGTTCCTGGCCTAATTAGTTTGGGTAAAGTGGAATTCTTTGTGCATATCGTACAGAGCTTTTCCCTTAATCAAACTTGGGTTTATAGAAATCACTTTTTATCTCAGAAACCAGAACAAATATCACATTCATGTTCGAAATTTCATCACTGGTCTGATTATATTGAATATGAATATAGTTATAATGCTTTTTGTTTGCATTTGTTTTAAAGAACCATAGATTTATTCTTTTTGTAGTGGTCTCCGCAAAAGGATAAATACAGCCATGTACAAAATTTAGACAATTAATATTTATTTTAAGCCTTTCAGCTTTTTCAGAAGCTAAAATTGAAATGTTGAGTGGAAGAGCTCGGATGATTTGTGAGTATGTGTTTCTGAACCACAGTATGCATATAGCATGGTACGGCACTCTTTGTTGCCAGAAATATAAAGACAAAAATATTGAATAACATTTTTTCTTCCACTAGAAAAAAGCCTCAGTAGTGGCCCTCATGGAGGAACTCCTGGAGTCAATTAGTCAGCAAAGAAAGTGGAGAATTACAGTAAATAATTCTGAAAATGACTATAGATAGCAGGAAACTTTGACCCACTGTATATCTGTAATCAGAAAAGATTGTATTCATCTGCCATTATTTAAAAAAAAAAAAGGTTCTGTGACCTTGACAGACATCAGATTCTTAGCCATACCTGTGAAATGGATGGTGAGGGTTTCGCGTGTGTTGGAGAGTTTGAAGTTAGAAAGATTGGAAGGTAGAGATTTAACTAGAAATGTTGGGTCATCCAGGAAGAGATGGAAGAAACTATACAGGGCAGTATTTTCTACCAGGTGGTGGTGTAGAGATCTTATTACAGGTCTCAATGGTTTTATTATACAATTAAACCCAAGGCGTACTGAAGATTTGACCCCTAGAGAGATGCTGTGGAAAAAGATAGAAATTGGACTGCTGTGTGGAGGGGGTGTGGTATTGAAAGGAATTATAGAGATTATAAAGATGACTTAAGTTTCACTCCTTTATTGACATGATTTGTGTTGCCTCTTTGGTTTTATCAATAACACATTCCAGAACATTGCACATTTCTGAGAGTGTAGTTTGGGGGTCACATTATGATACTGAATAGATTCAGTGTGTTAAAGAAAAATATATAAACAAACCCTGCAAAGTGTGTAACAAGGTGTTTAAATGAAGTACATAGAAGAGAGGAGGCAATTAAGGGTCAGATCCTATTTAAACATCTGATCAGTGGAAACAGGCCTGTCGGGTTTTTGCTATACTGAGGATTTTCTTTATGCTAAGGCGTAATGCTCTCTTACCCCCCTAGATGAGTTTATCAGTGTAATCGAAATATACCTAATAGCCCTATTTTAGAAATAACCTTGCCGAAAGTTCCATGAGGATTTCTGGGTGGTGCAGATGCACCATGAGCTCCCTGTACCCAGCACGTCGTGCGTCATTGCGTCATCGCGTCATGAATCCGGTTTAGACCAATCAAAAGAGGTTTGCTGAAAGCGGGTTGCCATTATGTTGAAGGCAAATCTTAAGACGTGGTACCGGCTTTTAGAACAAAATTAAGAAATAGCGTTTGACACTTTTCTCAACAGTGCTCATGACATGTTTTCAGAATAAAAACAGGAGAAGATTCTGGGCACTCGAACAGGAAGCTATCGACGGGCGTGGGACATTTTTGACGCGTATTCCGAGATTTAGCTAGCTAGCTCTCAAGGTTGCTAGCATCCTACGCCAGAGAACACTGATACGCGCCACAACGTTAGCTGATCAGCCTAGTTAGAGGCTTGCGATGTCTTTCCGCCGCCAGAATGTGAGTATTTCGATTTTTCCATCGCCCCTGGACAGCCTTGTATACAAACAAAATATATACAACGGTCGATTGGACTACATTTTGATAGTAACAAAACTAGCTCGGTTAGCTCATGGCTAGCGTGTTATAGCTGGGCTGTAGTCGCCGGTCATCCAGCATGGGACTCGCAAAAGCGAAATAATCACGTGTAGATAATGATTGTGCGAAAAATATAATTAAAATAATCTTTTTTCCAGCAACAGTCTGGACCAAGTGGCCGCAAAACGTCTAACGGACCTTCTGGGTCGGCCGGAATGTCACCGACAGTTCCTGGGAGTAACACTGCCAGACCAACCCCTGGAAGGTAACCTGAGCCCGGCTTCCTCTTCAGAGAAAAACCGAGGATCGGAATTTCATCATGAGGCCTACCGGTGAAAGGGGGCGTGTACATTAGGACTAAACGATCCCTGGCTCAAAAAAGACCAATTGGACAATATCTGATTGGATTAGCAGCCATGCTGGCCAATTACCGAGTAGATTGTTTGATTGACATTAAATCTAACCAATGAATTCGCCGCGATTCTAACTCTATTAACGCCCGCCTTCAAAGGAAATATTAACCAATAGGATGTGAAAACTGGCTGATTGACGCGTTCAGTGACCAATGGCTGATTTTTGGGGGGGAGGCGGGCCCAATCGAGAGCTCGGCAATGTTGTTGTTTTTGTAATCCATATGATACACAACGGCGTCCTCGCTTCTCCGTTCGAGCAATTCAAGATCGACCGACCGGAAACCTGGAATGCACGTGACAAAAACGTATCACTACATATTTTTAACCTGTCACGCTAGCAATAAGTCTTTGTTTGTGTGTTTGTTGTTGTTTTTAGATCTGTAGACTGCGTGTGATCCCTCCGGCAGTGTATTTATACTTCATTGTCACGATGTTGTTTGCGCATCTTGGCTGTGTTAACTGGCGCATTGGGCTTTTTGCTGATGTTAACACGATCGGTGTCGAGCTCCGTGTCTAGTTATCGGTGTCAAAAACTAAAAAAACGAATACATAAATTGTCTAAGTAAATGGCAGAATATTATTCGATCGTACTGTCGCTGATAACTTCTTAATACACAATAGAACTGGGGCCATGTACTGAAGCAGAAGAAACGAATCAGGACTAACATAGACGGTCGAAGTAACATTAAAATGAATAAAGCAAAGCTTTTCGAGATGCTAAATGTTAAACGATTATTCACATGTATGCATCTTATAAGATATGTTTGGTATACCGTTGTTAATAAATACCTCCAAAACAGTTGGTATATGCCTGTTGTTTAATGTTACCTGGGTTTAAACGGGTTTATTTGAACGTAATGCTTGTGTTTGACATTTCAAAGGACCCAAGTCACAATTTTATCCTGATTATTCGATTGTCCTTTTATTATTTTCAGGAACCGAAACTCTGTGAAGCCTCCCTCGCAGTCTCCTCCTGTATGTAACCTCAACTCACACATTCTCTCATTCTGATCATACCTGTGGCTACTTGTCCAGCGTGTGTGGTGGTTTTTATTTATTGATTTTTTATTATTAGTTTTTTTCTTCCACATTCAAAGCTCATGATATTATGAGCACACCTTTATAAGTAGTGTTCTGGCATTGCATATTTCGCATTCTTTAAAAGCCAGCGTAGCAGGATGCCTGTTTTCGCATCTTGGTTTCATCCCAATTCGTTGTTTGGGTATAGAAACTCCATGTGTGAAAGAGGTTTGTCGGTGTCTGTATGTTTTTTTAAATGGTCTCAGTTCCTCTTTATTTAGAAAACAGAAAGGGTCATGCTTTGTTTTCTTTTTGCTTGTAGGTGTTTGAGGGAGTCTACAATAACTCCCGGATGCTTCATTTCCTTACAGCTGTAGTGGTGAGTGTCCTTGTGTTTACTGACCCCTTTAATCGACCATCTGGTTATTTCCCACCCCCTCAAATGTTAAAGTTTGCTTTCCCTCCAAAAAATATTAATCCCTTTGTACCATCAACTGCATCATTTCTTTACCTTTTCCTAATCCCTACTCTCTAATGCTTAGGGCTCTAGGTGTGACGTGCGGGTGAAGAATGGCAGTGTGTACGAGGGGATCTTCAAGACACTAAGTTCAAGAGTAAGAAAGATGCTTCTGTGTATTAAATGCAACATACTAGTGGACATTTTAGGTGAATTTGTAGTCAAGTAATGAACAGAAGAAACTAGGTGCTATTACTCAGCACTATTGTTTTATGTATGGAAAATAATTGAAATAATAAGGAAATAATCAAGCAAGAAAATCTTATAGTATAACCAGAGTAGAGCAAATCCAGATGCACTGACGTCTTTTTATATCTTACATATAAGCTGCATATTTCCAATAGAACATTTGAGATTCTTGTGCCCTATATAAATAATCTCCTTACATGTTAAATTATTTTTAATACATGTACATTTTATTTGTAATCTTAAGGAACAAACAAATGGATAAATTGATTTCTGAACATCAAACCAAAGGAAGCTTTTAAGAGTACATGGGGTTATAACTGTTCCGAGCCTATGTTTACTTTTCAATTCATATGTGTCGTAATCTAATTGATCATTGTTTAATTATTATTGATTTTGTGCAGTGTGAGCTGGCGGTGGACGCCGTGCACAAACTAAGAACTGAGGATGGGGATGGCTGTGGAGGTGGTACGTCCACACACCCTAGGAGAGAGGAGATCACAGACACAATGATCTTTAGCCCCATTGACTTGATCACTATGACCTGCAGAGATGTGGATCTCAGCTATGCTACACGAGGTGCGTGCGTGGGCTTTTAGACCTCTTGGGTTTTGCAAGTAACTTCTCGTAATATCGATCCGGTCTGGTGCAGCCTAATTACATTCACCTGTGTGTGGTTGTAGACACCTTTACAGATTCAGCGATCAGCTCATCCAGAGTAAACGGTGATCACAGAGAAAAGGTGCTGCAGAGGTGGGATGGTGGAGACAGTAATGGAGAGAACTATGATCTAGATACGGACACAGTGAGTTGAAACCTAATGTGCACTCTGAAATATGGCCCGCACCCTTTAAGGAAAATTTTAGCGATCCATTTAACAATTTAGGGTTTTGTCAATTAAGGAACTATGTCAATTCAAGGCTTATGTGTAAAGAATTTCTAAATAACATTTATTGCATTTAGCAGATTTTCTCATCCAGAGTGATTTACGTTAATCTCAACCTAATAGTGGCAGCATATCTTGGCAGTGCTACAGTCTAAGCTCAAACACTGAGAGCCTGCTCCACCTTGATTCTTAATGATCTTTGAGCATCATGTATTTTTATTTTTTTCCTGTAGCTCATTCAGTGCTATGGTTTAGTTATGCTTAAGGGAAAGGCACAACAGAGGTCATGTCGTTGAAGTGAGAGTTTCCAGTAATCTATATATTTGTGTTGTATTTTTTGTAAATTATAGGTTGCATCATGCTTCAAATAAAAATATGACCATTTAATTTATTAATTGCTCAGTTTTAGTATAAAGTTGCCTCTAAATAGTCAATTTTACATTCTGAATCTGAAACCTGATTTATTTTTTTTCTGTCTCTTTCTTTCTTAGGCTAATGGTTGGGATGCCAGCGAGATGTTTCGCTTCAACGAAGAAACGTATGGGGTGAAGTCCACATACGACTCAAGCCTCTCGATGTACACGTGAGTTTCCCCCAACCATACACAGCTAAAAGAATGTTTTTTCTTATCTCTGTCTTGTCTTTTAGACTTGGATTGCAAACACGAACTAAACCTAACAGACAAAAGATGGTTTGGATTGTTTGTGACTTTGTAGGTCAATAGAGTGTAGAACGGGTCTGCTGACAGTGTATTTTTTTAAGCTAATGCTAATCAATCAAAGAGCCAGTCTTAATCATGTCATGTTTGCAGAAAAAAGGAAACTTTGAACATGTCAGATTGATTACTCATTTGCTCAATCTTTTTAGGGTTCCCCAGAGCGAGGCAGCTCTGAGGGTTTCCGACAGAGAGAGGCACGAGCTACGCGACTGGCTAGTGAGATTGAGGCTGGCGCACAGTACCGCCACAGAGTGGCGCTGGAGAATGATGACGGAGGACTGAAGAGGACAAGTTCAGTGCTGTGGTACGCGACGGAGAGCGAGAGCGGGCAGAGACAGCCCTGGATTCTCTAGCTCTGGGAGCCGGTCGGTATTCTGTCACTCATTTTAGATCTGATTGGTGATTCTGCCCTGTGATGCGAGTTTTCTATTTCTCCGTCTTTGTTGATTTGTCATAGGGAGGGCAAATACATTCCTTTACCCCAAAGAGCGAGAGAACGAAATCGGTGCGTCCAGAGGTGACCGAGAAAGAGGAGGACCCTCCTCTGCACTTCCTAATCGAACAAATAGACCTGCCCCCTCGAGCTCATCTCCCAGAACGTCTCTTCCGTCTGGCAGTGGTCAGCCCACACCACCGTCTGATAGGAACAGTCCATTGTCAATCAGAGGTGGATATTCTCCTCACCAAGCACAATGCAGCCCACCTGCTCAGCCCCGGCCCTTAGAGGCAGGTCATGCCAGTCCACCTGCCCCACACATGCTCCCTCACTCTCTTTCACACCCTCAGTCTCTCTCGGAGTCTGCACGACCTGTTAACGGAGGTAATGCATCTGTGATTATTTTTAGACTATTGAAATTCCAGTGATGAATTATAATTTTTTTTTACATGGTATTTTGTATTTTTTTGTAACCTAGTGTCATCGAGAACATCTCCCAAATCTCAAAGGCCTGCACAACCTAGAAGCTTGCGTGCTTCCAATTCTCACCCTTCACCTACAGGTGAACCTCACGGTTACACTTTCACTTTGTGCAAATGGAAACGTCTTGTAGTTGTTTACAGTACTTGCACCAACATATAGCTCATCATCAGCCTCTCCTTTTATTTTCCTCTCTTTCACGTTTCAGTCTCACATTCCCCCAAACCCGATGCACCCTGCCAGGATCCCCCTCTGAGTGCCCCCACCTTTCTGGACACCTCTTCAGTTGCCATGGTGACCCCGAAGCCCTCTGGCCCCACCCCACTCTTCCCTGTAGATGGTGAGCAGCATTAATCCTCCACAATTCTCAGTCATTATTATAATTTTTAGCAAAAAGTAATTTTTCCTGATTGTTTGTCAAGTTTCTCTCCTTTTCTGTGTCCTGTTCATTTATTTTCATATTTTCTTTTGCTCAACTTTTCGTGTCAGTGAATGAGATCTTGTCTAAGGAAAGAACAGAGAGCCCTGCCAGTCCTCAAGAAGGCAAGGGCAGTAAAGGTATTATTTTAAAAAATCTATTAATTACAAGACACAGATTTTATTTTGCCTAAATGAATGCCCCCTTTTGTATTCCAGCTGCCTCAATTCATCAGAGGTCACAGATAGAAGAACTTCGTAAGTTTGGCAAGGAGTTCAGAGTGAGTAATATAATAATTCAGTTCCTTTACAATTGCTTTATTGAATATTATTATTTTTTATTTTTTTTAAGGGTGTTACTTAAGGACAGTTAAAATTGGAACACTGTACTTGTCTGTTTCAGCTTCACTCTAGCTCCTCACCCTCCAGCCCAAACACTTCTGCCACACCCAGTGATCCTGCTCAGCCAAGCCCTACCCAAAGCACACAGACAGACTCTACCCGTTCACGGAGCCCAAAACGTTGTCGCCTACAACTCCAACACAGGAGCTTCCTTCAGATGAAGCTAGCAGAGAAACGAGTGCTGAGGGTCCAGCTGTGGCCACTCAATCATCTGTCACACCCACTGTCACACCTTCAGCCACACCTGGTGGGGTTTCCCAAGCCTCTGGTACAATTTAGGGTTTTGTCAATTAAGGAACTATGTCAATTCAAGGCTTATGTGTAAAGAATTTCTAAATAACATTTATTGCATTTAGCAGATTTTCTCATCCAGAGTGATTTACGTTAATCTCAACCTAATAGTGGCAGCATATCTTGGCAGTGCTACAGTCTAAGCTCAAACACTGAGAGCCTGCTCCACCTTGATTCTTAATGATCTTTGAGCATCATGTATTTTTATTTTTTTTCCCTGTAGCTCATTCAGTGCTATGGTTTAGTTATGCTTAAGGGAAAGGCACAACAGAGGTCATGTCGTTGAAGTGAGAGTTTCCAGTAATCTATATATTTGTGTTGTATTTTTTGTAAATTATAGGTTGCATCATGCTTCAAATAAAAATATGACCATTTAATTTATTAATTGCTCAGTTTTAGTATAAAGTTGCCTCTAAATAGTCAATTTTACATTCTGAATCTGAAACCTGATTTATTTTTTTTCTGTCTCTTTCTTTCTTAGGCTAATGGTTGGGATGCCAGCGAGATGTTTCGCTTCAACGAAGAAACGTATGGGGTGAAGTCCACATACGACTCAAGCCTCTCGATGTACACGTGAGTTTCCCCCAACCATACACAGCTAAAAGAATGTTTTTTCTTATCTCTGTCTTGTCTTTTAGACTTGGATTGCAAACACGAACTAAACCTAACAGACAAAAGATGGTTTGGATTGTTTGTGACTTTGTAGGTCAATAGAGTGTAGAACGGGTCTGCTGACAGTGTATTTTTTTAAGCTAATGCTAATCAATCAAAGAGCCAGTCTTAATCATGTCATGTTTGCAGAAAAAAGGAAACTTTGAACATGTCAGATTGATTACTCATTTGCTCAATCTTTTTTTAGGGTTCCCCTAGAGCGAGGCAGCTCTGAGGGTTTCCGACAGAGAGAGGCACGAGCTACGCGACTGGCTAGTGAGATTGAGGCTAGCGCACAGTACCGCCACAGAGTGGCGCTGGAGAATGATGACGGGAGGACTGAAGAGGACAAGTTCAGTGCTGTGGTACGCGACGGAGAGCGAGAGCGGGGCAGAGACAGCCCTGGATTCTCTAGCTCTGGGAGCCGGTCGGTATTCTGTCACTCATTTTAGATCTGATTGGTGATTCTGCCCTGTGATGCGAGTTTTCTATTTCTCCGTCTTTGTTGATTTGTCATAGGGAGGGCAAATACATTCCTTTACCCCAAAGAGCGAGAGAACGAGAAATCGGTGCGTCCAGAGGTGACCGAGAAAGAGGAGGACCCTCCTCTGCACTTCCTAATCGAACAAATAGACCTGCCCCCTCGAGCTCATCTCCCAGAACGTCTCTTCCGTCTGGCAGTGGTCAGCCCACACCACCGTCTGATAGGAACAGTCCATTGTCAATCAGAGGTGGATATTCTCCTCACCAAGCACAATGCAGCCCACCTGCTCAGCCCCGGCCCTTAGAGGCAGGTCATGCCAGTCCACCTGCCCCACACATGCTCCCTCACTCTCTTTCACACCCTCAGTCTCTCTCGGAGTCTGCACGACCTGTTAACGGAGGTAATGCATCTGTGATTATTTTTAGACTATTGAAATTCCAGTGATGAATTATAATTTTTTTTTACATGGTATTTTGTATTTTTTTGTAACCTAGTGTCATCGAGAACATCTCCCAAATCTCAAAGGCCTGCACAACCTAGAAGCTTGCGTGCTTCCAATTCTCACCCTTCACCTACAGGTGAACCTCACGGTTACACTTTCACTTTGTGCAAATGGAAACGTCTTGTAGTTGTTTACAGTACTTGTACCAACATATAGCTCATCATCAGCCTCTCCTTTTATTTTCCTCTCTTTCACGTTTCAGTCTCACATTCCCCCAAACCCGATGCACCCTGCCAGGATCCCCCTCTGAGTGCCCCCACCTTTCTGGACACCTCTTCAGTTGCCATGGTGACCCCGAAGCCCTCTGGCCCCACCCCACTCTTCCCTGTAGATGGTGAGCAGCATTAATCCTCCACAATTCTCAGTCATTATTATAATTTTTAGCAAAAAGTAATTTTTCCTGATTGTTTGTCAAGTTTTCTCTCCTTTTCTGTGTCCTGTTCATTTATTTTCATATTTTCTTTTTGCTCAACTTTTCGTGTCAGTGAATGAGATCTTGTCTAAGGAAAGAACAGAGAGCCCTGCCAGTCCTCAAGAAGGCAAGGGCAGTAAAGGTATTATTTTAAAAAATCTATTAATTACAAGACACAGATTTTATTTTGCCTAAATGAATGCCCCCTTTTGTATTCCAGCTGCCTCAATTCATCAGAGGTCACAGATAGAAGAACTTCGTAAGTTTGGCAAGGAGTTCAGAGTGAGTAATATAATAATTCAGTTCCTTTACAATTGCTTTATTGAATATTATTATTTTTTATTTTTTTTAAGGGTGTTACTTAAGGACAGTTAAAATTGGAACACTGTACTTGTCTGTTTCAGCTTCACTCTAGCTCCTCACCCTCCAGCCCAAACACTTCTGCCACACCCAGTGATCCTGCTCAGCCAAGCCCTACCCAAAGCACACAGACAGACTCTACCCCGTTCACGGAGCCCAAAACGTTGTCGCCTACAACTCCAACACAGGAGCTTCCTTCAGATGAAGCTAGCAGAGAAACGAGTGCTGAGGGTCCAGCTGTGGCCACTCAATCATCTGTCACACCCACTGTCACACCTTCAGCCACACCTGGTGGGGTTTCCCAAGCCTCTGGTACAGATGGACAAGCAGCAGTGCCTCCTCAGCCTGCAAGGACACCAGGCAGGGAGGATGGCAGACCGGAGACTGCAGACAGAGCAGAGGGTGTAGCTGAGTAAGTAGGGGGTAGAGAAGTTGTAATAAAAAAAAAAAATATATATATATATATATATATATATATATATATATATATATATATATATATATATATATATATATATATATATATAATACATTATAAAAAATGATGTATTTATTTATTTTTACCCTCACTGCTTGTGTGTCTGTTGTCAAACACTAACCGTGTTTGTCACCTAACAAATGTGGGTAGATTTGGTAATGGTTAGTGAAAGTTTGTTTCTAAAACAAGCATTTATTTCTGGGGGGGGTTTCCATTGTTTCGGTTCTGTTGTGCAGATGGGCAGCTTTGCCAGCAAAAGTCTATAACGTTGTTCCTTACAACAATGAAAACAAGCTTCAATGCTGTTTATATTTAACATTTAATCACTACATGCAGGTGTATTTGGCAACTCTGCTTTACAAACCTGTTATTGTTTGTATTTACATCTTAGATATTTCAATATATCAGTATAGCCACAATCTATTTGAACCCCATTTTCTCCTTTATTATGTTCAGTCAAGTGAAGAAGTCCACACTAAATCCCAATGCCAAAGAGTTCAATCCTACTAAGGCCCCTCTCAGTATGGTAAGTGCTTTAACATTTAACTTTCTTTAGCATTTTTTCCCTCCTCATATGCACACACATGCACACTCCGGTAAATGTTCTCTTTTATTGTTTAGGTGAAGCCTTCTGCAACCCCAACGACTCCACGGCCCACACCGCCAAGCCCCTCAGTGGTTCTCCAGCCTCCTGCGGGACAAGGAACAATCTACCCTCAGTACCTGGGCTACGTCTCAACAATCCCCTTACAAGGCCACTCTGTACAGGTACACGCACATAGATTTTTCTTTTCTTCCTTTTTTTTTGTACCGGAATCTTGTTGAAATCTATTCTAATCAGTCAGAGAGGTTTATGTATAAATATTGAAACGAGTGTCTTAAAAGTAAAGGGTTTTTTCTTTTTGGATCCGTCTTTGCCAGGCCCCTCAGATGTACCAATATGCCGTGTCTACCGTGAGCCAGGGAAAGTACCCCAGAACTAAAGGTATTTTTGGTACATAATGATTTACTAACCTCAATTTTGGAGACCTCTGACAAGTTTTCAAACATTACCTTTCCTGAAACGGATTTCTATGATGATCATTTTTTCCCTTTTAAATTGTTAATCCTGTTTGAGAAAAATGCCTGTCTGCATAAAAATACTACAGCAAACTTTTGTTCATAAAGTACTAAATGCTTAGTAACGTCTTTCCCTGTATAACGGCTGTGTTGTTAGTTTAGCTACCAGTACATTAGATACAATTCAAAGGTTCAGGTTTATTTGACAGAAAAAAAGCCCATTACATTGACCAGCCTTTTGTCGATCAGGATCAGTAGTTGGCCCTCGTCCAGACCACAACTCGTCTGCGCCTCCAATGATGCAGGCAGCAGCATCGGCAGCAGGTCCTCCTCTCGTGGCTTCTCCTTATCCTCAGTCTTACCTGCAGTATAGCCAGGTCATCCCTGCCATGCCACACTATCCTGGACAGGTATACCAATACCAAAATGTTCATCATGCACACCCAGAATGACTATTACGTTATTGGTTTTGCACTGCAATACAGTTCCAAACCAAGACATTTACTGAAATGGATGAATCCTTTCCGTCTTGTGTTTGTTAGCCGGTATATTCCATGTTGCAAAGTGGAGCACGGATGCTGAGTTCAGGGGGACATCCTCAGACTCTTGGACCTCCTGGTCCTCAATACCCTGGCCAGAATGAGGGACCCCCAGGAGGCCAGCAGGGCATGTATGGTACGTCTTTCACAAGTACACTTTTCATATTTGTGTTTGTCTAAGTCTGATGAATACTGATATTCCAGTACATACACACCAATGTCACACATCGTGCATTCCCCAGCTTGTACAAAAATGAGCAATTTCCCACAACGAAACATAGAAAATTTGTTGATATTGAACATCAGCTGTGCTATTTCAATTGTTTTGTAGTTATGCTTTTCTGCCACTAGAGGTTTGCTGTGTTAAAAAGTGTATGAGAAAACTCCCATGACTGATGTAACCTGCTGTTTCTACATTTACATTTTGTGGAATTATTGCAGAGATGTGCTTTTTGTTACATCAGTTACATGTATTTCATGGATTATCTGTTAACTGGTTGTGTAAAATTGCTGACAGAATCTTTGTTTTGTTTCCAGCCCCCCAGTCTTTCTCTCATCACTCAGGCTCCATGCATCCTCCGCAGCCCTCCACCACTCCCACAGGCAACCAGCCACCCCCTCAACACCCTGCCCCCAGCCCTGGACAGGTACTAACCCTTCACTTTGCACACATCATTTTACAGAACTGGAGTTGTTCCTAGGATGTAACTGTTAGTGAGCATTATATTAATATATGTTAATATTATATACTTTCTATTAATTGCTGTGTTTTTCTACCCTTGTCTCTCTCTAGTCTGGTCAGTCGGGTCCACAGCCTCAGACCTTGTATCATTCTGCTCCCCTGTCAGCTCCCACTCCCCCTAACTTACCCCCAGGCCACAGCTCTCCCCAGGCTTCATACCCACTCCAGGGCTATGGTCTGCCAGGACATCAGCCCCTACCCCACCCCTACTCATCCATTGGGCAGCTCACACAGGTACTGCATTCTTGCACATGTCTGAGTGTGGGTGCCTGAGTTAATTCACACGGTTTCACCGGGGAAGTTCACAGCCCACAAAACCAGTTTGGTTCTAGCACCAAGATGCTGTCTGAAACCGAGAAATGGTGACGTCAGTGAACAGCAACACTGAAAGGGAAATAAATGTAGCATAGGTAAAGGCTATAAAAAAAAAAAATATAATAATACTTAACTGAAATCACTGCTAATATTAAAGCTAACCATTATTATTGAGAGCCAGTACAGTTGAGTGTAAAAGTTCAACGGTTATCACAAGATGTAAGACATTTTTAACTGACTCTTTACAGAGATGGTGGAGGAGATAAAATGGTATCATTCTGTTAAAGGTCATCAGGAAGAATTTTAAACAGCAAGTTGCTAATGTTTTGACTCTCAAACTAAGGGAATTAAGGGACTTTTCCTAAAGTTTCATTACACGCACCTGCTCTGTATCGAAGCTGATGGTTTTCTTGTTAACAGTACATCCTATAATGCTTTTTTTCCTTTTATACATACAATTAGTAAACACTAACAATGTATTAAAGAATGACTTTAGTTTATACTTGCATTTAATGAGAAATCAGTAACATTACATCAGCAGTCAACATTCTCGTTTTTTTTTTTTTTTTTTTAAATGTTAATATGACGCATATGAAGCTTTTTCTTTTTCTATCCTCAGGACATTGCTGTCAGAAAATAAATATTTTCCATTATACTAAATAAACCTCACAGGAAACACCTCTTCAATTATGTTTTCATATTCTTATCATATGGAGCATCCAATATAGATGTTTATGTAGAAACAAAGTACTAATTGCAGGAGTGAAGGATTATGGGTAAATTGGCACACTAAGTCTGGTGAAAAAGCACCATTAATAGGTTTTCAGGTTTTCCCCCCTCACACTTTGTAAGTAATTAAACTCTATGTAGCCCTTTGTTGTAGCCTCTCACATAGAGCATGTGTGTAGTCATTGGGTCTCGGTGAGTGATGATCTGTTTATTTCTCTCAGGCTCATGTTTCTGGAGCTCTCTCGGGTCCTCACCACTCTGGGGGTCATGGGCCTCCTCCGATGATGCTGCTTCATGCTGCTCCTCCCCCTCAGCAGGGTCCAGGTTCTGGTCCTGGCCCACAGCATCCCACACATGCACCCCCACCACCCCAACAAGGAACTCATCAGCACTACACCTACATCGGGCACCCGCCAGGTGAGACTTCAACTTAATCCAAACTTAAATAATACATCATTTACTTCTCTTATATATACTTTATCAGATATAGAATAAAATGTGTAATGGTTAAAATATTTAAATTAATACATATATGCAGCAATGGCTCAGATGTTTTAGAATGTTTGTGTGCGTTTTCCAGCTGTGCAGGTGCCCCACCCTCCCCAACAGCTGCCCTTCCACCCTTCTGGAAACTGAGTCAGAATTCAGGCTCCATCTGCCCCTGATCTTTGGAGGGAAAGTTCCTTATGCTGATTCTGGACCAGGCACATCTACACACTAACACACCACCACACACACACACACACACACACACACACACACACACACACACACACACACACTTGCAAACATATTCACACTTCTTTCCCTTTGTTCCAGAAACAGACTTTTTTTTGTTTTTATTCTTATCCATTGGAAGGATTTTCCTTTTTCGTTTAAGCTGAAAGGACGGGCACACAGTGTGTGTCAAAAATGGAGGGAATGAGTGAATGAGTGAGAATGACCAAGTGAGCATGATGAAATGAAAAAAAAACCTGAAAGAATGAGATGTTTTATAAAAAAAAAAAAATAGCAAGATTTCTTTCTTCCTCCTCAACCCCTAATTAAATAAATAATAAAATAAATTAAAAAAAAGAAAAAAAAAAAAGAAAAAATACAAAAAATAAACAAAATTTCAAACTCTAAACAGTGGTGTTGTCATGATGGATTTAATGTTGTCTCTTTTTGGTTAAATATTTTAATACGCAAGTTAAAATGAGGAACA
This sequence comes from Silurus meridionalis, assembly GCF_014805685.1. NCBI lineage: Eukaryota > Metazoa > Chordata > Actinopteri > Siluriformes > Siluridae > Silurus > Silurus meridionalis. The sequence continues at coordinate 8,869,866 of NC_060897.1, forward strand.
GAGTTTTTTATAGTATTGCATATAAAATTTATCTGTATTTCTTTTAATATAAAATGGCCTTTGTGGTGTTCAGCTGTGGTGGGATTTTAACCACTGTTCCAGAAGATGAGACAGCTGCACACTTGTTTGCTCTGTGCTTGGAAATGGGGTCATGCACTTCTAAATTATTATTATTATTATTTGTAAGTTATATTTGCATTTATTTTCATTAAGGCATCACATTTATAGATGTTCTGTATGATATTGGAAGAAAAATACGGAACATGTATATAAATGTTTACAAAAAAAAAAATCATGTACAATATTTTATTTGAAGTGCATCAAACATTTAGAACGCATTCTTGATTTAAATTTAAGTTCTAATTTAATGTATTTGTGCATGTGCAGTTTTACACTTCCCAAACAGGGCGCAAACGGCAACAACCTATCAAAGTCTCCTCCAGGCAGCATCTGTGGGCTGTAATAAAACTATTCTTTGTTTGAATTTGACCCCAAATGTAAAATAAATAAATAATTTCAAATGACAAGAGTTTTTGAGAATGCATTTTGATAATGCAGAATTTACCTCATAAATTAAGCCCCCACTAGTAGCAGTGTGGATCTAGTGGATCCAAGCATCCTGGAAAGTCTCCAGCTACTATTCCAAACTTAAAAGAATTCTTACAATCCAAAGCACCGATCCATGACATCGAACTAAGGGTTATTTATAAAGAAAGATACTGTGAAATAAACATCTGCAAACTTACTCGAGTTTCATGAACAGGTTCTCGGTCTTCGCTGACATTTATATAATGCTGACTATCTGTGAGCACAAACATTTGAACCGATTAGTTGAAGTTTGCATTTCATTGTGCAGAGTGTGATGAGTCACGGGACAGGCCAGTTTCATCTCCAGCCCATATCCTACCTGAATCATCATCATTGTCATCATTTTCAATGTTCTGGTAACTCTGCCCTAGAAAATCAGCATAGAAACCACAAGGACCTTTTGAGTTCACCACAGTACGGAGAAATACATTCATGTTCTGAAAAGCTAACGTTATTACATATGCTTTATGCTTGGTGTGAATTTGATAAGTGGCTTTTTGATATTTCACGTTATGTATCAGAAACATGTAGGGCATGTAGTTTTCATTTTCACATTATGTTTTTCCTATGATCGAAAACTTGAAAACAAGTCAAATGTAGGTGAGATTTCTATAACAAGGGTTATTATAAAAAAAAAATATATAAACGGTTCTAATTTTCTTACGAAGTCATGTTTTTTTTAAAAGTCATTTAATGTGATAACACAATCTTATACAAGATTTTCTCGTATAAAATAAGCCTTGTGTATAACCTGATAGTGATTCAAGTCATGGTGTTTTAAAATCAGCCCAGGTGGAAGTTAACTGCAGGAGGACCAGAAAGAAAAGAGAGAGATGTAGTAAATAACTTTTATGATCTAAATGTATGTGTGCTATGAAACAACATAGTATAGCCTTATAATAAGCCAACACTAAATAAAAAAAGTGAAAGTATCAGAGCATACCTTGTTTAGGAGCATTTACATAATCAGAGCTACCCTGGCCGTCACTGCTGCAGCTTCCATATGATCCAACTGAAAGTAACACACATGATGAGTTAAATGCAGTTATTCATTTGTATGTTTGTGGGGTTTTTATTTTTACTACTTGTGCCAGGCACACACATAGAATAGCTATCTGCCCACTTCTGCATACAAGAGCTCAAAAGCACCTGTTATTGGCTAGGGAGCAAGAGTATGCCATCTCACCCATGCAGAGAGCAGGGCCAATTTTGCCTCCTCCGCTCTTAGTCATAGATGGTTGTGTCCATCTATAATTTCCTGATAATAATGTTATTCTGTCAGGAGCCCAATAGTTCAATTTAAACATTCTCACTGTCTCATGCAATCATTCTCTTTAATTTTGGGAGGTAGTGAACACACAAAGGATCTTTGGATTTTGCAGAACCAGAATGCAATATTTAAGAGTGTGATTTAGAGGGGTTGTTCTATCCACATATAATTGCTATCCACATATATTTAGTTTAGTTTTGAAAACAAGCCATATATATATACAGATAAGATATTAGGGATTAACAGTCTTGCTCATGGGCCCACAATGATCCTCCTTTCTGTGGATGTGAGCAACTTTCCAGTTGTTAGTTTTAACTCAAATTTATTTTCAGGCATAAAAATATCACATTTATAATTGTATTTATTATTATTTAATTTTAGTTATATACATATATATATATATATATATATATATATATATATATATATATATATATATATATATATATATATATATATATATATATAATTTTTTTTTTAAGGATATATTATACAATATTCTTTTGAAGTGTGTCAAAAAATTTGAGTAGCTTCCTTGATTTTAATTCAACTTCTAACAAAGTGTGTTCATGTGCAGTTTTACACTTCCCAAACAGGGCGCAAACGGCAACAACCTATCAAAGTCTCCTCCAGGCAGCATCTGTGGGCTGTAATAAAACTATTCTTTGTTTGAATTTGACCCCAAATGTAAAATAAATAAATAATTTCAAATGACAAGAGTTTTTGAGAATGCATTTTGATAATGCAGAATTTACCTCATAAATTAAGCCCCCACTAGTAGCAGTGTGGATCTAGTGGATCCAAGCATCCTGGAAAGTCTCCAGCTACTATTCCAAACTTAAAAGAATTCTTACAATCCAAAGCACCGATCCATGACATCGAACTAAGGGTTATTTATAAAGAAAGATACTGTGAAATAAACATCTGCAAACTTACTCGGAGTTTCATGAACAGGTTCTCGGTCTTCGCTGACATTTATATAATGCTGACTATCTGTGAGCACAAACATTTGAACCGATTAGTTGAAGTTTGCATTTCATTGTGCAGAGTGTGATGAGTCACCGGGACAGGCCAGTTTCATCTCCAGCCCATATCCTACCTGAATCATCATCATTGTCATCATTTTCAATGTTCTGGTAACTCTGCCCTAGAAAATCAGCATAGAAACCACAAGGACCTTTTGAGTTCACCACAGTACGGAGAAATACATTCATGTTCTGAAAAGCTAACGTTATTACATATGCTTTATGCTTGGTGTGAATTTGATAAGTGGCTTTTTGATATTTCACGTTATGTATCAGAAACATGTAGGGCATGTAGTTTTCATTTTCACATTATGTTTTTCCCTATGATCGAAAACTTGAAAACAAGTCAAATGTAGGTGAGATTTCTATAACAAGGGTTATTATAAAAAATAAATAAAAAAAAATGTTTGCATTCTCTATTATTTAAGCATGTGAATATGTTTATCACCCAGATTTAGACCGAATGTAAAACATGTAAAAATAAAATATTGGTGCATCCTGAAGCAGGGCAGCAATTAAAAAAGCATATTCAATATAACAATAACAGAAATCTTTTTGAGAAGAACCAAAGACATTTGAATGTGATCTGAAACCTTCACTTAACACACATTATATTGTATGTCCTAACATATATATATATATATATATATATATATATATATATATATATATATATATATATATATATATATATATATATAATTTTTTAAGGATATATTATACAATATTCTTTTGAAGTGTGTCAAAAAATTTGAGTAGCTTCCTTGATTTTAATTCAACTTCTAACAAAGTGTGTTCATGTGCAGTTTTACACTTCCCAAACAGGGCGCAAACGGCAACAACCTATCAAAGTCTCCTCCAGGCAGCATCTGTGGGCTGTAATAAAACTATTCTTTGTTTGAATTTGACCCCAAATGTAAAATAAATAAATAATTTCAAATGACAAGAGTTTTTGAGAATGCATTTTGATAATGCAGAATTTACCTCATAAATTAAGCCCCCACTAGTAGCAGTGTGGATCTAGTGGATCCAAGCATCCTGGAAAGTCTCCAGCTACTATTCCAAACTTAAAAGAATTCTTACAATCCAAAGCACCGATCCATGACATCGAACTAAGGGTTATTTATAAAGAAAGATACTGTGAAATAAACATCTGCAAACTTACTCGGAGTTTCATGAACAGGTTCTCGGTCTTCGCTGACATTTATATAATGCTGACTATCTGTGAGCACAAACATTTGAACCGATTAGTTGAAGTTTGCATTTCATTGTGCAGAGTGTGATGAGTCACCGGGACAGGCCAGTTTCATCTCCAGCCCATATCCTACCTGAATCATCATCATTGTCATCATTTTCAATGTTCTGGTAACTCTGCCCTAGAAAATCAGCATAGAAACCACAAGGACCTTTTGAGTTCACCACAGTACGGAGAAATACATTCATGTTCTGAAAAGCTAACGTTATTACATATGCTTTATGCTTGGTGTGAATTTGATAAGTGGCTTTTTGATATTTCACGTTATGTATCAGAAACATGTAGGGCATGTAGTTTTCATTTTCACATTATGTTTTTCCCTATGATCGAAAACTTGAAAACAAGTCAAATGTAGGTGAGATTTCTATAACAAGGGTTATTATAAAAAAAAAAAATAAAAAAAAATGTTTGCATTCTCTATTATTTAAGCATGTGAATATGTTTATCACCCAGATTTAGACCGAATGTAAAACATGTAAAAATAAAATATTGGTGCATCCTGAAGCAGGGCAGCAATTAAAAAAGCATATTCAATATAACAATAACAGAAATCTTTTTGAGAAGAACCAAAGACATTTGAATGTGATCTGAAACCTTCACTTAACACACATTATATTGTATGTCCTAACATATATATATATATATATATATATATATATATATATAAATGGTCATAATATAGTCCATTACATAGTTATGGCCTAACAATATATCCTACTATATGAACACTCCTATTAGAACAGGTAGTACAGGTAGTAACCTTGCAGCCACAATGGCTGTCAAAGAAATTTGATCAACTGACTGAATTGTGAAATTCAACAGAGCTGCGGTATACAAGAAAATATTCACATCACATTCAGCAACAAAAAGGCTATAAATATTGCTATTATATTAATTTGAACTATTGCAATAATTTTCTCATAATAAGGAATGTCTCGAGACTAAGCTACTTCCTCTTAAATGGCTTTACATACTTTATGCAATTAGTTATGTATTTATAGAGGGAGGATCTCATATAATCAACATCTGTTTTCATGATGTGAACGTGTCAAATTTAACCAAATGCTGTCATTGTGTATGTTAGTATTACACCAGAAACAGACCCGTTCCAGAATCCACAAAACAAATGAAGAAAACCAGGTTATACATTATATTTGTATTGTCTAAACATTGTGCTTGGGTGTATAAACATTTGCAACTGTATTCTGGATTCAAAACCTGGCAGATTTTCTTTTTCCATTGTTTCGCTAATCATTACAGAGTTTAACATTTAGATTTAAGCCTGAATGTGGGAAATTGAATGAAAAAAATGTTCTTTAACTTACCTGAATTCAACGAAGAGGCGAGATTCTGCTGGGACAAATTTTGGTCATCGGGTAACACATCCCTAAGAGTAGGTAGGAAGTAATCCAATCATGTTTACAAAGAATGCTAATCAAATAAGACAATCAGGTGGAATATATGTGTGTATTTATTTATGAATTCAATCAAAGTTTTTATATAAGTCTAATTTGGGTCTTGGAACTATTGAAAATGTTTAAACCACATCTGGACTAAACCAGCACATTAACCTATGTATGTAAGAAGTATGTTCTTACAGATAATCCGGATAATCTTGGGTCTTTTCAGGAGGCTGCTCATAGCTTGCTGCATCATTGTCCACTACAGACACAATATAAAATGTGTACATTCAAACCAAAACACATTTTCTTTTTCCCCAAACTGTATCCAACAAGTAGATAAAAGCAATAAGATTTCATTTTCTCCCTCACCATTTTGATTGATGTAGTCACTCTGGCTTCCACCTAATTAAATAAACAGTAATAAAAAGAGTTGACTGGGGTCTGAACACTCTAACTGAGAACAGTGTCAAATGCATTGAACCAAAATGTTGACTATTTCTTGTTTAAATATACAGGAAGTAAGTGTTCCAAGAAGAAAATTGCAGACGCAGTCTCACCATCAGAAGAGGGACAAGCAGAGATCCGTCTTGTATCAGGCATCGATGGAGAACTGATAAGCAGAGACAATATGAGTCTCATGTGCACAAGCTACTCAAGTAAATGCTAAGTAAATGTAATTCGATACTGTATATAAGTAGCTTTTTCACATATCTGTACACTGAAGTATTTTCATTTGGGAAGATTTTTAATTTCTCTTCACTACATTTCAAAGTCAAATATCTTACTTTTTACTCTCCCACATTTTGCGAAATCAGTTCTATTTATGAGTGGATAAAAAACTGGTCAAACATCAGCAAGCCACCAATCAGGGTAGAGCGTGTGCTCTAGTTTTAACTTGTTTTGATTGCTGCTTGGTGGTATCTACTTATCACCAACATAAAGTGCAGCATCAGTTCAACAACAAGCAGAATATTCGAGGAATAAATGATAAAAGAAATTTCTTGCTACAACACCTGTGGCCTGATTTGCGTGATTTTTTTGTAGTTGAAAAGGTTTGGGGCTCATAATAATTAGAATAGATATCAATCAGTGTTTGACTCATTAATATTAGTATATTAATATACTGGTGTGCTGAGAGTAACATTAGAGTCTTTTCACATAAACTAAGTTGATTAAGCAGAGAGTCAAAAAATGATAATTGGAACAGTATTGCTATAATAAATCCTAGTACTTTGAATACTTTGAGTACATCTGAAGGCAAAATTGTTTGTACTTCACTCAAGTTTAAATGGAGCACATTTATGGGAGTAATATTTTACAGAGTATCTCTACTTTAACTCAAGTATATGGTGTGTGGCTCAAGTGTAGATGTGTGTTGATGGATGAAGAGCAGGCAGACTCACGTGATGAGCTGGTGCTGAGAAGGCTGAACTGGTATGACTGGGAAAGAAGGAGGTTCGTCTAAGTGATTAAATGGAGTAAATAATCTCATAATTTATCCAAAATTCTTTACTCTTTGTAGTGTCTGTTAGGCTGAACATTATATCATGTAATTTACACATTCATTGGAAAAACTAGAATCCGAGTTAATGGGAATTGCCAAATATGTGCTATTTAATTGATCATTTAATTATGTTAAACAATAGAAATAATATGCTCATACAGGTGCATTTGCAAATGTACTAATTGGAGACAAATATGGTTTTTTTTTTCTATTTGTATTATTACAAAAAAAAAAGTTTAAGCTTACTTTACCTAACAACCAACAACGAACTAGATATGTAAAGAATAAAATGATAAACACTGATGTTGGCTTAATAAAACCATCCTGAATGTTTGAAAGTGTTTTCAAAAGAAAAGAAAAGAAAAGAAAAGAAAAGAAAAGAAAGAAAAGAAAAGAAAGAAAGAAAGAAAGAAAGAAAGAAAGAAAGAAAGAAAGAAAGAAAGAAAGAAAGAAAGAATGAAAGAAAGAAAGAAAAAGAAAAAAGTGATATGAGCAGAAAGTAAGAACGAGTGAAAGATTGACAGGTAGATCCAAAGTATTATGTGGAGAAAGAGAAAGAGTGTGATTGCTACTGATTGATTTAATGATGTATGGGTATGTGGCACTGTTAGAAAGACAGATCAAGTGCACATTGACTGAGTGAGAGGGAGAGAAGAGGAACTGCAGTATGTGTTTGTAAGAGAGATTTGACATTAAGTTAGAGTTAGAATCATGACTGTGCCAGGTGCTGAACATTCCCTCAGAGTTTTTGGGATATTTGATCATCTACTATGGGAAAACAATAACAGAAAAAAATATGAACATATAAAGTATAACAGCATAAAGAACAGCATAAAGTTGAATAGCCTGAAGAGCTGTGCTGACTTTGGTGATTGTAACTTGTAATGTTTAGGAGTCCAAACTTTTCAGTGGAAGTCAATAAAGGAAGGAAAACTGTACTTCCGGTCAGTTAGAGAAGCAGCAAGTGCCATTTCCAGATTTATTTTTCTATCTGCAGTTGTCTCTACCTTGCTTATTAGGAATGTAGGTCTAAGCCATTTGATATTAAAAAATTCCTTATTTAAAAAAAAAGTGCATTTAATTTTTACTTACAGGGGCGGACAACTGTAAATCCTTGGTTTCTGTAAGAAGAGAGAGTGATAAGACCGTGGACACAAAGACAGCAGTACCACCAACCAGACTCCTCTAGCCACAAACAGTCAAAGTTAGTAAAGACTCTGATTCAGAAAACAGGATAAGGCTTAAGACTAAAGGTTTTCATTCAAATAATGAATTATGTGTGTGTGAAATAATATGAAGTTTGAAATGGTAAAGGTGAATCTCAGTAGAACCAATAACTGGAAAATAAATACACAGTATTTACAAAAATGGTGTTCTAGTTTTCATAAAGTCTTTTACTTGGAACCCTTTCTGGAAATAAACCCCTCTGGTCTAAGGTCCTACATAGAATTGTTAAATGTTTCACCTGCAGAAGAAAATCTGATGAACCGATAGACAAGTTTGACAGAAGCAGAATAGAAAAGGGCAGTGATTAAAACATCTCTTACGATGCATAACTGTTGCGTGGATCGTGCCGTTGTCTTATATAAACTAAAAGAAAACAAAAGGAGAAAATATTCTTATGCGGTGCTTTTTATGAGACAGTAAATTAATATTTATTTACATTGTGTGTAAGTGATACAGGGACCTGGTGTGTGCACATCCTTTTTTGCTTATCTTACTTGGCTGGCTGTTTCCTTTGCAGTTCAAGCAAAGACCAGTCAGGATGATGAACAGCACAACAACTGCCACACATACCACAGTCAAAAGTTCTGTGGAATCCATTTCTGGAAAATGAATCAGCACTTTAATTAACTTCTTGTATTATATCAAAAAATACCAATCAATCTTATCAACCTGTGTGAACAAACACTTTCTCGTCTCGTCCTCTGAGGTACACAACATCAATTACAACCACATTTTACATTCGGCTTGTTAAAAATCTGTTCTCATACATGTCACTGTTTATACGACTCTTATTATTTAGGCTCAGTGAGCACGCATCTGCAACATGTTCGACCACAGGTGGCTTTTCTGTAACTTCCAGTAGAGAGTTTTTATTTGCAGCGAGAAACCTCATATTCGCACCGCTTTTTCAAACAAATCGTTCATTTGCAAATGTAATGATGCACGTGCAGGACAAACTGAAGTCCCAGAAATCGTCTCATCCCTGTTACCTTCTATGTTGAAATGACTGAATCTATGCTTCCTGAAATTTAAACAAGAAAAGGGTTTAGAGGATCTAAAATAAAATCATTTGGAGCATGGAATTAAGCTGTCGGAGCTTCTCCATTGCGTATATGATTTTCAGCTTTTTTGTTCACTCATGGAAAATTTAAAACTTTCTTAAAAACAGCTTTATTTTAGAGGACGGAGAAAAATAGTTCTCGTTTTTAAAAGTCACACTCATTCCTCAGCAAAGAGTTGCTGTTTGCTAGCTCGTCTGCGTGACAAACATTCTGCTTAATCAACAGTGCTTATAGTCTTTTGGTTGCACTGTAAAAAGACTTACGCTGTCTTTTTATAGAATATTAATAAGTTTGATGGCTAGTTAGAGGGCAAGTTAGTGATTAGGTTATCATTCTTTGTAACTGTTTCTCATTTTTAGAATTAGAAAAAAATAGACCAGAAAAATACTAAGATCTATAACACGTATAACGTATTCAAATATTTGATCCTTAACATGAGCTGGTTTAAAAGCTAGCCAGCTAGTTAGTGTTTATTCTAAACATTCTTGATAGCTAACACGATTGGTAATTTTACCAAACTAAATGCTCACTAGTAGCATACCTTATACAAATCATAAACAATTTTAGTTATTAGCACTAGCTTGTTCTTGGCGTTTACAAAGGTTATTATTGCTAGCTTAATATTTTGGGTTTTTTAAGCTGCTTGCTACTAAAACTGCTTTAATTTAAAGAAATGCAAATCTGTGTCTGGCATTTTTTTTGCCTGTTTGATAGCAATCTTTTCTTCTGTCTCTGTGGTACTGCTATCTTTATAAAAAATGATTACATAGTCATTGGTCAGTGGTTATGTTCTGATCAGAAATTTGTGAGTTCAAATTCCAGCACTACCTGCCACTGCCCATGAAAAGGTTTATAATCCTCAACTTTTCAGTGTATAAATGAGATAAATGTAAGTCACTCTGAATAAGGGCGTCTGCCAAACGCCGTAAACGTAAACGTCATGTTTCAATGAATTAAAAAAACAAAACATTATAATTTATTTTATTTTTCTTAATTAATACCGACATTCTTTACGATGAATGAATAAAAAAAAATAAAATTGGTGGGAAGGGTTTACAGACGTTCATGAAAACATTGCTAATTAAATAAATGTAAAAATGCGACACGTTATCTGAAACGACTGCAGCTACATTTTAACAGTTTCACAATCAAATTAATCTCGTAGCATCAGTGCCACTGCAGTTCTGTGTACTGTCGACGTTGCCGCCGTGTCTGTATGTATGCATGTAAGTGCGTTCATTGCCAGGAAACGGATTTCCTGTATTTTGCAGTTAGATGAGAAAAAAAAGGAGCAAAAAAAAAAAAGCACATCACAAGAAATTGGCTCGGCCTAGGTCTGTCTGTTACATCTACATCTGCAGGGCCTCTTCCACCCAAACCCCAAAAACCAGGGCCACAGTGTATCCACCTCCATATTATGCCACCCTGAGCATTTCTAAATGCCAAGGTGAATCTGAATCAATGCTTACTGAGTGCCTATGACCTTCACTTGGGACATCTTTAAAACACTAATGTAATGAAAATAATTTGTAATGAAATTATGAAACGAGAGGAAACGCAGAGATGCTAGTTAGGCAATCACATCCTATTATTATACGTTTTAATCAAATCAATCATGTACAGTTCAGACGTAAAAACAGCATAATAAATCATTTATTTCAGTGGCATCAAAAAAGAAGAAATAATGTGTGAAACTGAGGTTTCCTTAAGACCATGTTGTGGTGTACCATTACTAACCCCTTGGCCCACCACAGGACCTTTGGGCACCAATTTTTATTACCGATTTTAAATACATGAAAGCCTGGTGAAGCTGATTGTGATATAGAGCAAACAAACAGTTTGACGATGTCTGGGCAGCCCCTGGAAGCAGTCACTGATTAGAATCAGACAACACTTTTAAAGGTTGATCTTTAATCCAAGACGGTGCATGAAGCAAAAACTTATACTTTAATAGGATTACAAAAAAAAAGGAAAAAAAAAAAAAAGCAGACTTACGGACACCGGCACAGAAGGTGATAGGATCTGCCTGTCAGGATGCTGAGCCAAACCAAATTCACAACCGGTTTACACTCGGAGTTTTATCATTTTGGTTCTCCTACTTTTCATATACACCTAAGACTCTTGTCACGCTTGTCTGACATTCAACACCTTTTTTCTCATCAGTCTGAATGGCTCATAGCAAATTAAAGCAAGAACATCAGTCATAGATGAGTGCTGTAGAGAAATAGGCCATCCCTGAACTTTTTCTTTCTTTATCTTTACTGTGCCCGCTCTCGCTCACTCAATCTCTCTCCCCTCATAGGCTCGTTCTGAATGTCGTCGTAGCCTCCACCTCCAGTTTCTAAGCGGATCTCTCTGATTCGTTTCTTGCTCATTCATCTGCCTGGCTTCAGCTCTGTCCTTGTATTTGAGAAAGGGCTTTTTTTTTTTTTTGCATGTGCTTTGTGTTTATTCTAGTTCCTCTACTCCCTCGGCCCTTCAGTTCAATTTATACATCCTTGGCATATACTCCAAAAACAAACTATAAGTGTTACCTTTAAATCACATTACACCTCTCATTACACAGAATAATTCTAAGGAGTAAAGATCATGTAGAGATCATTACCTTCACATAGCCAGTTCTGAAGAAAAATGGATTATACATGAAACATTAACTTTCACCAGATTAAAAAAAACCCGTTATTTATAAACTCATTAAAAGACACCCATAATAGGGCGAGTTGATTTAATAGGAATAACAAAAAACAACAGAAATATCAGCTCATGCTTCATTTCAGCATTTGCTCTTGTTCTCAGCTGCCAAAGTCATGACATTTAGCATCCATGCACACAAGAAACACCTCATGCTTGCATTAAAGCAGCTGCATAAATCATCACTGTACCACTACAGCTCAGAGCAGTCGAGAACTGTTTTCATGTTGCTTTTGCTCGGCTAATTTGCAATGTAGTGAGAACCTGTCTCTCCCACCTACAAACAGGAAACCACAGCAACTGAAGACAACATCACACTCCCCAACAGAGAGTGCGTGTGAGTGTGTGTGTGAGAGAGAGAGAGAAAGAGACCAGAGTGAGTAGCAGGATCAGTAACACTGCTGGAAAGGTGATTGCTGAGGACAGAGCAGACAGAAAACAACGTGTTAAGAACTAGAAAGATTTGGACTCTATAGATGTGCAAAATACTGTTGCTGAGAATTTTAATAGTATAAAGCATTCAGGTTACATCACTAGAGAAGCCCCCCCACAAAGAGAATTTTAACAATTAACAAAATGGAACATGTTGTCAAACCTCATTATTCCTAACGATAGCTTCTCCAAATTAGCTTTGTACAAACACCAAAATCTTAAAAAAATAAATAACAAAAAGGAATGACTTTTTATTTAAATGCACATCCTAAAGATCTGCAGTGTCAATCAGAATCAGGAAACGCTTGAATATTCAGAATCATAAAAACTTGGATAGATGCAGAAGGGTAGGTGTTTTATTTTGACCCTTTTTTTAAATCTTAAAAATAAAAGCTATACTTGGGATTATAATGTGAAATACTGTAGCATATGTAGAGGTTCTTTAGGAAGCGTTAACATTACACAGCAATGCATAGTCATGTCATTATGATCATGTAGTGTGATTACAGAAAGGACAGTGAAATGATATCAGTGAATATACTTTTGCTAAAATGAATTAAACATAAATAATAGTTAAAATAAACTAAAGGTTAAAATCTCCTCCTTTTGACTTAAGGTATAAAACACAATTTGTGCCTTTTATCTCGTGATGTGTTCTCCATTCGACACAATTCGACAGTCTTTGGTGCTCCTCAATATGAGACACATCTCTTCTCAGAATGCCGGAATGCTAAATGCTGGAGAGCTCATTTTATTCCCAGAAAAAAAGTCCTCCAGAAGGTCGCACTTCCTTATAGTTAGTCATGTTCCCAAAAATAATAAAGTTGTTAATAATATAAATGTAACATAAATTTTCCTCAAAGTCCCTGAACAGGTGAAAGTTCAATCAGTGAAACTCTTCATCCCTTTCTACTCCAGTAGTGGTGTTGAGCTCAGTTACAGCCATCCACATCCTCCAGTGTAGTGAGCATTCTCTAGATTCTTCAAGGTCTTTAGTCAAATTTACTCAAACTAAAACACTTGACACAGACACCTTCGTGGATCTTCCTCTTTTAGGGACGACAATCGGTGCATCGTCTAGAGAAAAACAGAGAAGTCATTTCACACTTAGTTGCCATCCTGTGACACATTAAAGGAACAGGCTTATCAAACAAATCTGTGTTTGACAAGAATGAACATATTTCTCTGTAAAACTCATATATAATACATGCTTATGGATGCATAACTCTTAATAAACCTTTATTCCTTTTAATTCAAGCCATATGTATGTATAATTTTCAAATTAGTTTCTCAGAGAGAATAATTACTGGTCATGTTTTTGAGTGGTTTTGGTGTACAAGGCGAGGTGAATTCTTTATTTGGGATTAAGAATGTAGATCAGATTTAGACCATAGATCAGGTATATTCAGTTGCAGAGGTGTGTCCTGTTTAAACAATTACGATCAATAGTCTTAAATGATGTCTAAAAATGACTTGCAGTTGTATATTCAATGCTGTCCCTTTTCCTTCTAATCTAAAAATGTCTACTTGTGATTTGAACCCTGGGTTTTGCCTGTGAAGTCTGCAAATTTTTATTTTGTTAAAGGATAAACCAACATAAAGACCAGAGAGCTCTCTATGGGAGAAAATCAAGCCATTCTAAAGTGGAGAAGAGAGATAAATCAAAAGAAAAACCTGGTGCAACATCCAGATATTGGACAGGTCAGCCAAAATAAAACAACATTTAAGAACATACGGTTCTGTTAATAAAAGCAAAAAAACCCCAACATCCCATCAAACTCCACAGCATAGGAATCACAATCCATTTAAAAAAAGAATAATATAGAAATATAGAGGCCCTACCACAAGATGCAGCCCACTCAACAGCACTAAGAATCGGAAGTATTGAGATAGAAACGTTTTGAAGCCAAGATTAACCTCTACCATTGTGGTGGAAAGCTTCTCATGATCTGAAACATTGGTCAAGCATGGTAAAACTAGTGTGGCTTGGGCTTTTTTATTTATTGAAGAAGAAACGCATGATGGTAGCAGCAGAAATAATACAGACATCTACAGAAACATTTGGTCTGTCGATTTACAGAAAGATGCATCTAGTTCAATTGAGAGGAACAACTTCATGCAGCAGGACATTGACTGAATGCACACTGCCAACACACAAAAAAAAAAGACCTCAGGAATAGAAAGTGGAAGGTTTTAGACTGGTCAAGTCAATCACCAGACTTAACCCAAGTCACTCCCCTGAAAAGGATACTGATGGACCCTCAAAACAAATAAACTAAAGAATCTGCCATACAAGCCTGTAAAGGACCCCCCAAAAAAAATGCAACAGTGTGGGTATGTCAGCAGGTCCCTGGGCTTGATGCAGTTACCAGGTGGCCAATACAACCAAATATAAATTTTAATTTACTTTAGGACTGGTCAAAATCTTTTTTGTTCACCTATAAATTAAGTGCTAGAAGTGCCCGGTTCCAAGTTGTTTAACATAATGGATCAGAAATTCATTTCCTGATCTAGGTGTCATTCATATTTTGATCGCAAACCCAAATGTGTTCAATATACAACAAAAACAAAATCTTTTTTTCTTTTTTTCTAATTTCAGAGGGGATTATAAATATGCCATAGAACATTTAAAATTTAAAGTGCAATTACATTGCTTTTGCAAATGAGTTTTTCCCCCCAGAGACAGTACTTCACAAAAGTGAGTACACTCCTCACATTTGAGCAACCATTTTACTATATCTTCAGTATAGATTTACCCTCCTCTGAACTCATACACTCATTATTGTCTTAATTGCTGGCAACAAAAGTGAGTACACCTAAGTGATAACAGCTGTACGTCACTTAACCAGGCAAAGCCACATGTACTATTCATCATGTTCATTTTTTTGCCTGCTTGCCAGGACCATACACATTTGTTCATCTTGTATTAGAACAGTTAAAATTAGGTGTTTTCAGGACAATTCTCTGATACCGACCACTGAATGTTCAACATGGCATCTCGAGAATTAGAATTTTTGCTTTCCACAAAGATGACCGAGGCTATAAGAAGCATGAGTGCTGCCAGCATTACTTTAGAGGTTGCAGAAACGGAAGGTTCGCTTGTCAGTGCTCAGACCATATGTCTCACTCTGCAACAAGTCAGTTTGCTTGGCCAATGTCCCAGAAGGAAGACTATTCTGAAACTGGCCTACAAAAAGTTCGCTGACTGCAACCTGTCCAAGAGCATGAATTACTGGAACCATGTCCAGTGGTCTGATGAGACCAAGATAAGATGGTGATGCCCTGGTGAGGAGTGCCAAGAAATTTGTGTCTTGCCTACAGTCAAGCATGGTGGTGGTAGCATCATGGTCTGGGGCTGCATGAGTGCTGCTGGTACTGGGCAGCTGTGGTTCATTGAGGGAAACATGGATTCCAACATGTCCCTTCAGAAACAGGGCCGAACAACAGTTTTCAAACCTGATAATAACCCCAAATGCCAATATGACAGCTGCCATGTTGAAAAAGGTGAAGGTGTTTGAGTGGCCGAGTATGACTCCAGACCTGAACCATATTGAGCACCTGTGGCGCATCCTCAAGTGGGAGGTGGAGAAGCACCATGTGTCTAACCTCCGACAGCTCTGTCATTAAGGAGGAGTGAAAGAGGATGCCAGCAACAACCTGTGCAGCTTTAGTGAATTCCATGCCCAGGAGTATTAAGGCAGTGCTTGATAATATTTTGAGTGAGCACCATCGTTAACATTTTGGACACAGTTTTGACATGTTCACTTAGTATTTGACGTTCACTTAGTATGTACATACTTTTGTTGTCAGTTATTTTGACAATAATGGCTGTATGTTGAGTTATTTTCAGAGGAGAGTAAATCTATACAAGCTGCACATTGACTAAAGTATCACATTCAGGAATGAATCTGGGCTTTTTGACTGGTTAGTGTCACTGTGACTGACAGGGAAGAAAAACACTGTTCCTCCCACCCAAAGGGCATTGCCAATTTTGCTCTTCTGGACTACGAAACAATGATGGCTATTGCATATTTAAATAATGTCAAATGGCAGGAGAACAAATATAGATACCAAAAGAAGCACAAATAAATTTTGTTTCATAGCGGCCCACTCACCTGTGGGAACATAATTCTCAGCAAGATGTCGGTCTTTTTCAATAAAAAGGGCTGTGGCCAGGAAAAAGGCTCCACCCACCACAGCGACAAAAGTACAGAGCAAGAGTGAGATCTGTAAAGAGCGGAACTGCCACATGTAAGAATCCGTTTGCTTCAGTGAGTCCGACACCTACAACAGGGAAGGAATATGGGCAAGTTTCAATGGATTGAGGCAACAGAATGAATGGTGTAGCTCAATGTCTGTGTCAAAATGCAGCACATACCACTCCTATTAGGTAGGGACTCCCTGCATCTCCTAGCAGGTGAGAGAGTACGATTTGGAAAGCCTCTGCAGTGGAGCGCCGTGTAGGGACAACAACATACTGAGAGAGCGAGAAAGAATGAAAGAGAAAGACAGAGAGGTAAATCGGTCATGCCACAACTTTTCAAACTCCATAATAAACGCTGAGGAGGAAGCTTACCAGCAGGATGTCAGCAACGATTGCCCAGTTCATCGAGAGGAACATCTCACCAAAAAAGATGAAGACCTGAGTCAAACAAGAAATATGCACAAAGGTCACCCAAAAACATACTAAGGAGGCACCCACAACTAAAGAGGCAAAGGTGCAGCATTTCATTTACAACACAGATACACGCTAATGCACGTCACATTTCTGAAACACTATATGCATTCAAGTAATATTTGAGTCTTTTTTTTGTTTTTATTTATATGATAATTTTTTCAAATGAAAATCAAATGAATTTCTGAAACTTTTTGCGACCAAATCTACATAAATTCAGCTTTCCAATAGATCATAATGAAGTATAAATTTTTTTAAGCAGAAAAAGCTAAATGTATACATTTTACACTTAAACTATTTATGTTTTTTTTTTACAGCACACATTCAGCACTTTTTCATTTGAAGTTTATCTACAAAAATAATCTATGCATGTTAAAAATCAACCAACTAACTAATAAATGCAGTTACCTAATCAGTCAGTCATGTGGATCTAATCATAATACAGGGCAAGCGCTTTAGTTAATGTTGACATAAAACATCAGAATGAGGAAAAAGTGCAAACTCTGTGACTTTTTTTGTTTGTTTTTATTCAGGACAGACTGATCTGAGATTTGAGTGGAATTTTCTCACACAAATGTCTTGAGAGGTTACAAAGAATAGTGTGATAATGAAGAAAAAAAACACCCACCGAGTGGCAGTTCTGTGGGTGGAAGGTGCACAGTTTCTGCAGTTTTATGCAACGTACTGCTGCCATATTATTGCTTGATTAGATAATTAAATATATAAACAGGTTTACCTGAAGTTTTCCTAAAAAGGTGGTCAGTGAGTGTATGTAAGCCGTTTATGAATTTGGTGGCAGGTACATTTCAAATGACTAACTATTGAGCACTATGTAAAGTCTGCGACACTATTTTTATTGAACTCTAAATAGTAAAAGGTATATGATGAATAAAAATAAATGTGTGCAATGTCCAGATTTCTGGGTAGCCAGAAAATAAATCCAAATGTCAGTGCTAAAAATGTCTGAATCAATGCAAAAAGAAGGGGATAGATTGGAATAATCTTATTTTTTAGATGAATTTTTCACCCTGGGTGGCTGATATAAATAGTTAATGGTGTTCCAGTCTATAGCAGTAAAAATAAATAAATAAATAAATAAATAAATAAATAAAATAAAGAATAAAATAATAATAATAATAATAATAATAATAATTCAGGATAATTTAGTATTCCAATGCATTTAGAAATATAAAATATTTTACTTAATCTCTTTAATTAAATATAAAATCACAGAGCCAATGATAAATAAAGAATACAAAAATATAGCGAAAATAAATAGGAGAGAAAAAAAAAATGAAGCAGATGTGCAAACAATGCGTGCAAAGTGTGAAAGAAGAAATGTGAGAAAGAAGAGCAAGAGTGCGAATGAGAGAAAAAACAGATTGTGCATGCGTCGAAAGCAATCTGTA
This sequence comes from Silurus meridionalis, assembly GCF_014805685.1. Taxonomy (NCBI): domain Eukaryota; kingdom Metazoa; phylum Chordata; class Actinopteri; order Siluriformes; family Siluridae; genus Silurus; species Silurus meridionalis. The sequence continues at coordinate 8,888,406 of NC_060897.1, forward strand.
GCAGACTCACGTAGGTAGCTATGGTGCTGCCCTGGGCAAAGATGATTGACAGATAGAGGAAAGGAGCGGCAAGGAGGAGGCCAGCGGCACACACGAGTGGGTCAGCACGTGGCGTTTTCATTCTCAGACGCTGACTGACTGCTCCACCCATCGCTACACCCAACACACCAGTCACACACGTGATGACGCCAAAATACAGGCTGGAGAGAATAGAGAAAAGACATTGGAATTATCATACACTGTGCTGCAATAAACAGGAGACACAACGTGTATGTGAATGTTAAAAGGATTTTTTTGGTTTGTATATTTAAAATACAAAAACTCGCCCAGACAAAATACAATAGAATAAGATCTTTTTCATTGAACTTTAACAGTAACTGTGAAATAATAGTGTGCCAGTTTTGCTGCAGAAGGTGATTTCAGACTGACACTGTTAATGTTAAAATGAAAGCAGCAAAGCACTAAAAACATCTGCAACATCTGTGCACCATATAAGCAGAAATCATGCTATTAATCCCAGACACAAATATCCATAAAACACTCTGCTAGTCACATGCATTAAAGTGACTGTAAGCGTGTGCATGTGTGACCTGTCAGAGGTGTCGCACGGCTCCTTTATACACGGCTGCTTCTCTCCAGTGAAGACTGCTGCCCTGAAGAGGAAGGCAGGAGCCCAAAGAGCAAGCGATCCTGTGACAAAGGCTACTGACGTGAAGCCAAATGTTGACAGAATAAAACTCGTACTACAGAAAAAGAGAAAGTAATAGGATACAGTTAAAAGGTAACAGAATTGACCATCAGAAAATCATTTGCCATATTCTTGTGACAATGACACAGCCACTAATGGCTTAAAGCCTTTACAGGCGATAGAAGAGGTATACTCTCTTTCCCCTACCAGTCATAATGACACTTGCTACTCGTAGGTGTCCGTGTGCTTACATATGTGGAAAAGTGCAAATCGTTTCTTCCATAGAGTGTGTTACTCTGCCCTGTGATGCAACCCGAGCAGAGTTTAAAAGTTTAACTTTACATGTCCAAGGATAAGAGAAAGGATGAGGACACACAGATCTTATAATGGCAATTATCGAAGATTGTCTAGGCTAAAACAAAATGACATGACACACTGTCAGTCAACGAAAGTCTGTGAACTAAGCAATGAACCGGATTTTACAGAATAACGAGAAACGGCAAGTGAAGTAGGCAAGTGTAAAGAGCATCAATATGTACAAAATTGGGCAAATCATAAATCCACTGACTTCCTGAAGAGAGCCTTCATGTCTGCAATCCAGCTAGTCCTATGCAGGGTGTGCTCAGGCCGGGCTTCAATAGCACCACGCTTAGGCTCCTTCACCACAAACACCAACAAAAACACTGCTATAAGACCTAAAGCAGGCGTCACCTGACAGAGAGACAGACAGACAGAGAGACAGAGAGAGAGAGAGAGAGAGAGAGAGAGAGAGAGAGAGAGAGAGAGAGAGAGAGGCATAAAGGTTACTGCAAGTGCGAAAGTCATGTCAGAACAAAACTCCAAGTTTGGCAATAGATGTGCTAGAAGACCTACCCTCAGAGCCCAGTGCCAGTCTTGTGCCCTTTTATCCACTGCTGATCCTACTATATAACCTAGACCACTGAAAGAAGTGTGGGAAGATAGACATAGGAAAAGAAAAGAAAAGAAAGAGAACCAATAAATTTAATCATTAGTCTAGAAATATTATAAAATAATATCATAAAAATAATGTGAATCTTTTTTTGTGGACGGCAAAGCAAAACATTTACAATCATGCGTCTTAAAAAATAATAATAATACAAATAAAAAAGATGGACCATTTTCAAAAATCTTCGATGCATCTTTCTGTAAAGGTTGTGCAAACTTTTACAGAACTTAGGGTTCTGGATGAGAACTACATGGTTGCTGAATGAGGTCCTGGTGAATGTGTCAGAAAGTGAAAACATGAACTGTGATTATGCATTAATGTGGCTGCACGAGTGCACAAAGTAAGTAAAAGACCAAATTCAAATACATATGTTCCCTATGTTTAAATGACATCCTTTGACACTTTCCAGACATGCAAAATAAAAAAAACTCAAAATAAAGAACAACTATGCTAAAATCTCAAACTCAGATGATGGCCACAATGTTCATGTCCCTTCTTTTATTTTTTACTGAGCGGTCAGTCTCAGATTTTAAAGCGGAAATAAAGAACAGGAAGTCATCCACTAACTGTGTCGCTCACATATCTTAGGAAAGCTTTAGTTCTCTAAAATACTCTTGACCCAGTGGTAGCATGTCTATGATTTGTAGGGCTTTGTGTAGTGTGCTGTATGGGATATTCTAATAGGATCCAGGTGGAGTACGTAGATCATTTTTGAAATGCAAATTAATAACTGTTTAGAATAGTCTAATATGAAATCATTATACTTTCCAACTTTCAGATAAAAAAATAATCATTAAATATTCTAGCACTTCTAGTCACAGCTCTTCATCAGCTGATTGTTAGTAACCTGCTAAAGTTTAGAAAAATATCTAATAGATGCTTTTTCTGCAGCTTTACAGCTCTGGTTAGAAACACCTTAGTATATCGCTCACCTGCCCACAGGGATGGCAAAGTAAAAGACAGAGAGCATGGCGGTTCTCTTTTCCTTAATGAAAAGGTCTGCGATGATGGTAGGAGCAATGGTCGAGTAACTGGCCTCACCGATCCCTACAAGCCCCCGCGTCAGCAACAAAGCCCAAAAATGCTGTCTCACACACACACACACACACACACACACACACACACACACACACACACGAAAAAAAAAAAAAAAAAAAAACAGAGAGTAATTAATCAACACCAGGTACTTAATCATAGTCCAAAATTATAATGAGATACTCTGAATCTGATGTTGTTAAGCATGCAAATGTATTCAAAAAACATGAGTCACAAGAAGAGAACAGGTTTAGCTCTGGTACTAACATCTCTGGAAACGTAGGAGCTGGCCAATGTCACTAAAGACCATAAGCTGATGCCCACACACATGATCAACTTCCTGTTGTACCTGTCTCCCAGATAGCCAAAGACAGGAGCAAGAAACATGTAGCTGCAGATAAAGACTGAGAAAAGAGGGAAACTGTTTATAATAATACTAGCAAATTATAATAATCATCATCATCATCTTCATCATCATCATTATCTCCTCACCAGTTTGAAGCAGCCCAGATGTGCCATCATTGATGGCGAAGAACTTCTCAATATCAGGAAGCACACCTACAGGAAAGGACACCACACTTGCAATTTCGATGACCAAATTATCTCCATTTAAAAAAGAAAAAAATTGATCAAACTAAAGCCAGTTATGTTTCAAGCTTATTTATAGTAGATATCAACAAAATATAAAAGACTGAGTGCAAGGTCCTCCAGACAAAGTTCCCTGTTCCAGATTACAGCTGCTTTAGCTGACACTGATGCAGACATTCAACAGTTCAGCAAATGTGCTTCTGCATTATAACACTTCAGAGCGAGATCACATGAGTCTCACATGTGATCCATCAATAGCCTTGGAGAACTTTTGCTGGAAGTAATGCTGACTGCTAAGTAAAATGAAAGACGTGATTTCAGTGCTCCCAAGTTCCAGTCTATTTTCTCTCTTTATTTATACAATTCACAAGACCTGGAAATAGTTGACATGGTAGACAGGTAAAGAATGGCATCAGTTTGACAGCCTTTTAGTTTTTGTTATTAAATGAATTAACTAGAACTTGTAAAATATATATGAAATTCACAATGTGCATGACCTCTCATATATTACCTGCTACAGTAAACCTGTCCATGTAGTTCAACAAGTTAATGTAGCAAAGGACCACCACGGTCATCAATGCTCGGCTATTGGATACTCCACTTGCACACTCTTCCTCCGGGGGATTTGGCCGGGCCTCCCCCTTCACTTCTGTCCCCTCCCCCTCATCATCCGAGAAGAAGGGTGTGGTATCTGTGGTCGAATTGCCGAAAGACATCGCTGATGTACATAAAAAGACACACAGAGAAAGAGTGAGAGAGAGAGAGAAGAAAAGGGAACCATCAAAAAAGTTATTTTTTCTTTCAACATCAAAAAGAGTCTAAAGCATACATACTGATCCGTTTAAAAAAAACAAAAAACAAAAATAAAACTACCCAGAAAGCAGAAGTAATCAGGAGAGGTGGTCTATGGCTTTACAAACTCAGATCAATATTCAAACAAAGTACTACTGAAACATAAACCGGCGTTTATGTTGCACTTTATGACTCCTGTTCAATGCATGCAAACTGTGGAAACAGGACACGTTCCAAAGTTCGAGTTTGGTGAAATTGTGAATTCTTATCACGTGAAGCGTGACCAAACTGATATCAATACCTCACTTCATGGTGTGACCTCTTAAGGAAGTACAAAATGAAGAATCACTGATTATAACAGTGCCACAAATCATGCAAAGTCGACATTGTGAAAAAGAAAAAAAGAAAGAAAGAAAAAAAGAAAAAAAAGAAAGAAAGAAGATGCCTGGTTTGCGTTGCAGATGTGTACAGATGTTCTAATTTAACAATGTCACATTTGGTTGCTGCCCATTTTCATCTGAAAATTTTTTAGAAAGTCCAGTGTGACTGCAGCTTGATGCTTCAGTGAAGCTGAACACACACAAGGAGAAGCTGTTTAATCTGGAAAATCAATTCAATTGTGTGTGAGCATGTGAATACAGTCATCCAAGAGCCAGACATTAATTGATTATAAAATACTAAACTGAGAGTCTACTAAATTATTTCATATATTGTCTGAAATGTTGACTTGTATATAGACACATATGGGGCCAGGACCCAGAACAAATAATGACCTGTGAATTACTATTATTAAACATTAAATAAATGGTAGAGGAGAACAAAATGTATGACATTTCCACTGGTTTTAAGAATGTGATTTGACCCTGAAAGATTACAGGATACATGAAGTCCCAAAAGTCTCCAACCAAAATTCTTTTTTTTTTTTTTTTTTGATGAATGTCTTTCATTTTTTTTCGTACTTAGTTTATATTATATATTACTTTAAATAGTTTTTAGGAATCCTGTTGACCTAAGAAGAACATATTTTTTAAGCTCATGGATTAATTGGGAAACAAGTTTGAAATTAATGTGTAACAACATGCTCAACATCAGCTCTGTTATCAGTTCATCTTTACTGGGAGAGGTGACTTTCTGTGGTTTTACAAAGAAATGGTAAACATGTTTTTTTTTCTTCCAAATATTATTACATTTTGCTAAACAAGTTCATAACCCAATTTATGGATGACGTCACTTTTGGGACACCCTGTATTTCAACAAAGAAGTATTTTAGTGAGTTTGATAAAGACTCCTTTCATTTAAAAAAACCAAAAAAAACAAATGATGTGATTTTGCATTTCCTGTTCTGTAAGTGATATTTATATACTTTGTTTGGCATGTCTTTGATCATCAGGGTCTCACTTGTATCATCCTTTCTTTTAGATGTCATACATTGCCTTGTTCGAAAATCATTGGTAAAAAGAGTCATGACATGCATACTTATGCGCATGATTTTGCCTTACAGTGGCATGTCAGATGTAAACACATTTATATCATCTTAATGTAATTTTTATTGTAAATTATAGCAGAAATCAAGTCAGAGCTAAAATCGCACAGGGCTGCACTTATTTCTGCTGACTACATGCCTCCATATACTGAGTATTGAGCAAAGAGCTGAAAAAAATATATAGGTTATTGAAGTAGCGCGTGCGAGGCAGCTGACTCCTAGAAAATAAATAGAAGACCATATTGGGTGACAGTAAAACTGAAACAAATATATTCATCATAAAGAAAATAATTCTTTAAGTCTATCCTGAAAGATAAACAAAAAAGATATTTATATCATGTGAGACATCAGGAGCATTAGATCACATGACACTATGAAGAAATGTCACAGTCTACACATCATGGAAACACTTTATTTCTAACTTCTACAGACAGCCCATATGACCTACTTATGACTATCACTTAGACACAGATTAGGCAACAAAATATTATATAAAACAATAACAATTTATGATGGTTGGATTGTGCTGAAAGTCAGAAGCGTCTGTTTGTTTACCTGCAGCTGCGGGGTGAAGGCAGTCCGGCTACAGCACTTTCAAACTGCTCACTACAGCGCCAGGCTCAAGCTACTGGTTTAAAGCTATAATTGTTTAAAACAAATCCCAAGCAACCCGATAATACAGCTGTTTCACTTTTCCGTTTTTATTTTCTTTGTTGAGTCAGTTGTTGCTCTGAAACTGCACTACGGCGTCGCCATCTTGAATTAGCTCCGGAGTTTTGTCACGCCCCCTTCTTAAGTCATGGACTCCCGATTGGCCAGAGGATAAGACATCTGTATAGGCACCGCCCCCTTCACGCACCACGCGTTTAATAAAGCAAATAGTCCTCACATGATAGAGAGATCATGATCAACAGAAGCGTGGCACATTATGGAGAACTAAACATTGTGGAAAACTTAAGGTTCATTTATAATCAATATTATGCAAGCAGGAATTCAGTTTTTAAAAAACTGTTACATTTTTACATGTATATTTATTATAGGTTTATTATTTATGTCAGTGCAACACAAACTGAGAAAGCTAATGCGTTTTTACCTTTTTTAAATACAATTTAAATAAACAATAAGCTTGATCTTATTAAATATTCAGATATTGTGTATATAATGAAGCTTGGCTGAAGATTTTGAAACATTTGGTGAGCCCTGTTGTATTATATAACCTTAAGAGTGGGCAAAAAAAGGATACTAAAATGCTTTTAAACTTTTTTCTTTATTGCAACTTATATAAATAACCAAACCGTATACATCATGTAGTAATATATATTTTTTTTAATTATTAAACAGAAGTTATAACTACACTCAAATCTAGCTGTTAAAAAGAGAATATAGCAAATGAGGTAGCTGATATGAAACACTGTTACAGAAATCAGGTCCAGACTTCAATGACATCACCATCCTCCATATCCAGCTGTGAAGGTGTCTGATTGTGTGTCACCTTTAATCCGTCAAAAAGGAATTTGACCTTGCGCTTAGCAGTGGCAGACAGACCTGCAGTGTACTGTGACAGGATGGAACCCAGAGTAGCATCCTGAGTGATGAAGAGAGTAAGAAATTAATAAGAACACAAAGATGGATGTCACTGTGTTCGAGTTGACAACATGAACAAAAAGCAGCAAAAACAAAGATTTAGAACTTTACAACCTTGTGTAAAGAATATTCTTTTGTGGATTCCTTTTCTTTGCCCTGAAGTCGCAGAGTGATGACATCACAGATGCTTTCATCTTCTTTGTCATCGGTTATCACAAGACAGTCTGATAGAGTGGACACAAAAGGCAAGATGTATGTAGATAAATAAGTGACTAATCACTATGAACCGATAAATCAGAAACTATTTCACTCACCTATGATGTCTGCAATGCCAAGATCTAATTGTGTGATTGTGGAGTGCACTGAAAGCTCATCATCGTTCCTCAGTACAAGTATTTTTGAGGGCGGGACATTAAGTTTGACAGATAACTGAGCTATAGCCTTGCTCAGAGGATCTGTCTGCAAACGAAAGGCAGATCATTATATCGCCAAACATGTACATCAAATAAAGATCAGAGTCCCTTAGCAACTATCATTTTGAGTAGGACATTGTGTTATTACAGTGTGAAAGCACTCCATCTTACTGAAAGCACTAGAATTCTGTGCACATCCATTCGCCATCGAAATTTCAGTGAGATTTCCCGGGCATGTTCTTCTGGCTCAGGTCGTTTCTGTTTATTCTTAGATGAAATGATTACAATGTCGTCATCGTCATCATTTCGGTCATTTATCTTGGAGGGGATGTCACAGGAGTCTGGAATATGTTCAGGTCTTTCAGGTGTTAAACACATGAGCGACTGAAGTGCATCCAATTTCTTGTTGATTTCTCTGAAACAATAACAACTCTACAATGAATTTTTTTTAACCCTGCAAAGAGCGGTTTTACCCATACATTTACCATTTCAGTGCCATTATGTTTGAACTTACTTTATAAAATGCACAATGAACAACTAAAGGATGATTATTTACAGTGTCAGAAATTTAGAAGTGCAAAGTCTCACAACTTCATGATTATTTTTTTTTTTATCAGTTTTTCTATACAATATTACTAAATGTTTGTAATTAATAAAAGTCATAATCTCTCTCGCTTTTTTGTTGCAATAATTTGCTCACCTTAATTGTTTGTTTGCTCTTTTAGTTTTAAAAACAGGTGGGGTGCTGGGAGGTGAAGGTGAAGAGGCAGTTTTACTCTCCAGTCTGTCAGAGAGAGAGAAAGAGAGAATAAGAGAGAGAGAGAGAGAGAGAGAGAGAGAGAGAGAAAGAGAGAGAGAGAGAGAGAGAGAAAGAGAAAATACTCACTTATAAGTCCCTTTAGATGATCTCATGTATATTATGCTTATTAAATAACACATTACCCATATTTTGTAAATAATCCATTCAGTAATTTGCTCAATCGTTCTTGCGCTTGTATAAGTACCAATACATTCACAAGTAAAACTCACTGAATATTATCTGGTTCCTTTTCCTCAGAATCACTCAGGTTTATGTTGATTGGTCTCCTCTTCATCTTGGTTGTAGACAGAGGCCACAGACTGACTTCTTTTTCACTGACCTCTATTCACCCACAAACACAGCAGCATTGGATTCCATATCCATACATAATTACAACCAGATAGAAATAAACAAAGTGAAACTTCTGCATGACACAACATAGCAGGTTCAGTACTGGACTTGTGTGTGACCGTGAGTGGCCTAAAACACATGAATGACTTTTCATTTGCTGCAAAAGTGCACCTATTTAAAGAAAATACAGAAGGACTACCTGTGCAGTCGACTTTTTTGAAGACAGCTGGTTTCAGTTGTAAGCTGCGTGTGACCTGAAATAAAATGTTGATGACTATCAAGTATTTTTTTTAAAACAAACCACAACTATCCTGGTCCTTTGCTGCATTTTGTCATAACAGTTAAAAAATCATTTTGGTGATCTTTAATAGATGCTAAATTCAGTGCTAGTGTCAGCACATCTACTAGTCTAATAGAATGTCCATTATTCAACTTCAGCAAGCAAGATGCAGTCTGCTGAGAGAAAGTGCTCTCAATGGGCAGTGGTGGAACCCTGCAGAGTAGATGTGACAGAAGGTGGAAAACATCATGGGAGTTGTGAATTGACTAATTATTTTGTACCTTTTCTGAGTAAATAGGCACAGCTGTAAAGGCTGAAGGGTCAAGGATACGCCTTCGTTTAGGCGGTGGGTTTGGGCGGCTCTGTGTTGTAACCTCAACATCACTGTCACTGTCACATGCCTGGATAAGGTCAAGGGAAAGAGATGAGATCATAATGAAAGAAGCATCTAGATTTAGGAACACGATACTATATGGTCAATGTGGTATATAGACACCATTTAAACCTTAAAAAAAGATTACTCCAACACTAAGCAATCTGTACTGTAAACCTTCCAAGGAGGACAGAGACAAATGGTGTAAGACTATTTCAACTATAGTTTGGACACTCCCTGAGCCTGAACCTCCTTCTGGTCATAACAGATGAATTACAATATGCTGTGTCATATTGGAATGGTCGCTTAGTAAAACACTCCATGGAAAAAGTGTGGACATCTAAACATTTAATTACCAATCAGGCTAAGGATCTAACCCATCCTACCAAGATTTATTATAAAAAGATATTTCCACACAATAATCCTTTATGTTCATTTTGTGGTGCTGAGGATGAATCTGTTCTTCATCTCTTCTGGGACTGTCAGTCTTGTTCTGGAAGAAATTTTATTTTTGCATCTTTCTTTGTGTATTTTTATCATAGAGTTTTACTTTGTAATACAAAGAGTTTCTGTTTTGGTTACCACGAAAATGGACAATATTTTTTGATAAACCAATTTATACTTTAAGCTTTTTTTTTTCTTACACAAATGTAAAATCTAAACCTTTTTTTTTTTTTTTACAGTATTATAATATGCAACTCTAGTTTCTGTTTTATATATACCCCTGGCATTGTTGTGCATGTTTTCATGTTAAATAAACTGAGCCGTGGTTCATCCCGATTTCCTACCAAAACAGTTGTTAACTATCCTCATATTGTAGTTATGCTATTATAATACTAGCAAGATAAAACACATAGACTGTCGTTCACAGCATGTAAAGTGCAACATAAACATATTTGAATTATAATATACACACAATCGACACTTACAGCTTCCGCCATGTTTTATTGTCGCGCGTCAGTACCAGGTGGATGCGGAAGTACATTTTCAGCCAATAGCAGTTCAGAACAGATCCGGAAGCAACAGCAAGCTCGAACTGTAATATATATATATATATATATATATATATATATATATATATATATATATATGGAATTTTTTATTTTGATTTCACAGATGAACATAGGTAAAATTGGTATATTATTGGTATATTTACATTTATAAATATAACATTTTGCTAAAATAAAAATCAAATTCATGAGATATCTATTATCTTCTTTGTTATGTTCATAAAAACCAGACCTAAGGGGGTTCTAATGCTATTTAATGCATTTATTTCATGCAGATTTGTTTATACTGGTAAAGAGTTGGATTCTCACGTAGCTAAATACGTTTCAAAAAACAATTTGGACATATGGCAGAGTATAAACGTGTCAGATACACTCTTTCCAGGTTTGTATACATTTTGGGAACTTTTTTCTAGTATGGCCCTTCATGACATCATAAAGGAAGGAATTCCTTGTATGGGCAAGTCACCAGGAGCACCGCACAGGACTTGTTTGAGAATTTTTTTTTTTTTTATATATATGAGTGGAGATAACCTTGTTTAGTACTTTCCATATAGACACGTCCCCCTATTGATGTTGCTGCTGTTGTTCTTGATGTTCAATTTCAGACTCGGGATCTGATTCTGGATGAAATGTATATGGCTGGATCTAATTGTTAGCCATATTAATTCCATCCAATTAATATAAGACAATAAAGTTCTCCTGTTTTATTATAGCTCTGCCCAAGCACACTTCCAGGGGCTTGGCTGTTTTTGGAGAGAAGTTAGGGTTAGCTGTAAAAGCTGTATCTTTCTTTTAATAATCTGATAAAAACTGAAGACTCTTCAGAGATATGAAGGATGCAATACTACTCTATAGGTACTCAAGAATACATGAGATTGACCGAAACAACACGAGATTGATTGTGTTATGTCCCCTTTACAGAAAGTAAACACAATATTCCAAATAATTACTGTAAAAAAAAAAATCATGCATAATCATTAAATGCAGTCAATAAACCAAAAACATAAACCAAACAAAAGTCTTGGAAAAAGTTTTCTTCCTTTATTTTTCTCCACTTTTTTTATCTCTGCAGTCATTTTTCTTTGGCGCTACACTGACAGAAATGTTGTACAAAAACACATACAATCTACACACAACCCAAATTATACAAATTCATCATTCACACCAGTAATAAGTCAAGAGTCATGTACAAATATAAACACGAATTTAGACATCCCATGTAGGTTTTTATCAGAGTTCATATTCAGTCTTTTTAGATTCAGTCCTGTACTCAAATCCATTTGGTGACAGTTATTATACACAGCAGGAGTCTGATTCACCACTAACTTAAAGAGCACTAAATCAGGTCTTGGTCTTCATTCTGCTTCTCACTTTTTCTTGTTCTCTTTGCAGGCCACTACATATCTTTGGGCTACATTGAGAGGCGGTGAGTAGCCGTCGGCATAGGACGTGTCTTCAAACAGAACTGAGTAGTCATCCTGGGGCTGCAATTGAAATAACAATGGTTAAAAGATTAGAGAATATTCCCTTGTCATAACATGTAGACAGTTATTATATTCCATATAAATGAAGGCACATACTTTCTTCCTGGGTAAAAGAATAATTGTAAAAAAATAAAATGTACATTATATTTACAATTAAGACAGAGCTTTAAGCTTTTCAGCTCAAGAAGAGCCATACATTTGGAACTGTTTTAAGAGTTTTTATTTGGCAAGGGAGTCATATTGCTGGCACCAGTCCAGATTCAATAAAACAAATGTCAGTCCTGAGACATTATGGTTACCGCCGAGTTTTGAAAGTGAATGACAAAGAACAATGCAGCTACATCGAAAATGCTGATGCTCACAAAACTGTCATTTTGTGCATCTCTGTGATATGTACTGTCTAGGATTTCCACTCTTAATTACTTTATTATATTTATATATTTTAATAGTATAAAGAATAATAGAGATATGGAAATATTCCATGACATTTCTGTAACCTAATGGAAACTTGATCATTTGTCAAAACTTGATACAATTTCTTTTGCTGTCTTTATTTGTATGCTGTGCATTGCTTCTTTTCTAAAACCGTCCCACCAGTGCTCACCCGGTGTGGGGGGTTATGAATCAGGGCTCTGTAGAAGCAGGTGGTTTGTGGATAGAGGGCCAGCACCAGCTGATCTTTGCTGAACAGTGCCTCAGGGTCTGTCTCTGGGTTGGCTTTCCACTGTGGCAGCGGAATGATTCTTCTTCGACTTAGTGTGTGTCTCCTAGAACAAAGGAGGAGAACATAATCAGGGAATATACACACAGCAGTGTAACATACACTTGCAATGAGCAAAAATCTTCAAAATGTACAATGGTAGTTTTAATTAAGTTTTATTTGTGTTTAGTTATATTTAATGCTGTGGAAAGTCCAGGAAACTAGTTCTTGTTATGAATTAGGTCATAACCACTATAAACAGCCATTCTCTAACCAGCCTCTATTTCTCTTTTAGTTTATGAAACAAAAAAATAAATAAATATATCAGTTTGTCATGTTAGCAAGAATCTGAAAAATTCTCCGATCATAAGACTTTTTCATTGGGCAAATCCTACTCATGTTTATAATCGGTGACACTGGAGACTCTTTTCTTAATTACACCATGTCAAAGCCACTGAAAAAAGTTACTCAACACCTTTTGACCCGTCAGATTTGAGAATTTACTGTTGACTCTCGTATAAGATAAGATATACCTTTATTCGTCACATTGTGGGGAAATTTCTAAAAAGATATTAGATGTCACTTACTCCTTCCCCTCCTCATCGATATCGTCCACTTCATACCTAAGACAAGAATGTAGCAGTTAATGAAGTTAACTCCAAAACAGCCAAAGTAGCTGAAAAGTTTCTACTTAGATTCCTTAGCATCACACAGTAACTGTTTACTTGCTTAGTCACTGATTCTACAGATGCTAAAATTGATAAGTTTAGTTGCTAGAACTGAAGTTGGTAAGTTTAGTTGGTAGACAGTTACTTGTTGGTGGAGTGGTTGTAGCTGACCACTTCAGCCAGGATCCACTGTTCATCACCGTCCACAGCCTTAACCCGAGCTGCCACTTTATCACCCTGCTTTGCCACATAGTCACTGCTCGCGGGGATTGCGCCACACAGAGGAGGTGGACTAAAGCAGAGGAACAACAGGACCAGAATTATGTCCCACTACTCCCCTTAACTATGAAAAAGAAAGAAAAGTGGAGAAAGAAAAGCAGTACCTTTCACCCGGTTTGCCGATCCATAAAGGAAGCGTCATTGCAGATTGCTGTAACAGGGTCATCAGAACACCTCTGCGCATGGTCTTTCGGGGAGGGTCGCTGTCGTTGTACACCCCTGCCATCCTTGCAGCTGGAAGACAGAGAAAATGGTGGAGGACAGGTGGGTTAGTCAGCTGTTAATAAAAATTGTCAGAATCTGTCTTTTGTGCCAACTGCTGGTAAAATATTAAATGCTGAGTCAGTAGGTATGGATATGTGTGATTTTACATAAAATAATGTATATTTTGAGTTTTGAAATTTTTATACTGTTTGATATTATTTGTTTTGATGTCCTGGTTCCCCTTTCCCCATTACTAAGGTTCCAGTCACAATAAAACCTATAAAGATTTGAAAGTCTCTTGGTTCCCGCTTTGCTTAGTTTGTAATTTTAAAAATTCAATACATAAACACCTAAACTTTGACACTAAACTGTCTAACACACACACACTAACTTACCAATCCGTCTCTCCTCCAGTAGTGATTTAATTTCGGCAATCTTGTCAAGAGCATGGCGCAATATACTGTGGGGGGGGGGAAACGACAGATATTACTACTCAGCAATTCTGTTATATAGAGATGCTAGAAAGTTATCAAAGTAGCAGCGTCATGTATTCAATGCCACAAGATGGCGCTGTCTCATTACCGTCCCCCTAAGTTCAGCTCTAGTGCATTATTGCTGTAGTGTTTAGTGATTATCTCAATAATGAGATGATTACTGATAAAAGCGATTTCTCTTACAGCACAAAATTACATATCAGGGCTTTATATATTCATTTCTGAATGGTGGGTTTTACGTACTGCAGTTGGGATGAGTCCTAGATCAAGAAAATGTGTATGAATATGTACTATATTGCATTTACCTGCATTCAGCCTCTGCATCTGCTTTTGCTGTGGTGTACAATCCACGTAGCTTTGTCCGATAGTATGGAGAAGCTGGGGAAAGAAAAAGGTTCTGGTGTCTTTTTGTTTTGCTAGTTAGTACAGCATAGCTTGTATTAAAGTTAAAAAAAAGAGACACAATGCTGATAATGCATGATTATAGAGACCCACTTTTGTTTTCTGTCTGCATCCGTTCATGTGTCTTCTGAATGTTGAGTAGGTTGTGTTCACTGCGAGAGCGCTCCTCCTGACAATCAGAAGATTATTGAGCCCCATCACAAAAACATTTCCACGTTTTTTCCAGCATTTCTAACTCTCTTTTAGAAACAAAGCATGGCTGAGAAGTGTTTTAAAGGGGGTGCAGATCTGTTTTATTCAGTAAGTGCAAATCACGACACGTCTCTACAGTGTATTTATTTGCACTAATTAATGAAGCAGAAAATCACCTACTTTCCTAGAATCTAAACATCTAGCAGAGGAAGGCACAAAAAAAAAAGTGGGAAAAAAAGGAAGTGTGTAAAAGGGCATATCAACTTAAGCAAACACTGGTATGCTAGGTGGTTCCAGATGCATAAACATGATAATAATAACTAATAAATGTACAAGTCTAGAAGCTAATAATTACAAATTAACAATAAACTTATATTAAATAGTCTTAGTGCTTACAAACTGGTGAACGGGAACTTAAAGAGCTTACATTTAAACAAATCTCTTCACTTGCTGTTGCTGCAGTTCATTTGCACTCCATGTGTTGATGTGTAGGTTGTACTGATTAATGTACACTCATCCCCCTACTATGTTTATGTCTTCTGTTTTTTGGGTTTCCGCTGGTATTCTCGTTCGCTTACAGTTATTTACCTGATTGTGTAATATCAATTCCGTTCAAAAATGAATGAATTTCTCATCTCTTACTTCTCAGCTTTTATTTTTGCCATTCATTTCTGTCGAAGGGGTTCGTCTCAAGTGACATTAAGTTCGAGAATTTAAATGTCGTCGTCTTATTATTAATTATTAATAACTGAAATGAGTAAATAAGTGAAAAGATGAACAAGGGGGTCTAACCCTGTTATAACTGGGGTGAGGTTTAGCAAAGTTAAACATTTACCTGAGTCTGTTTGATGAGTTGATGGAGTTCAGTCAGCAGCTCGGCAATTTTGGTATCTGCGGACACTAAAGCCATTGCGCCTGCAAGAAGTAGTCATGTTGGCTTTGAATATCATTACAACCACATATGGCACACAGTGAGCCGAAACAACGTTCCCCCCAGGGCCTGGGATAACTTGGATCATTTCTAAAGTGCATATGAGCAACAAAATGGCACATTGAGACGGTAGACACGGTGACACTGCAGTGCACACCAAATACACCAGCATACATTTGTGATGATCCAAATAATATATATTAATGAATACTGCTTATGTAAACCCAATTATTTTCTGAGTGCAGAAAATCATCCACATCATCAGGGTGTTGATGCGAGATAAGTGGCACTAAATCTATTATTTCTATCAGGTTTTCTCAGGTGCTTTAAAGCATTTCTCAGATCAGAAATGAAATTCTCAAAACTACTCGTTCAACCTCCACATCATGGATTCACTTGTGCAAATAATAAAAGGATTTTCCGTTGATTTAAACAAATTGCGAATGCTTTTGTACATTCATTTATTTGATTGTGTACAACAGTCAACAGCTGTTTCCTACTTTATCATTTGTTCATGTCATGTTGATCAAAATACAATATACTGGTTTTCACCTGAAAAGTCTTAACCCCCAAAACATCTCGGCATCAGTTCATTGTACAAATCACTGAATGCAAAAGTATTGAAAGGTTTGTATGGCATCAAGATCAACCAGTGTTTAACTAGTTCTCTAAAATAGGTCAACGGTGAATCTCGTGAACCTTCAATTAGCCAGCGTGGACAGACAGAGCAAAACGCAGAACTACAATTTCTGATAATAGACGAACAACCAGTAAAAAAATGAACACTAGTACAGCACAGTAAAAGTGTGAAATATGTCTGGTCTCTTGCAATCAATATCCCACATACAGTAATGTGTACATTTGTGCTGTTGAAATTCATATATACCATACAGAAGAAATTCAGCTTTGTGCATTTTCAGTCCAAACCGTAGTTTACATCAGAAAATTCTGATACCATGCACTATATTTTAACTATATTGTTTGTAAACAATAACCAAAGGACTTTCTGATGTTAATATGTTAATTGACACAAATACTTGCTTTTAAAAGATGAACTAAGGATTTTGAGAAAAGTACAGGCTTTTGCAAGAAATCCAATGTGTTGGGCAGTTTGTAAAAGTGTTTTGAGAAATGCACTTACTGGTTTGCAAATATTAAGAATGATTCAAGAAATGCTGTGAGAAACTGTAAATGCTCCAATTTCTAGATGTGCATTAACTGTGTATCCAACACATAATAAGTTACAGCATCCGCACTATGCTTTGACCAAATCTTTCTTGCAGTCGCTATATACAGTGGATATAGAAAAATCTACACACCCTTATGAAAAGTTTTTAAATTTAAAGACAGTAATAACAACATCAAATGTAGGATGTGTTACATCTTTAAAACAAGTTTCATCTTTATTCCAACATTAATCCTGGAAAAAATAAAGGTAATTAATGGGAAAATTTTAAATAAATAAAAAAGATCAGTTTGATTGCAGAAGTCTAAACACCCTTCCCAACTAATACTTTGTGAAGCTTCTTCTAAATTTAATTCAGCACCAAGTCTTTGTGAATAAATCTCTATTAACTTCACACACACAGACTTTATTTTATCCCACTTTTCTTTGCAAAAAAGTTCAAATTGTGAGGGGATCTCCAGCGTATGGTTCTTTTTAGCTCGTTCCATTGGTTTTCCTTGGGATCAAGGTCTGGGCTCTGACTGGGCCGATCCAGGATTTTGATTATACTTTTTTGCAGCCAGGTCATTAAATGTTGTTTTGTGCTTTTGTTAATTTGTGCTTTGGGTCATTTTCAGGACAAAATATTTTCTGCCAAAATAGCTTAGTATTTGGAGCGATTTTTAATTAATTTTTTTAATCTATCTTGAAAAATGACCCTGACACAGCTGAAGACAAGCAGCCCCAAAGCATAATGCTACCCTCACCATGCTTCACTGTCAGTATGGTGTGCCTTAGATAGTGCTCTGTATGAGGTTTATGCTAAAAACATACCTTTTAGAATTATGGCCAAAAAGTTTACACTTCTTTAAACAGACTATAAAACATTTTCCCCTTGCAGTTTTTTCTCCAACTCTTTGCGGCCCCATGACTCTTAGTGGAATGCAACCCCAAAAATGCAAGCAAATGCAAAAACAGCAGCTGACTTGTATCAGGTTTTAATCAGAATCACTTGAATTAGTGGCAGGTGTGTACCATTTACCTACAGGCCTAATTTTTAATGTGACTGGTTAACTTTGAGGACACTTAGAGTCCCAATTATAAAAGAGTCTGCAGACTTACGCAATCAAGGTGTTGTGTTTTTATTTATTTATTAAAAATGCTCCCAATAATTAAACATTTCTTTTTCTTCCTCTGGATTTTTGTTTGTTGGAGGGTCACATTAATAAAGTAACAAGTCTCACATTTATGTTGTCATTTCTGTCATTATATCTTTTAAAAACCAGCAATTTCATAAGGGTGTGTAGACTCATACATACATATTCACTGTATCAGTACGATTGTTAGCGCGCAGCCTCACTGGTGGGACTCAATAAGACTAGCATTAGCTTTAGCATTTTCTATACGAATGCAGTTTTCTAAAAACTTATAGCTCGTTCAAATGTACTGCCTGGCCGAATAACACCATGTCCAAATCTCAATGCATTGTTAGGGTGCAAAAACATTACTGAAATTTCTACAGCTGTACCTGTTTTGAAGCTTTATTTTCAGTTTTGAATCGGGTTTGCAGGGTAATGGATCAGGCCTAGTACGGGAACCTGGGAGGGACAAGCTTTGCAGAGGATGTTTTGCAAAACGCATCTAGGATATCTTGGAAACCTTTACAATGATCTCTATAAAATACATTTACAATATTTGAATTATCAGGAAAGAATGATAGAAACATCCTTGCATATTCAACTTTTTGATTCAAAATGGTAGTATTAATGAATATTTGCGTGTCCCATCGAAAACATACACACACACACACACACACACATAATATATATATATATATATGACCATTTTTAAATTAAACTATAAACAAAATATTGTGCAACCCTAAACCCTGGGTTAAGTAAATATTAAAAAGCAAGATTAAAAGTTTCAACGATTTTGGGAATTGCTTACAGTAGATCTACTAAAATAAAAATTATAATAATAATTAAAAACATTACAAATGGTTGCATACAGTGACTTAGCAAATGCCACTTATAGTGATAGAAGATTTAGGGCAAAATCTAGCAAAGATTACAACTGAAAGCTCATCTTCTGATATTAAGACTGCAAAACTGTTCTTAATGCTAATTGTACACATCACCTCATGTTATCTAATGTATGAAGATGCATATGGTTTAGCTTTATAAATGACCCCAAGGACTAAGATAGCAACAGACTGAAGAACTCAAGGCAGTGCTAGGTTTTTCTTTTCTGGCAAAAACATATCTAACTTGTCATAGAAAGTGTACAAATAGAAAAGTAAGAACAGAACGCACTGACATCCTGGAAGCAATAGATTGGGCATAGATATCTAATCTGCATAAATAAATGTGACTGTTAGAGTGCAAAGTATGATGGCACAATATTTCAAAGTTAATTTTTAACAGGGTAGTTCTGACCTAGAAAGTGTGAGACAGAGATGTTTTTTTTTAGCAAAATTCTGCTGCTTAGCTGAACTAATAGTGTAAATATTTACAGTACCAAGTTTTTCACTCTCACATGACATCAGTTACACTCAGAGCCACAAACCAGATATTTAAAAAACCAAAAGCCAAGAATAAAAAACACTAAGAATGTGGTGGTTTTGTAGAGGACTGGGTTTATCACTACATACAAGAAGACACCCAGATGCTTTTCAGAACAAAAAGTAATAATTAGATAAAAAAGAATGAGAATCAGCACAAACTGGTGGTGTGCCTATGAACTGAACAGGCTGAGACAAATACACAGCAGGACGAGTTGGCACTGTTTGTCTTTCTGACGTTAAAGCAAGAAATATGCAGAGGAGTGTCTGCTGTGTGCACACTCACTGTAGTCATAAACACATGGTGCAGCTTGTGCTGTGGAATATTCCAGACCTCAGCATTAAGGCTCACACACTCAGTATTTCTGTGTTTGGTCAGACCCAAAACATAGGACATTTACAGGAAGCCACAACACTCATCTAAAAATATACAACAAAGAACACTGCACACTACTCACTAAATGTGAATCAGGAAACCATCTAAATGCATTTCGAAACTCCACAGAAAGTATTTGTAAGAGAAACGTGTCATGTCTCAAGTGTGTCACGTTTTCCATGCACTGCACACACTCGGTGTAAACACACAGGACTGGATGTAGGGCAGAGTGAAGCAGAGCTGTGGAGGTAGCTTTGGAAACAAAGTACTATTTTCAAGATTACACAATAAAAATAGAGCGGGGGAAAAAAAAGTAAACCATAAAATGTATCATGTATTACATGTAATAAGAACTGATACAAAAAAAAAAAACTATATAATGTCATTCGATGCACATTCTTATAAAGAAAACTGACAAATCAAAGTGAAAAAAAAGGCACCAGAGAAGCAATTAGAACACATTCTTTAGGTTTTCCCAAGTTTCTCCACTGTCCTGTTGTAATAAACACCATTCTTCCAGGAGATATTTCTTCAGTTGGTCTTTTGAAGATGGTGGAATGTGCTTTCTAAAATGTCAGTACAAACTTATTAAAACACCCAGTGAGCCCTCATGCCTGTGGTTTGAGGTGTAATCATCCATTCCCATCATGAAGTCCCACAGGATAAGCATTCTAAACCTTTGAGCAAAACAATTATACAATTATGGTCTGTGCTTCTAGGAAAGAGTATCTCTAGTATAAGTCAGTGGGACAGTCATAGACAACATATAGAACCTTGATGATATTTATTCACAGAAAAATGAATGTGACATTTTAATAGACTCGTATAGGTCTCATTTGAAAAGAATAAAACATTAAGAAGGTTAGAAACTACAATCAAATCTATTCGCATAGCAATATAATATGATATCATATCAAGATATATTTGGGACATGTAGAAACAACTATTACAAATATTGTACATTTATCCTGATCCTGGTTGTTATGGATCTAAAGAATCTCTATATCTCGAGAACATGAGGCATGAAAACCAGTCAACCACTTACCACTTAACCACTCATACACCATCATTTAAAGCCAGTGGAAAGACACCTGTTACAATGCTTTTGAGAAGTGGCAGCCAATCTAAGAACCCAAAGAGAACACACACATACATATAAGGAGAATATGCAAAGCTCCCCACAAACTGTAGCCCAAGCTCAGGAATAAACCAGAAAGTGCAACCAAACCATCCCAGCCAAATGCCTACACCTACACCACAAACAAAGCGCACTGCTTTTTATTTTGATTCATCTTTGCACAAAGGTCATATTCCTGTGCACAATTATTCAGCTGCATCAACGAAAAGAGGCAAATTCTACATAGCAAAAGAGCAAAGTCGATAAGTTTACTCCTATCATTTTAAAGTGACTGTTTTTGCATTGCCACTGCAACAGTCTCACCCTGGCAACAAAAACATGTCACATACTCTGCATGTATTATTGCATATATACAAATTGCTTACATAATACAATAATATTATATATTATTACATACATATAAACTGTATATGCTATAAACAATCACATCACTTCTCTTCATACCTCTTCATTTCCAGCATTGTTTAAGTTCAAGCATGAACATTTTCTGTTCATGTTTTTTACCCTGATGCAATTCTGATACACACTCACCATTTTACACAACTTCAACTATTATCAAACATCCAAATTTAAACTACGCTATGAACATGTAGAGCTATTTTATACTCTGACACTCTGCAGTCACATGAGGAACTGTGCAACTTGTGTTAATAGCTGAGCAAATATTATGAATAATGTAGGTTTGTGTGCATTGTAGTGATGCTGTTATAGGGAAATATGCAATACAAATTTCACTTTATATTGTACGCTATACTTGTGCACATACAAAACCCGAACATGAAAAATAACAAAATATTAGTTTCATCTTGAAAAATTCTCCAAAAAAAACTATCTTTAAAATGTAAATGCTGTGTATAAAAAAACAAAACAAAACAAAAAAAACCCCACATCCGACTGTCAGTAGAATGGTCATGTGAGAATTGGCTAAACACACACAGGTGCGGTCAAGAGAAACAAACATTAACAACTGTAATCAAACCCACACTCTTTAACACAAACAAAAAAAAAAAAAGAAAAAGAAAAGGGTCACACCCAGAACAGCAAAATATAAGCTTTTACTGGTCTCAACAACAAAATCATTGGTCAGAAAGAAACCTACTGAGACCTCCTGTGCCAACATTTGCTTGTTTTCTTTTACTGAGGTGAACTGTATGGAGAAAAGCTAGAAACAGGGAAATTCACTTATATGTTCTATTATGTAAAAAACAAAAAACTTTATAAATTGTTTGGTGTAATTTAACACATGTAGGTTCACAAATGTATTTCAAATCCTTATCTAATGTTTGAAAAAAAAAAGATGTCAGAAAGAAAAAAAAGTTTATCATGTTTAAACATTTAAAGACATAAAATCTATCCCATACTGTTACTTTATCTGTTTGTTTTTATTCTTCGTCCATTTCCTTTTTGGTCAGGCGTGTATGCTTGACATGGATCTAGAGAGTGGAGGAATGGTCTGATTGCTAGAAAACATCTGGGATAGAGAAACACCCTTTTCATCCCTGAATAAGAGAAAATGCAAACAACTTGTTCATTTCTTTTAAAGTAGAAAGTTAACTAAAGTAAAACATCAACTAAAATGTTATTCATAAAATCCCTATAGAAACAATAAAGTCAATTGAGGACAAAACAAACAAGGTCATCTGATAATGGTATCTTTCGATATGGCATGGGCTCTTTAATGAAACATTAACTCCAACCTGATGCAACTCTGTGACTCAGGCAGTAAAGGAGGAGAGGAGGAGCTGCTGCTCTTTATATAAAGCCTGGGACACAAAGCCCAACATAAACAACACAACGTGGAGCAAAGAATCAGCGTCAGAAGCCAGAGCTTTGTCCAGCTTTGACTTTATTTAAACTTTTTTTTCCCCCTACAGCACTTGAGTGCAGCTGAGCACCATGAGTCACGTGGAGGTGAAGAACCTGAAGCCCACCACCTTTGAGGATCAGTATTATGACGAATATGAATATTACAATCTGACAGACAGACACACGGGTAAGTAACTCTAAATTAGCCCAGTCTCATTGTTAGTCCGGATTTAATCTTTAAACACAGGTTTCCTTCAGCACACTTCACCAATGTGTTCACTAGTAGAGAATCAATGCTGCCTTCAAGTGTTGCAGGAATGTTCGTAAATGAAAGTTTCCCCGTCGAAAACCTCTTAGAGTCGTAATTACAAGCAAACCTCATAAATAATAATGACCCAAAGTTATATAGCATTTACTTGTTAACCATGACACGGTGATTCTTTACTTTTATAAACGTGATAAGTTTTCTTTTAGTATGCATAAACTAAACCATAAACACTGTTTTACACCTATAGGTTTTTAGGCAGATTCTTAAACCAGGATACTTAAACAAACAAACAAATGCATTGTATTTAGCGCACTATATTATAACACTTTTTTAGTTTACTTGCATGCTGTTTTGAGGAGATAGCAGGCATTCCCCCGAGTTTAACCCCAATTTTCTCGTGTGTCCACTAGAGGGCGCGAGCCGCAAAGGCAGGACGAAGAAGGAGGCCAGCTGCAACACGAACCGCCACAACCCTGGCGGGCACGAGCGCAAAATCGTCGAGAAGCTCCAGAACGCGGAGAAGAAGGCCAAAGAGTGAACTAAACAGGTAAACTAACATCACATGGGTGCATATTTTGTAAATAAGCAGTTGCATGAACGTAAGCGTCATTAAAAAAAAAAAAAAAAAAAGTTTTGAAGTTTCTTGTCTGCTTTCAGATTTGTTCGGACGGCTTAATATGGAAACCGACCTTTCGGCGCCTTGGCGTCAGATTTCAAAAGGCAGAAGATAATCGACGTGCCCTTCCGGTACGAGTCTGCTGAAATGACCCTCGGTGGCCTGTTTGGGGGGCTTTATACGCGGTTTTGGATGTGCGCATGCGCAACACACCTGAGCAAGCGGGCACAGGACGCATTGATGAGCGCGTGCAGGATGGTCAATGATACCTTTTTGGTGTTGGTGGTGTTTTTTTAAACAAACGTTTTTATATCACAGACAAAATACTAAAACTGATGAGAAATAAAGACATTTTACAAAGACCTTTAAATCTGTCATTTATTTTTTTGCATGATTGAATGTAAAGATCAGTACCACCAGTACATGAATTTAAACAAAAAAGATCTTCCAGTCAGTATACTCACAAGCAAGCATGAAATGTTTTTTTTTCCTTCCAAATTTAGTAAATTGGATAAAACTGGTAAATTTGTATTCACCTCAACTTTAGTCTTAGGGTTTTTTCACTTAATTTTTTAAAATGATCCATGAAGTGTACCTGAAAGGTAACTAGATGCAAGTGGTCTACAAGTGGGCACGGGTCTCCCAGGAAATTGACGTTTGATTAAAAAAATATATGGATGAAAAACAGATTTTAGGTGAAATATCAGACATATTTCAAATATCAGAAATATATATATCTTTTAAGCTGAATCATAATCAGCTCAAAACTTATGATACTGGCTGGTGGGAGTGGATGGAGATAGACATTGTCTATGCATACATATATAATATATAGACATACATACTGTATGCTTTTAGTATTATACAGTACTAACCAGTAAACTTATTACTGCTGACTACCAATGAGCGATCTGTTAAAAAGAAGCTCTATTAGCTTAGCTGCCTTGTTGCTCTCTTGTAGGACTAAATAGCCCTGCAAAAAGTGATTTGAATAGTTTTTCTGAGACAGAAACTGAAGCTTAATGCAGCAGGTACAGCAACTCTCAAGATTGGTATCTATAAAGCCAAATATAAAGCAGTCTGAAACCAATATGTTCTCACATTGTACAAATCAAATGAACTACAAACGCTCCATTCTCAGACCACTTCTGAATGTGGTCTGCGTATGGTTCACTTGTGGGTCACTTTTAAGGTGTCTTGAGGTTACTTTGTATTCAGACATGCACAGAAAAATGCTAAGTACTGAGACCACATGGAAGACTGAAATGGACCAAGTTTGAAAATACCTTTAGAAACCTCAATAAAAGCTAGTCACAGTTGCTTGTATTCTTTAGTTGACAGTGACCAAGAGGTGGCAGTAGGCTAATATCAGTGAAGTAGTAAACATTTCGAAACAGTAAGCCGCAATATGGAAATGAGAATCTCAGAGGATTACCTAAAGTGCTACTGCATTTCATTTGGAGCGTTTGAAATAAAAGTAAATGACAGCTCGATGCAAAACAGGTTCTTGTATTTTCTCTTTCTCCAAAGAAATACAAAAGTGATTCATATAAATGAAGCATTTAAATTGAACATTGTAACTTGGGTCAAATCCATTTAACCTTCTGGGTGTTAAACCAGGAATTGTACTTTAACAATGGAAGCTGTAGAAACATGAATATACAATGAATACTGAAAAAAGAGTAATTGCATCCACTTCCAGGGCCGACAGTCATATTTGTATACGGATCACACGCATGACATTCTCTAAGAGTGCTAGAATTGGTGTTTTTTTGTTGGTCATTACTGGTATATTAAAGCAGAGACAATGTAAACATATCATGTTTCTAATGTTCCTGTGAAACATCAGACCAAAACCAGGGCATTTTTCTGGTATGATTTGCTTGATTTTTGGTGTATTCTCTCATTGTCATCTTCTGTCTTTTATTGAATTTCATTACATTTCATTTACAATCATGGACTGATAGATTATTGTTCATGTGCTTTCAGTCAATACTTTTTTTTCATATGTGAGAAGAAAGAAAATGTTAGATTTTTATCCTGCCCAAACAAAACTTAATTCATGAAGAGGTTTTCCATACAATCTACGATGCCCATGGTGCCTTTCTTGGTCAGGGTGAACACACTGAAAAAAACCTGAGCTAAAGCTGTTTCTGATTGGGTTAGAAGACAGAGATGAGTGAGCCCAGACAAAGACTTGCTGTATAACTTACATACTTGCAACATAAAGAGCCTATAGACACTGACCAGACAACATAGGAATGTGTTTAGAGAACCAGTTTGAGGCCCATCTTAATACTAACAGAAAATATTGAGTGATTAGTAATCTACAGTAGTTTATAACAATGTCTTGTCTTAACTTTATGCCAACATGGTATACATGGCTCAAGGTGAGAGGAAATAGAAAGTGAGGCAATATCCATTGCTGGTTAATTTAATATTAATTCGATTCATATTAGATAGTTACACAACACATTGCCATGGACGCAGAGTATCATGATTGTTCAATCAAGCTTTAAAACTGTGTCAATGAACTACAACAAAATGTAATTCTAACCTAAAGAAATGTAACATAACTAATGTATTAGCAAAACATTTTTTGTTGATCATTTTTTGTAGAAATGTGGACTTTTGTAAGGTCCAGCAAATTCAACCCTCAGAAAATCTAAATGAACCCGAAGTAGCTATGCATCAGTGGTGTTTCATTTAGCAGTTACTCTCTAGAAAAGATAATCATTGAAATATTTAATTTGGATTGCTCCCTAAAAGCTTCTAGTTTAAACCAGTTCCTAAAATCATTTTGTTGTATGGCTCTATGCAGAACAGAATAAAAGAATCAGGAATAGGTAGTCTTTAATGTTCACAATTGTCTCCCCAATATATAAACATATAAATATTTTATCACTGTCATAGCTCCTGTTATTGACAATTCATAATTTTGAGGTGTGAGAATGAATAACCTCCGTGGTTTGTTAAAGATATAAAAACATGATGTTCACAGAGAGGTGTTTTCAAATGTTTTCTTTCAAGTGCTGATGTAAAATTCACTGAATTATTTCATATTCTTCTGCTTCATGATAAAGTAAATATTGATTTGGTTAAATGCGCTAAATATTTTACAAAGCCTGAGGTGGTTGTTGAGGTGTGTGCCAGTAAAAAAAGCAATACAGTTAAAATACTACATGCTACAATTAAAAATATATTAGTTGTTCAGTTTTAAAGGTGTGTTTGAGTTTATTAAAGGTCACTGAGTCAAACCTGCAGTTCCCTCCTGCTAAACATGAGCCTGGGGCATCATCTGGTCTTCTGGTAATTTTATATTTTACAGTGTTTTTGTTTCCAACTTTTTAATCAACTGAACCGCTGCATATACCACCATATGTTAAACATGTTCACATTAAGTAAATGTATTACTTTTTAAAAAGTATATATATTTTCAAGTTTGTTTGTTTTTCCCCCACATCATTTCCATCTCCTGTTGCTGTTTTGATTTACATAACCTTGTCTCAACTTTCATTGAGTTTCTAATGTCTTTTGAAGAAAGCATGATACTTATATTAAAAAGCTGCTTTAGACATAGCAGACAAGTTTCCAGGGGTTTGGCCTTCTCGCTGTCCAAATCTGAAATATTTCTTGCTGTACTTAAAGAAAGAAAATTTTACTTAATGTGACATTGACATTTGCATCCCAGTCTTACAAACCGCCTGCAATGCCATCATTAACCCCAGGTTGTGAAACCCTTCTGGAAAGGACATGTTAGGTGTGTTTGTATGGGACGGCTTTGATAAGAGTCACCGTGTAATCTTTGTGATGTAGTTTCACAGCTCAGTGTCCCACATGATGTGAACAGAGCATGGTAAAGGATTCATTTCCCGTCCTCTGACACAAGTATCACCATAGACCTTTTTACCAATTGAAAACAGTTGGTGAATCCTAAAACAAAAGGGAAAAAACTTACAAAAAAACACAACAAACAAAACAACCTACAACAAATAAAATGTTGAATTACTTTCACTTCAGCAAATAAAAGTAAAGAGTTTCATTGTGTGAGCAAACCTTTTGGTATCCATAGGAAATACATGTGCTGTAACATGCTTTGATTCAAACAGTATATATGGTACATTAAGTTAATTTTAAGTTTGTAAATTACAAATAATACATTCATGTACCTTTTATTTTATCAATTATATTAATATGTATTATTAGGTTCCCTGGTGGTCTAGTGGTTAGGATGCGGCGCTCTCAACGCTGCGGCCCAGGTTCGATCCCCGGTCAGGGAACCAACCCCAGCCATTAGGGTTGCACAAGCCTTAGTGCCGGTCCCAAGCTCGGATAAATGGGGAGGGTTGCGTTAGGAAGGGCATCCAGCGTAAAAACATGAGCCAAATTAAACATGCGGATGATCCGCTGTGGCGACTTCTAATGGGAGAAGACGAAAGAAAGTTTTTTAGTTTTATATTAATATGTATTATTAACATTAAATGCTCCTTTTGACTAAAAAATCTCAATAGCTCAGATGATTACGTTATATATGGTCGTCTGTGGGGGCTGGTACATGGGCCACACTCTGAGAAGAACAAGTCTTAAAAAAGTCAAGTTCATACACAGGCACTAGTATAGTGCATGCTTTACATGACCAAAGATATATTAACCTACAGATTCAAATGCATTGTTTAACATATTGCCTTCTGGTTTCTCAATCTCAATTGTTTAATGTAGCACTTTGGCCCTACATTAAACAACACAGAACTAAGTAAGTCTAAACAGACCCAAAAAACATGACCACTTAAAAGGATTTGAAGGTTGAAGGTTTTGAAAACAATTACATTTTTTTTTTTTTAATTAAATATCAAAAAACTGACAAAGACTGAATAGGAAACCATGCAAAAGAATGAACGTTTAGCTTGACCATCTGTTTTGACTTTAAAACCACATCAATTCCCTCAACCTTTCAAGCTCTCTTTTCATAATGGTTTGCCAAATCAACATGTTCTGGTTCTACCAGTGATTATAGTACCTAAGAATTAAGGGAAGTACCAATCGCAAAATTAACCAGATGTGTTTATGGTGCTATTTAATATAAAAAATACTTCATGCTTTATTTTATGACAGTGAACATGATTAAAAATGTTTATGGTTAGTACATGTGCAGGGGAGGGACATGGGTTTTATCAGTAGGAGAATGTTGAGGAAGGAGCCACCAGGAAGAGGGAAAAGTGGAAGGCCTAGGAGGAGGTTCATGGATGTGGTGAGGGAAGACATGCAGGTAGTTGGTGTGAAAGAGGCCGATGTAGAGAACAGGGGGGTATGGAGACGGATGGTCAGCTGTGGTGACCCCTAATGGGAGAAGCTGAAAGAAGAAGAAAAAGAACATGATTACTTTTATATTTCAACTAAATGTGCAGTAGAATATGACCCTCAGAATAACATGAATAAATACAAAGACTTAACTTTTTCACATGAAAGCAACAATTGCAGATGTTAAATTTATGACATTTGGCAGACGCTCAAATCCTGAGTGATGTACATTTAATTCATTTCATAGAACTGAGCAGTTGATAATTATGGGTCTTGTATGTTCGGAAGCTTGGCAGTGCTAGAATTTGAACTCGTGACTTTCTGATCCAAAGTCCAATGTCTGAACATTCTTCACATTTTTCGCACTGAGAAAAAGCCCTAGTGTCTTAGCAACCGATTAAGAATGTTTGAAAAGAGTAAAATAAATGTTAATAAATAAACATATGACTTTTTTTTATGGCCAAGAGCTTTTTAAGTATAAACCGAAAATGTGAGACCCTGAATCCCATCCATCTCCTTCTTCAGAGCTGACCTCTGTTTCTCTTTAAACACATGCTGTGATTGTCACTGGTGTCTGTTACATAAAATGCCCAGGGCGAAATATTCCATGGAGTCCAGAAGCCCATAAATTCTGACAAGCTCAGATGGTTTTGTTTGATTATGAAACATTGATCAGCAGAAGACAACTGTGAAAATAAACTGGCAGCATTTCATTAGCATGTAGAAACATTCAATCAGCTGCATCTTATTAGCATGTAGTATAATTTTACACTCCATAATTTTATGAAATATGAGGACTGTGTATTATGTTCAAAGCTTGTTCACTGGGTAAAAATTCAAATGTTTTACTGGGAAAAGAAATCATGATAGAAAAAAAAAATTTAATTAGTAAAATTTGAAAATATTTTTTTAAGTGTCCCTGAAAGTAATAGACGATCCATTAATTTGTTTCATTTAAAATAGTAAAAAAAAATTGTAATTACTCATTATCTTATCTAATGAGTGGTTTGGACATGGGGAGGAGGGACATGGGGTACATCGGTAACAGGATGCTGAGGATGGAGCCACCAGGAAGAAGGAAAAGAGCAAGACTAAGGAGGAGGTTTATGGATGTGGTGAGGGAAGACATGCAGGTTGTTGTTTTGAAAGAGGCAGATGTTGAGGACAGAGTAGTATGAAGCAGGATGATCCACTGTGGCGACCCCTAATGGGAGCAGTCGAAAGAAGAAGAAGAAGAAGAAGAAGAAGAAGAAGAGAAGAAGATTATCTTATCAAATGAATATGAACTGTAAGACACTTTTCTAATGTGATCACTTGCAATCATGATTCAATCATCTGCAATATTATGATGAGTTGATATAAACAATCGTAATATATAACAAAATCTTTTAGCATTGTCATTCATGCTTTAATCTTTAAAGCTTGTATTTATCACAACAAAAAAATTATTCTGGACTTCTGCTATGCCAACAAAATTCCCACATTTAAACATGAGTACATGAAGTACATACTGCTAAAAGAAAAATGTTTCATTTTTTTTTTTTACAGACACTTGCTTTGACCGTGCGCTTCAGATGCGGCCCAAGATCTACTTGAAGACTTGTTTCTATTCAAATTCCATTTTGAGGAACAATGAACATCACTGGTATTGCACTGAATTGCATTATTCCTGGACTACCCAGAACGCCCCTGCTTCCATTTCACAATATGCGAACCTTCAGTATGAAGCACTCTTTGATGTTAAATTCAGGATTAAAGTTAATGAGCTGGCTGAAAGATAAGTACAGGCTCTTAAGTTTAGTCCTCAGACAGCGAGACAGAGTACAGAATGAAACCATGAGCAAGTTCAAAAGCGAGTGCACCCCAATTCAGTTCAGTTTCCCATGTTCCTGCCCCCTCCCCCTTTGGCTATCTCTCTTTCTGCTCTTCTCGCTACTGGTGGTTGGAAAAACACAGCCTGTTGCCTAGCAACTAGCCTTTGGAAATTCCAAAAGAGCCCATGGGGAGCACAGACCATTCTTCTTGGCGTGCATGCGGCCAAGGTGCGTCGAAAAATCCACAAGACTGCTTCCTCTGGCCAGGTTGTGCAGGTGAGCAGGTGTCTGTCTAAAAGAGAGCAGAAGACATTATGAGAGTCGAAGACACAATGTGAAATGAAATGCAAATGTCAATTATTTCATTTGGTGGAAACATCTGCTAGAGCCACAGCACAGCAATAAGTAAACAAAGCAATTAACAGCTGGTTTGTGTGTGTGTGTGTGTGTGTGTGTGTGTGTGTGTGTGTGTGTGAGAGAGAGAGAGAGAGAGAGAGAGAGAGAGAGAGAGAGAGAGAGAGAGGCAAAGTAATACTGCGAACTTAAAGAAACAGTTTAACTTTTTGCATCTGGATCAAATTTCCAATGTCTTAAATTCAAAACATTGTGTATAATATTAACAGCTATTCTTTAATCTACTACAGTATTTATATTCTTTAAACAGTATTCAAAAGTTAGATTCATACTAATTATGCTTGAATCCAAGCTTAGGAAATAAGGAACTTATTGTGGGAAATGCATGAGTGTCACTGATATAATTTCAAACCATCATCCATCATTAACAAAAAACTTGTAAGTTGTTGATAAAGCTCACATGGCTTTCCTCTGTGTTCCTTAGTTTCCTTCACCCTTCCAAAAACATGCTAGAAGGTTGATTGGCTTCACTATATTACCTCTAGTTATAAATGAGTGTGGGGAAGTATTTGTGTTTGTGCATGGTCACATTAACGGTGAATCCCATTGCATGTCTTGTGTTTCTGTGATATGCTCTGGATCCTCTATGATAAAACATATTCTAATGATGAATAAAGGATAAATAAATGATATAAGAATGCAAGGAATACAATTTACCATTAAATACAAGTTTAAGATAATCACTATTTAGTCAAATGTGTGTTGCCATATTATCCACTACATTTTGTAGACTTTTTGTGGACATTTCTTTAGCCACAAGAGCATTTGTAAGGTAAGTCACTGATGTCAAGCAAGGCCTGGGGTGTATTTAACATTCCAGCTACACCTCAAAGCTGTTCAGTGAGGTTGAGGTTTAGAGCTCTGCAGGACACTTAAGCTTTTCAACTCAAACATTGGCTAACCATGTTGTCTTGGACACTGCATCGTGCACAGTGGAAAATGTGCTGGGATATGTTTAGGTTTAGGCAACCTAGCTTGAGTGAAAGGAAATTGTAAGCATACAAAGATATTCTGTACAATTGTGTGCTCCCAAACTTTTGATATTGCTCATATAAGTGTATTGTATGATATAGAGGGCTCTTGAAGTTCCACTCCATTGCTTTGTTATGAAGCCGGGTAATGATGTTTAGTTCAGCAACCACCCATCAGTTCATTACCCGCTATTCACAACTATAATCATGGCTTATATGTGCCCTGGAATGAAATGGTTTGAGGCAATTCATATGTCACAGACCCTCCCACTTTAACCATCATTGATGTAGGCTTCTAAGGAATAAATTGGAATTGCCCAGAATCCAAACACTAATATTTAGACATCATTCAAGCAGCAGGTTCCTCCAGGTTAACTCAAGAATCATAAATATTGTCCAGTTGTTGCTTTATATCAGAGATTGTTCCAGTTACAGCAAAGAACCCTTTACAAACCTTTTCACAAAGACTGTGAAATTTCAATCTTGAAAATGATCATAGCAAAATTAGATAAGTTATAAAATAATAGAATATTAAATCTGATTCGCTGTGAGGAAAAAAAGAGAAGTCCTGATATTCTTTCTGCAGAATACATATATATATAAAAATACACACAGTTAGTTTGCTTCTCTGAGCAGAGGACTTAATTAGTGAAATCAGTACATGCTACATGCATTTTGGTCATTGGTTGGCTACAGGACTGCAAGATGTTACCCTGATGCCCTCACTGTTAATGTTGCAGTTCTCTTTTCACATCTCCTCCACCTCCTTTTTCTGGTTCATTACCCTCACCATACCATGCCATTTACTTCCAAATGCTCTTTCACCCGCTCACCTGCTGCTTCTATCCCTCTCTATTTATCTCTAAATTTCCTCAACTCTACCTCCTGCCTCTTGCTGTTTTCATCCAAACACCGTAAATCTTGTGCTTATTGACAACTATCAGGCTTCCTGAGATTACCAGTGTTGCAATGATGAGAATCATCCTTATTGGACCTAATGAGGCTTAATTAATTGACATGACAACAATTCAGGTTCAATTTAATTCAGATTACAATCTTCACTCCTCTTATAATACATTGTACTTTCATGCTCTTGCCTAGTGCATTCCTTCTTTCACTCTCTCTTTCTCTATTGCTTCCTTTCTGGCAAATATAAACACTCGGCTCTGTTTCTTCAGAATTTCTGTAATTGACCACTGCAAATGTGTCGGAAGAGTCAATACATAACCTGCTCACTAGAGTTTAGGGGACTTCCTTATGTCTGTTTAGAATAGTGTCACTGTCACTCGAATGCTGTGTTCCCGCTGACATTTCTTTATACAACTTTCCTTGAGTTTTCTCTCTAGTTTACTTCACTGCTGCATTTCATTACATTCAGCGAGGTCTAGATGTGGTGCAGATGAACTGATGCAACGTGTGTCATGCCTTCCCACCACTGAAACTGATATGAATATTTGAACGGATGTATTTGGTTTGTATTGTTTTTCAGCTCTGCTAGATTGAACCAGAGTCAAGTGGAATTGAGTTCCACTTCTTTGAGTTTTTCTGGGCAAGTAGATTAATTGCCACAATGTAAAAGAAAAATAAATAAATAAATAAAATCAAAATTCAGCACTACATTCCTGAATTATTTCTGATTATTTATACTATTTAGAAAATGTAGTGATGATTAGAACAGGTGTGCTTGGCTGAAACCCACCGCTTCTGGCAGCAGTGTGAAAGTCTGGCAAATGGATATTGCACAATGCTGGCTTTAATAACACATAGCAACGCTGGCTTTAATAGCAAAACCCCAACACCGTCTGCTGCAGAGAGCTTCACACATGTAACAGCATGGATTCCTGCTTCAGTTTGGCTCCTTTTTAAACTATTTGGATGTAATGGTAACAATCAGAACAGGTGTACTAGGATGACATTTTGGAAACTATAAAAGTTTGGAAACTGTTTAGAAAAAAAATGAATTCAATAACAGAAGTAACACAGTCAGGTTGAAAGCTTCACACAAACACAAACACACACACACACACACACACACACACACACACACACACACACACACACACACACACAGAATCGTGCTTAAAATTGACCAGATTCAAGATCGATTGTAAAATATTTATTGCCTCTGTGGCTTTTTAATTACTTTAATAGCATGGATTAATGCTTTATTCAAATGATTTGCTTTGAATTTGCCTGTTTTAATTCAGTCAACTAAGGCCAGTGATGTTTATCTCTGCAATATCCGCAGTGCGTTATGAAGTATTAAAGACGCAATAAAAGTCAAATTCACGCTAGTCACTAGCAATGGCGGTCTGTACAGCGCTTTCATAGCTGCTAAGAGTAGAGAAAATCTCATCCATGTCCCTATTTCAGTCAAATGTCTCTGCGTCTCAAGGGTCTGGAGATACCCATAACCTTTTTGACATGCACCAGTGTGCTAAATGAACAAATGTTAATTAAAGCGATGCAGTTAACACCCTTGATGATTGGTAGCATGGCTTTGATTGGTGTCATGCTTCTGCTTGATTTGCCAAGGAGTTCAGAGGCCATTGGATATGACACACCAAGCTGGACTTCAAGCCTTCAAGACAAGGGGATATCACTATTTACTTTCATTACATCTGTGCAGTGAGCTGATCTGGAAGTGATAAGGCAGTCTATGAGTTTTAATAAATAGCCAATACATTCCTCTGGGAGGCCTGGAGATCATTGTGGGAAGCAAGATGACAAGAAGACAAGGAGATGAAAGAGAGAGGAAATGTTCGACAAGCGCACGTATGCTCACAGACAGGTAACTATGTCAGAGATAACAATCCATCAACCAAAGAAGCATGGTGGAAAATTGCAGGAACAGAGGAGTGATGTATGGGGTGCCAAGGCAAAGTGGAGGAAAAGAAGCCATGGACAGATAGACAGAAGACGTGCTGCATCAGAGTTAAAGATGTTATTAAAATGAAACGGAGAGATTGCTCACTCTGGAGAACGCTGCTTACCATCATGTCACTGACCACGGAAAGAGATGGAAAAGAAGGCAGAGACCGGGGGGGAAAGAGAAAGAAAGGAAATTAAACAGAGGAGGGGTTTAGAAACTGGTTATCCTGAATCCATGTCTTCACACATGTATCATTAGGCATCATTAGAGCAAATTATATAGAGAGAAAGACAGATGCTGCTGCCTGGTGCTTATGAGGCACAGCACAATGTTGCTGCTACATGCTTCCTGGATCAGGGATAAATCTCACACGCTTCCTTGCAAGAACACACACAGACACGCACACACACGCGCACACACACACACACACACACACACACACACACACACACACACAGTTAAAATGCAGTCATAAGCAGAGACAGTAGGAAGCTGGACAGAATCTTAATGCGCACAGGGATATTCATTGAGGTTGACACAACAAATGCACACTGTCCGGAATGATATTGGAAGAATGCCAGTGAATTGAAGTGTCCAGGAAAAAATGAGAGGGAACATGTGGAAGTGGCAGAGGGGGAAATATGGGGGAGAATTGCAGAAGATGAGTGCGCAGAGAACTGGGAATTAGTAGCAGCAGCTCAGAAAATAAAATTCTCCCTCCTATGCGATGCAGCCTTGCGCATCTTCTCACTCAGCATTTTGCCTTAACTCAACTTCTCACTTCTTACAGTCGCTGTTCACTTCATCTTCATTTTCTTCTTCTTAATCTTCTTCTTCTCCCGCTACCATCCTCTACTGACACACAACCTCTCCTTACCTCCTGTTATACCTCTTCTTACAGTTTTAGAAATGTATCTACCATCTGATACACATTTACTCCTCCATCTCTGCCTCGTCCCCACTCTCTCCATCGCTCTGCCTCTCCTCTACCCCCTTCCTCCTCCTTTCTCTCTCTGTCTCTCATGCTCTCTTTCTCATTCTCTCACACCACCTGTTAGTGCAGACCTGTAAGCTTTGGAATCCACTTGTTTTATGAGGGACTCTTTTATACTCACGCAATCGGAGGTAAGTGAAGGAATCCTTCTAATTAGTCCCTTTCTCTGAAAACTTCCTGTGCTTCCTGGGCTTTGGATAAAGATAAATATATCTATGTCTTTCATTTGTTTCAATTATTATTTGTCATCTCCTCTTGTTTTTCATGGTGTTTTGGCTTCCTTTATGCATTAACAATTTTCTTGTAATTGGTGTCATTGTAATGGATTGTTTAAGAATTGTTCCAATAGAGTTCTCTTCTTCTTTTACTCTCTCTTTATATACAGCTGTCTCCTCCTCCCTATGGCATCTCTTTACAACCCTTATTTATCTCAACCATATTTCTTTCTGTATAATTAAGTAACTATAGTGGAACTGAAATTGAAAGAGTAAAGAATATTTATTGGGCAATAATGGCCTTAATGCCATGTTGTTACCTGAGAACTCTTACTTAATATATTAAGTAGTAAATGGGCTTTTTTTTACGATTTTGCCACTTCAAGAACGTGCTGCAATTTCTAGCTTCTAGCCAAATGAGTTTCTATTGCACTTTACTGCTTCTATCTCTGTCTTTCTCTTCATATTGCTCTATTTTCTCCCTGTTGCTGGCTTTCTGCTTTTCATCAGAGCCAAGGAGGATATTCTAAAAAAAGAAGGAGAAGTAAGGGTGACAGTAAGAATGATGAGCCAATGTACACGTGTCTTTGGGGTATCGTGCGTAAATTCGGGTGTTTGAAAGAAAAGTGATATATGCTTAAGTAGCATTGCAATACATAAACTGATGCAGACAGCAGCAGGAGTGGTGGTGGTGGTGTTGGTGGTGGTGTTGGGGGGGGTGGTTTGTAAAGATCTTAAAAAAAAAATCAACACATGAGCAGACAAAAACTATAGAAACAATGTTATAGATCCAGCATGGAGGAAAGGTAAGAGGATAGATATGAAGATGCTGATCTTTCAGCAGAGATAATTGCAGCAGAAGTGTCTGAAAAGCCAACACCTTGGATTTTAAACTAATTCTGGGCCACTCGTATCCATCTTAAATGGCTCAAGCTCCAACAGGTACTTTTATATGTAGTCAAATGTCTTGGAAAGGAAGACTGAATTAAAACACCTGTGATCAATCTGGGCACAGAATGATTTTAAATGAACTCAGACAGACTGAGCAATATACACTGGAATTATTCAGGCTGGAACGAATCACTAGCTGAAATAAGAATGACATGTTATGTTGATCCCATTGCATTTCATGATGATGTATTTGTTAAGAATCGAGGCTTGAGTGGACGTGATTAGCAGTTTTGGCAAGCTTCGACATGCTGCCCAGTCCTCACAGGCACTCGGAGTGCTTTCCAATACAGCTAGATTCCCCCACACTGCCAACCACCATAATGAACACTGCTGACCACCTACTGTCATTACTACACACACACATGCACATGCACAAACACACACATACACTTCTTTCTTCTGCCATCCCTCACACTCATGTGCTCAGCGATATCCCTCTAACGTCCTATTTCATCACTTGCTGTGATCCACTCTCAGCTAGACTGACACTCATTCAATTAGTCCCACACAAACACACACATGCTCACACACACCCATACACAATGATTTGACAGAGCTAGCAGCTATAAAGCAGTGGCGCTGTCAGCTCCAAGCTCAATCTGCAGAAGGGGTTACTGCAGTCAGTTCAAGCACACAAGCACACTTGGACGCAGTGTGTGTGTGCGTGTGTGTGTGTGTGTGTGTGTGTGTGTGTGTGTGTGTGTGTGTGTGTGTGTGTGTGTGTGTGTGTGTGTTCCTGTGTGTTGACTCCTTTTACACACACTTTTAGTCTTCCATGATGTGGTAAATAAAGTATTGTGAAATTGAAACTATATACTGTACTAATGCACATTGCATGTCCAATCCACTCATTTTGCCGTTTACACAATTAAAAATTAAGAGAGATACATTAAAGATTTCTGGTCCAGAAATGCAACCCATCATATTAAGGAAACTTTACTAAAAGATAAACCTTGAGTTTATCAGAAGATTGCCTTCTTCTGTAACAGCGTCATGTCTGCATGTAAGTGATTCAAATTGTGTATATAACCAAACAATATGACATGAAAGGTGTTATAGTTAAATAAATTGCACCATTATGATGCTGGAGTGGATTAATATTTTTGCAAAAAGTGTTTTCTTTCTCTTGCACCCTAGCAAATTGATAAAGATGATAATTTATAGTTAAATTTCATGCTACATGTTATTTCCTTCTATGGCTTAAATAATAGCAATTATAAACAGATGTTGCTAATGATAAACAGTTGTTGAACAGTTGACAGTAAACCCCAAACAAACAAACAAACCAGAAA
The DNA here is from genome assembly GCF_014805685.1 of Silurus meridionalis. Classification (NCBI taxonomy): domain Eukaryota; kingdom Metazoa; phylum Chordata; class Actinopteri; order Siluriformes; family Siluridae; genus Silurus; species Silurus meridionalis. Next base: position 8,926,876 of record NC_060897.1, read on the forward strand.
ATACCCACAAGAAACTAGTGTGGAAACAAGGGCACATGCAGGCTCACCTTTCTCTCTTGAAATTGTATCCCTTCCACTGCTCAACTGAACAGAGAACCCTTGTTATCAAAACTCAGCCCAGGTGTGTGATCCTAATAGTTCACTTCCTCTGGATCCACCCTCTATTCATCAACCAGTGTTTGACCATGCCTGCGCTTCCATAACTAGAAATTGCAAGTCAAGGTCCCCTGTGTATAACACCTTCTCACAGAGGAAATATTATTGACTGTAACATGATGCTAACACTGAAGACTTTGGTAAATAATACATAATTATTATTGGACCATGATTATTATTATTATTATTATTATTATTGTTTTTTTAAAATGTTCTATTTATTCATTTATTCATTTATTTATTTATTATTAAACAATATAGAACCATTCATGATTTAAATATGCTGTTTGCTAAGTTTGCATATAGATTTATTTATATGCAGTTGACCATATTATTTGTGTGGCTTTTTGAACATCCCATTCTACATTTAGTCCCAATTTGCTGTTATAATAAACTCCACCCTTATGGGGAGATCCTGTAGATTTTGGTATGCACTTGTAGAGATTTATGCTCATTCAGCCATTAGGGTGTTAGTAAAGTCAGGTACTGATGTAATGTGAGGAGGTCTGTGCACTCAGCGTTCAAAATTAACCCAAATGTGTTCAGTAGGCAAACCTTCCACTCCAACCCATGTAAACCATATGTTCATTTAGATATGGTTATCTCACCATGTGTACAGAGGCATTGTCATCGTGCAGCAGGTTTGGGATTTATTCTAGCACATTCAAAGCATCCTATATATTTGTGTATCTCTAAAAATTGGTGTTAACAATTGGGTTGTAACCGCATATAGCTGAAAAAGTCAGGTTCCTCTATTCAGGTTTCTGTTTATATTTTTTTATGAACCAGAAATGATCTTTGCTCTCCTCACCCCACTCAGAACAGAGCTCTGTGATGTTTTATTAAAATGCTATTCACAAGGTAAAAATGTTTTTTTTTAAGAGAGAATGTATAAAAATGACTGTTGTTACAGGGGAAGCGATAGGCAGATATTGATTTTCTAACAGTTCAGTTAATATTAAATTATTTAATCCCTAAGTCATGACAACCCCAGTTTTCAATCCGTTATGTTCATAGCAGTTGAGTTTGCTTTGAATTATAGCCTGACAGTCTCTTTAGAAATCATCATGTCAATCAAGATTCAACATTATACATGACAGCTCCATTTTCCAAATGTAATAAAATGTTAAATAATTACTGTTGTAAAGGATTTACAGTTTTGTTCAATTACTATGAAATACAAATACGAAAAACACTAAAAATAAAAAAAATTATACAGTGTGTTTTGGAAGATTATATTACAATAAAACATGATTGCAATGTGGTATAGTGCTAAGAAGGACAATTGATATCAGACATGTAAGAATGCAATAATCCGGGGCTAATTGCTAATCTTGTTTGCATGTATGTGCCATGATGTTATTAGCCGTGCTGGTACATGGTCTCTGTATTCTCTTTTTTTGTTATAATGATGAGCAGCATGTCACAGCCACCAGATGTGACACATGTCAAAGTCAGAATGTAAAACTGACATACAGGACAGATTGACTTGTGTGCGTGTGTGTGTGTGTGTTTGTGTGTGTTTGTGTGGTTTGTGTGTGTGTGTGTGTGTGTGTGTGTGTGTGTGTGTGTGTGTGTGTGTGTGTGTGTGCGTGCTTGTGTATATACCTAAGGCTAGTTGGGGGCTAATCTGTCTCACAGTGACACACTTTTTTCATTCCTTTTCACCTATTATTGATTGTAGTATAAACCAGAATAAAATGAATGCTTGCTTTTTAGAAAGCAGTATTTGCTATAACAAGCTGTTTCTCCTCTTGTGTGGGCTGTGATGGTGACAGTTAATAAAATAAAGGCTTAAGTTCTATGCTGTTTTTCCCCTACTCACTAAATTAGAACTTTAGCTGGATAAATCCCCCAGTAAAGCTCACTTTTCTCCCTTTGCTTGCCTTTCTGGAAATAAGACGTTAGCGGCAGGATAAAGTCTAAACCTCTTTCTCTTTTTATGACTTTCTCTCTCTCTCTTTCTGTCTCTCTCCCTCTGTCTCTCACTTTCTGTCTCTAAGAATACTTTTCCACTCAATATCCATGCCTTATTCATCTCTTTTTCTGGTTTGCTTACTCCCATAAGCGATAGCTCACAATACATTTAGAACTGATTCATTTCTCAGGTTACACTGAAGCTACAAAACAAAAAGATTTGCTTGAGCAGGCAAGCCTTAATTACTGAGATATTGGCCACCTGCATTAGTGTGCAGCTCACGTCCATATGCATAGAACAGGTTGGCAGTTTTCAACTGCAAAAGCAAGTATATGTATTTATATATATGAATAAGGTGCAGGCCCATAGTGGCAATTTGGACAAGTAGGTCAAACGTCTGTTTTTTTGTGATTTCCCATGTCTTGAATATAGCACATAAGAAATACACATCGTAATACTCAATAAAAGAAGGGGTTGTTTGTTAAGGCAGTGCTTTTAGGACAAAAAAGATTTGGAAAATTTTTTAAATAATAATATTTTCATAATATAGATAAAATAAGGGTATGGAGCTTGGAAGATAAGAAAAGTACTTAAATATGAATTCCATGCATGTGAATTATGTAGATGTCACATTAAAAAATTCTGTATTATAATTAACAAATCAACATGACAGCCAATGTTTCCATCTTTTTAACTTGCTGGGGTAAAAATATACAATTATATTATAACTTTCTTATATTCTGCTTAAAAAAATATATAATAATAATAATATAATATTATTATTATTGTTATTGTTATTATTATTATTATTATTATTATTATTATTATTATTTTTTTTATTATTATTATAGAAGTTTTAGTAGTAATATTAATAGTAGCAACTGTTATGTTAGTAGTAACAGTAATACTATTAGTTTTAATGGGATTAAATAAATCCAAAATTAATATCTCTCATTATCTTTTGTCTATCTTATCCACTCAGCTCTATGACGGTGCGTAAAGGTAAAAAACTTACCATCTCCATCCAGGAACACATGGCCATAGACGTCTGCCCGGGCCCGATCCGACCAATCAGACAGATCTCCGCCTACTTTCCCCGTCTCTCCCCGACCGGTGACTCTATCTCTCCACACCCTGCTGCCTCTCCAGTGGCCCTCAGCCCTGGGCTTGGGGCTTCTGGAGCAGGGGGCAGCAGCACACTCCTCTCTCCACTGCAAGCCGGGGCCAGGGGAGGTGGTGGAACATTGTCATTGTCCAGTAGTGTGGACACATCAGTGGACATCAACAGTTCTGACAGTGATGACTGCAGTAAGCTTTCATTCCACCTATTAGTTTTAGTTCTCGTTATATTGTACACTTGGGCTCTGTGCATGGAAATAATACAATCACACCAGGTAACACTTAAGAGTTAAAAGTGCTTTAATACAAAAGGGGGCAAAGAATGACTGCAGTGGGATGGTTTAATAGATAATGTCCTCTGCTGCCTTACATCCTTTAAAAGGATGTAAAATGTCAAACCAATGTGGCAGAAAATAATCCTTAATGCTGCAGGAGCAGTACTGCTTTGTGTTATGTTTCATGGGTGGATGTGGTCGATGAATCATATTCATAGAAACCAGATACATAACTGGACTTTATGTAGGTGCAGGGTGTGATGCTGGGTTAAACTGAGAGTTTCCCACACATTTGTTATACACACGTTCAGTGAGGTCCAGCATAATCACATTACATAAATACAGTGTGTAATAGTGTGTTCTAATTTGCATGAATATTGCACACATGCTGTTTGTGCTATATATTTACTGTATATACAGGATATATATATATATATATATATATATATATATATATATATATATATATATATATATATATATATATATATTATGTGTGAAATCTGCGCTGTTTCTTATTTACACATGAGATTTTAGCACTATTGTCCTACATCTAGTAAACATTAAAATTGAATTATTTTTTAAAACAGTATTACCTGTTACCTGTTACGGCCTTTGTGTGGATCATAATAAAAATAGATGATTAATGAACGTTTTTATTCCAGAGGTGCTTAAAGTTGATTGCTGTAGCTTGACAAATTGCACTGTGAATAGTTTAATCTTTCCATGTGTATGCTAATATGATCATTTTTCCATTATGGTATAGCTGCTCTCGGGACATTAGAGTTCGAATTGCGGTATGAGAAAGCCACCAGCTCCCTTCACTGCACAATCCTTAGAGCCAAGGTTTGCACTTTTCCAACAGTTTAATTTTTTTAAAAGATAAGGCTATGTTATAAAAGATGTCCCATTGAAGAAATAATCACTAGTTTAGTGACAATATGTCAGTGAGCATATGCTCATATGCATACTTATAGAATAAATAGAATGAGTGAATGCTTTGAGTCATGTTTTGCCAAAAACTTTTATGAGAAGCAATAATGCTCACTCACTTTTTTCTAGGGTTTGAAGCCTATGGATTTCAACGGCCTGTCAGATCCATATGTTAAGATTCATCTCCTGCCTGGAGCGAGTAAGGTGGGTCAGTTGAAACCACAGTGCAGGCACTGAATCATCACATCCATAATTCATAAGTTTCCTATGTATATTATAACCATACATATAAAACAATTAAAGTACAAAACTTTAACACAAAGCAAAAAAGAGGAAACACAAATATTTTCTCCAATAGCTGCAAATGCTATTATTAAAATCATTATTTGCTTGAGGGTTTTCATGTTAATATTTGCTAATACCTTGTAAGGCCAGCATTTAGACAGCATTTTAATGATTCTGTTTTTTTTTTTTGCAATTATTATTAATGAAAATTTTGGATTGTTGGCTTGAAGCAGAATATAGCCAAGTTTATGAAATATCTTGAATTCATAACATTTTTAATTAAGATACATTTTCATTTCATCTATATTAAATACCTTTTGGAGCTTAATTATATATTTAATGTTTTTATTTGAATTATTAAATTAGCCCCTTCATTGTTTCTCATTAGGCTAACAAGTTGAAAACCAAAACTGTACGGAACTCTCTAAATCCGGTCTGGAATGAGACGCTAACCTACATTGGAATTACGGAAGAAGACATGCACAGAAAGACTCTGAGGTAGTTTGTGTGTGTGTGTGTGTGTGTGTGTGTGTGTGTGTGTGTGTGTGTGTGTGTGTGTGTCTGTGAGAGGAAGATGTAGGTGTGTGTGGGGGTTTGTAAATTGAGCAGCTTATAGAAGTCAATTCTAAAAATCCTTCAGGGAGTGTCTTTTCTGCCATGAATACCCGTATGCCAGTCGCCCACACATCCTTCCCTGGGTACATCTCTGTGGCAGCAATATTTCAGCTTTCAGCCTGTTCTCTAGAACGCTGTACACTTCTGAATGTTAAGGATATGTTTTTATGTGCCTGCTGCTCGAGTCTGAGAAGAAACTGTTTTTCTGAAGTCGTTTGCTTGTGACAGCATATGTGTAACTGACTATATTTAACTTTAGGGGACAGAAAGAAATTCTCATTCCTAAAGCAACTATGTGATTAAATTTAGATTAATACAGTTCTGTGAAATATTATAACACAACTTAATCAAATACAATTATATAGAATCTGCAAATGTGCAAATACTTTATTTTTGGCATATATCAGACACCCTTATCTGGAAATTATTTATACAAGTGAGAATTTGAGGTTTGAGGGCCCAGCTTCTTTGCTTAAGGGCTCAGCTGTAGCAGCTTGGTGGAACTGAGGTTTCAACTCACAACCTTCTCATCCAAAGTCCAACACCTTAACTACTCAGGTAATAAGGGTTCCTTTATTGATTTAGGTGCAAACATACAAAACAAAGATCAAGAAACAAATAAATAACCATAGGAGGACTGTAGAAGCCAACAACAACCACTAAGAGAGAAAAGAGATATAGTTTAGGTTAATCTTTATATAAGTGTATATCATTGATATAATTAACCAGAAATGTGATTCAGGCACAAACATTTCACATAACATAAAACATTGAGGAGTCGTGGCTGGAATCATAGTTATGATTTATAATCCTGACATTAAGAAGCATCTCAATGCCATAGATTCCCTGTGTGAGTCTCCCCGTGTGGAATCTGCTGCTGAGATGTAAAGCCATGTAGTAAACACAGGTGTGAATAGATATTGCTTATTGTTCAGCATGGCCACACAAATACTCATTAATAATACATGCTTAAATTCTTTGCTTTCACAGAAACCTCGCAGATCTGCAAATTATTATGTTGTAATTGTTAAACAATTGTAAAAGTGTTTCAACAATATTAATATTAAGTATTCATACTGTCTTTAGAACATCACACGTTTGAATTCTGAAAATACTGTGTCCTGGGAGCGAAAGGAACAAAGTTAGTTGTTCTAACTGGGTGGAAGGGACTGCATACAATTTCTTGTTTGTCAGATTGTTTTCAGTGAAGTGACACTAACCAGTCAGGAGAATCTGAGCTCATGTATGTGTAAAAGTGTAGACAGCTATTTTTTTTCTTTTAAGCTAATAAGCGTGTTGGCTTGGAAATATTTGGTGACCAAATGGAAATATTTGCTGAACAAACTGGGGAGATAATTAAGTATAAAACGTATTATCAGCACAAATATGCAGGTCTGTACATGTCAAGGTAAGTGTTGAACATGAACATGAGTGGATACTTTGGACCGAAGAAAACATTTCCCACAATATTTCATAACGTAATTCTTATCCCTTATAGGGCTAGTTCAATCATAATGAAACCTATTTCATATTTTAGCAGCAGGGGATTACTTCTATGTCATCACGTCCTAACAACAACTCATTCTCTCTTCTCATCTGTAACACAATTTTTCACATTACACATTCTCCCAAGATCTTCTTTTTGGTTGCCACTTTGTGCCGCCGGCAAATCCCCCCTCCCTTCATTTCAGATATACACTTCTCCCTAGACACTCATCACTCTTCACTGAAGAGAAAGGAGCAGGCTCATCACTGTTTCATATTCCTTCTGAAAAATTGCACAATGAGTAACATTAGTGCAATCTACAATGACAATGATACAAATATGATCCATTTTAAAAAAGAAACATTTCATTAAGTGTTCCCACTAGTTCGTTTGCATGTTTGTTTGTTTTTGCCTGATTGTGGAATTTTATCCCAGCGTCAATTTTGCATGCATCTCGTACATCTCTTGCTATCATTTATCTGATGCGTAATAAGGGTGCCCGCCCATATCCCCTCACCCTTTTACACTACCATACCTCTAATAGACATAACAGAGACAGTGTCAGCAAATGCTATATGCTGAAATTCTTTTATAAACGAATTAATGGGATTGTTCAATTCATTATTCTTGCTCTAATTGTAAGAACTAAGACAATTCTTTCTTTTAAAAGCCTCTCAAAATATTATTTACTGTTTAGAGGGGGATTTAGGATTTTATTGTGTGGATTTAATTTGTACAATGTTTTTTTGTAGGTTTGGGCATTCTGATATGCTTTTCTGCTGGATGTAAATGGCTCTTATCTGAATTACTTTTGGTTACCTGTCAGCTTCTGATAATTATCCACAGAATTATTTTCTTTTTTTGCAGTATAAACTGCACATGTTTACTGTTTCCCTAAACACCTACCAAATAACATTATCTTTACTGATATGAATATTACAGAAACAGCTTATACAAAAGGTGAAAAATGGAACTACCAGGGTCCCATTATAAACCAACCAAACACTACTTTCCCCAGACAATAAAAAAGCAAATAAACATAAAAAACAGAAACTTGTCATATTTTATTCATGATATTCTTTTGTGTGTGTGTGTGTGTGTGTGTGTGTGTGTGTGTGTGTGTGTGTGTGTGTGTGTGAAGGCTAGAGGTTTCGTTCAAGCTGCACCTGTTGCAAAAGTCAGCAGGATGGTTCTCTTTACTCTCTCAGGAGTGAGCTGATAATTGAAATCCTGTTGCTTAAAATGAAAATATTATTTACTTTACACTAGACCCAGTTTTACTCTGTGAAAAGTACCTATATGCCTTAAATGCTTTCTATCTCAACATTTTTCCTTATTCCTGGTGGTGTGAAGGCAGAAAAGAGCACAAAGAAAAGTAATTTAACTGTTTATCTCTGACGCCGAAGAGCTGAAACTGAGTCTTAGCTCCACTCATGCGTGAAGCCCTTTGAACGTGAGGTGCGAGTGCATGGGGGCAGGACATTTAAATAAAAAAGCTGTCAACGCTGAGAATATCATTCTAATCCCAGTCATAAATATACATTTCTGTCAGGAGCAATTCCGTCATGCCTTATTTTTGTCTCTCTCACTCACTCTCTCTCTCTCTCTCTCTCTCTCTCTCTCTCTCTCTCTCTCTCTCTCTCTCTCTCTCTCTCTCTCTCTTTCTTTATCTCTCTTACCCTGTATTCTGCTAATCTCTCACTTTGCCACTGTTTGGCTCTCACTTATTTTCCATAAAAAATAAGCTGTGCCCACTTCTTCTTTCCTTTAGACTTGTAAACACACACACATATCCTTCTTCCCCCTCACTTTCTCTGCTCTTTTGTCTCTCCTATAATCTTGTTCAGGTTATCAGTGTGCGATGAGGACAAGCTGACTCACAATGAATTTATTGGTGAGTCGCGGGTGGCTCTGAGACGTGTGAAACCAGACCAGACTAAACGCTTCTACACCTGCCTAGAGCATCCACCACCTGTAAGCACACACACACACACACACACACACACACACACACACACACACACACACACACACATAGAGACATAAACACAGAGACATAAACACGGTCCCATACACAGGCAGGCACTTTGAAAGTACTCCTGGAAAAAGTGTGATAAACATTTCAAGGATTGTTTTTAACCTCTAACTCTTTCTACCTTTCTTTCAGCTTCCCTCTCCGACAGCAATGGGAGCAGCCTTGCGAGGGATCTCCTGTTATCTCAGAGAGGTACTCAACCTCAGCCATCTCTTACACACACACACACACACACACACATTTTCACTATCATTAAATCCATCTGTTTCCAGCACTGACATTTTCCGAGCTTGAATACATATCAGGCTTAAATAAACCAATTATTGTCTGCATATTTAATGCATTTATCATTGCGATCTTTAGTGCTTTCACATTGGGATCAAAGTGAATTAGTACTCCGAATAAGAATGGTGTGTACATTGTAATATGTGAGGAGAAGAATAAAATCCATTTTTCATCCTCACATTTCCTGGAGTACTCTGGAAGTCGAACATGTCGCTGAAAGAAATAGCAATTTCTTGACGATTCAATGAACTGGGTGATTAAAAAACCTGATACACGTAAGACTTTGAAATGAAATATTAGGGCTGTGAATATCCCTGTTTTAGACAAAACAATACACATGTATATTATATTTTTTATTTATTTATTTACTTTTCACAACAGACATTGTCTCAAAGCAGCTTTACAGAATTTAACAGTTAAGGTAAATGATGTGTATTTATACCTGATAAACAAGTAATGGCGACTGTGGCAAGGAAAAACTTCCTTAGATGTTATGAGGAAGAAACCTTAAAAGGGACCAGACTCAAAAGGGGAACCCATCCTTATTTGGGTGACATCAAGAGTGTGATTATAATCTTTAAACAATACAGAACACTGGAGAGTGAGAACTAACATGAGCACTGGAGTGTAAGATTATGAGTAATGTTCTTTCTACAGTCTTATACAGTTATTTGAGAATATGGAACCAGGAGCTACTGAGCAACTCATCACCAACACAAGATCCAACACCATCTTATCAATGCCAGACCCTTTTAACACTCAAAGAGGTCCAATGTTCAAACTCCACATGAAGTGGGATCCAAATGTCGGTGGTATGTCTCTAGATGGTTTGAGATGTTTGCGGGTCGGCATCTACTTCTTTAAATGTCCACAATCTTCATGAGGTTGGATGTGACTGGGGCTGGTGCAACCTCAGGATGCCTCGGGATGAGTAGAGAAAGAGATGCAGTAGAGAGGAATTAGTGTAGCTGCTGTTCATAATATTAACAAGCACAAGTTGATAATGTGCATGTGATCAAATGTTCTGGAGCACATGGTTATGATATGTGATGTGTGTTATGTGTAGGCCATGCTAAAAAACTAGGCGAGTGTGTCCCGAACACTGTCAGGAAGACTATTTCAAAGGTTTAGGAGCTAAATGTGTGGATGCTCTACCATATTTAGTGGACTTTGCTATTCTAGGAATTACTCAGAGTTTTGAGATCTCAAAGAGTGTGACGGATTGAAGCGTGTTAGAGAACTGGAAAGATACATGGGAGCCAAACCATTTAGTGTTTTGTAAGTAAGCAGCAGTAGTTTGTAGTCGTTTTGAAACTTAACAGGTAGCCAGTGTAGGGATGATAAGATTGGTAGCTTGTTTATTAATGATGCAGGACAACCACCAAATATTGCATTACAGTAGTCCAGTCTGAAGTCATGAATGCATGGACGAGCTTCTCTGCATCAGATATAGAAAACATGTTTGTTAACTTAGCAATATTTCTAAGGTGGAAGAAGGCTGTTTTAACTCCTAGGTCTTTTACTGTTGAACTAGTAGTTACAGAACATCCTTCTAAATGCAAGTTGAAATGCTGGAGCTTCTGTGTACTGGTTTTTGGGCTGATGAGCAAAATATCTGTCTTATCAGAATTTAATAATATAAAGTTATGTCATCCAATCTTTTAATTCTTTTACACACTCAGTTATCAGAGCCAATTAAACTGAATCGTCCGGTTTCGATTAGATATATATAGTTGGGTATCATCAGCATAACAGTGGAAGCTTATCCCATGCCTGCTAATAATATTTCCCAAAGGAAAGCATGTATATTGTGAAAAGCAGGGGTCCTAGAACTGAACCTTGTGGAACCCTATAATTATATGTACTGTATAATACCACACACAAACAACACAGTAAAACGAGTAAAGATTGACTATTGCAATTCGAATGCAGTTTGATTCTGCACTGACAAGTGGTGTTTTCTTTCCTTATTAACTTCAATAGAGAGGAAAAATACAGATGATGGTGAGTGAATGGTTATTTATAGATGCTATAACGTAAGTGTTTAATGGATGTTACACAACACAAACTCACAAAAAAGCATGATGTGTCATTCTTTCATCCCACCACCTTGTTTCCATAGAAAACATGAACACTCTGAAACAGTTTGCAGGGTTGTCTTTTACCTTCTGGCTCTGAAAAAAAGTTGAGCTCTATGAATTTAGCTCTCTCTCCCATGAGCTGTAACATGGACCAGAAAGAAATGCATCGATTTCTGACACCAGTATTAGTTTTTGATGTCTTTCCTGTATGACTATACCAACTTGGCTTGTAAATCAATGCAGCCAGGTTGTAAACTGCTTGTAGTCAGATTGTAAAAGAGGAGTAACATCCAGTGGCAGATGATGATGATGATGATGATGATAATGATAATGATGATGGTGACAACTAGGTGAGAAGAAATAAAAAAATAAAGTTCAAGTCCCAGACTTGTTTGTTGAAGCACACTGGTTGAAGAACACAGAAACAGCAATATGAAAGTAAGAGAAAACATGAAATATAAAATAATTTCCTTTTTTCGGTACCTCTAATAAAATGATGAACACGGCCGATAAGAGGAAAACCTTATGACCTTGCTCAAACATTTGAAATTACAGCACAGCTGGACAGAATGACAACAACATCAAAAAGCACAGAGGGTTCAGAGGGCAAAATGGGGAAAAACTGAGGAGTGGCTGTTCTCTGTGCTCTCAGCCAGGGAGTCAGAAAAAGGACTAATTTAAAAAAAAAATCCAATTATTTGAAATCTTTAAGAGAATTTTCTTAAAAGTGAACAAAATAACATTTCACATTGATTTGAAAACAGTTGGAATGGAGTTCACAGAATGTTGTAATGAAGAGATAAATAATGATGGCCAAGCAATTAGCGTTGGCCTGGATTTGCAATGAAAGAGCGGTTCATGTAAAAATGCTAATCTGATCTTAATACAGACTTTTTGCAAACTCCAGAAGAGGAGTATATATATATATATATATATATATATATATATAGATATATAGATAGATAGATAGATAGATAGATAGATAGATAGATAGATAGATAGAGAGAGAGAGAGAGAGAGAGAGAGAGAGAGAGAGAGAGAGAGATGAATGTAGAATCCTCATTGGACAACTCATTCCCAGAAGGATGAAAAATGGTTGTGACAAGTACAAAGTTGCAGCACTACAAAAAGGAAGACAACAAGTGAGAGTGACACAGAAGGAGAGCAAGAGGTGGACTTAAAATGCAAAGTGGAGACAGAGAATGGCAGAAAATCTTGGCAGAGTTAAGTAATTAGAGAGAAAAGTTGTCAGTAAGCAAAGAAAAGAAAACCAAGAGGCGAAATGCTAGTAGGTGGATGTTTCACATGGCCACCGGATTACAGCTGAGCACTGTTGCTATTTATCAAAAACTCCTGATTTGGCACCTAGTAGATGCTCAGAATCTGATAGGAACTGATGACTGATCCTGTGCCATCTGTGTGCTAATCACATGCATCTGAATATGAAAGATATTTCTCTCTCGCTCTCTCCATGTGTGTGCGTCCTCACACCTGTTTACCAGCTCGTTACACCTCCTCATTATCATCAGCGAATTGAAGGTCATTAGTCTTTCGTAAAAAGTCAAAATGTATCGAGACACATCTAATGAGACATTTAATGACATTTAGCGAGAAGCTGTAGGAACGCTGTAAAGCAAAATAGCTTATTTAAATTTTAAAAAATATATTTCCAATTAAAGATACATTATATGGTCAAAAGTTTGTGAACATCTGCCCATCGCATCCATACATAACACCAACCCCACTACTGCTGCCACAAAATTCTAAACACACAATTGTCCAGCTATAGTTTTACCATTTCATCATAGTTGAACTAATGCTCATTTGTCTGAATGAACAAATACCTACAACCAGGCTATAGAATCTGGTTTAAAGCTCTCCCAGAATAGTGGAGGTAACTATAAGAGCAAAGGAAGACTAAATAAAATGAAATGTTCAGAAAATACATATGTGAGTAACAATCAGGTGCCTTATTCATGCATACTACAACAATGCTATAGACCATGCTAATAAATATTCATGTTTTTATATGTGATTTTTGAGGGGTTTTTTTAAGAATATATTTTATTTAAAAAAGTTCCTGTAAATATCTTCCACAAACCACTACTTAGTTCTCAGTAATTGCAAAGAGATTTGCTAATGTGGTTTAAGATTCAACTTCATTTTAAAAGTCCATTGTGGTGCTTAATGCTGAAATGTTATGGAGGCAGCCATCTGGAATAATTGGAATCTGCATTGAAGGTTGTGTTCTTTCATAAGAGAGTCATACAACAAGATATTATAGGGCTTTTTCATCTAAGTGTTTGCTAAACACAAATTTACAGAAGTCCAGAAAGGCCATAAGTTGCTTATTTATACATTTATAGTATGTTGTGATCTTAAGATAGAAAAAGTATGTTTGCATGATTAGTGCATTATAGATGAGTGCATAAATTTTTAGTTTAACTCAAGACTTACACAAGTGTAAATACTTGGCACAGTGCTAATATTACCACCTTACAGCTCCAAGTTTCTGCATTTAATTAATATTCTTTTTTAACTTGAGCTCAGGTTACCATCTGTTAGCTTGCCATCTTTGTGTACGTATGAATTTCCTTTAGGTTCTATGGGTTTGCTTCCTCCTCTAAAAACATGCAAGTAAAAGAGCTTACTGAAGATCTGTAAATGAATTTTTGTGCAAGGAGTTGCAACTGTACTGAATTTGACCACATATTAGTAAGGAATAATCTACTGCTAGGTGCATTACACATCTTTAATGCACAATACAAAGGTAAATAACCACCTGAAGCCATGTAGCATGGTCATCTGCCAGCATTCACCACTGAAGCATTAACGTTAAAAAGCTTTCATTGATATTCACAGGGCAAAATGT